>NC_134647.1:2959380-3259380 GCF_030463565.1 Pelecanus crispus | reverse complement strand
TTTTATGACTAATCAAGGAAAAGAGGTTTTTCTGCTTCATGAATTCATGTAATTTTTTTTTTTTTTTAAATCTTCTAAGTCCTTTTATGATCCGAGCATATTAATCAACTGATAATTCTATGGGCATTTTCAGCATCTTCTGTACCGTAGCCTGTGCATGATAATCACTTAGTAGTAACCTAATCAAAGTATAGACTCTAAATGAGTGCAAAATTGCCTTTGCTTTTTTCTTTACAGCCTCGTTTGGACCAAACTAATTCTTCATATGAAAACCCAGAATTGGCAGAATTGGACAAACTGAGGTTCAGGCATTGCCTTACAACCCTTACAATTCCAAGAAGGTGTATAGGATTTGCAAGACGACGAATTGGCAGGGGTGGAAGGTACAGTTGCGTTATTTTTACTCTTCATTCCCCTCCAAAGGATAAAAGTATTAGGGAGAGATAGTTAAACTAATGTCTTTTTTTCATCCTCTTTAATCAGGGTTATAATGGACCGAATATCCACAGAACATGATCCTGTCTTGAGACAGATAGACCCGGAAATGCTGAACAGTTTTTCAAGCTCTTCCCAGACTTTAGACTTTTCTTCTAATTTTTCACGGACCAATGCTTCCAATAAACGTTGTGAAAACAGACTGTCCCTTTCTGAAATACTAAGCAATATCAGATCATGTCGACTGCAGTGTTTTCAGCCAAGGCTACTAAATCTACAGGACAGTGATAGCGAAGAATGTACCTCATGGAAACCAGGGCAGACTGTGAATAATAAAAGAGTTTCTGCAGCGTCTGTAGCTTTATTGAACACCAGCAAGAATGGCATATCAGGTAGGCAAGGATTTGAATTCTTCTGGAACTTAAAATATTGAATTCTGGTGGTTTTACTTGTGACTGGACTGATAACTTCTTCAGCAGTGACATGTACCTAAATCGGAGAGACAAGCTAATTATTTTGTATTTCTTAGAATATACAGAAATTTTCCACAAACAGTCCTCTTCCTCCTGCTGTTATTTCAGTTTCAGTGGAATCTTGATAACGTGCTGGACTTAAACAGGCATTATCCAAAGGGGGGATTCTGCTCGCATTTGAGAATTGCCTAGGTGTGATTGAGTCTTAAAAACTTCAATTGGCCTGAAGTTTAAGGAGAGAAGAATGCTCCTTATAAATGCAAAAGAAAAGCAGTTGGTTTCTTGGAGGGGGGGTGTCTTTTTTTGGTGTTGGAGTTTTTCTTTTTAAGGCTTGCCAAAACACCTCAAAACCAGTAGTAAGTTAGTAAGCATGCTGAGCAAGCACGAAAAAGTCTGAAAACGGCGCTTTCTGTTAATGTTTGTCAGAGTAAAAATTTTGACGCTGGAAGCGTCCAGTGATGCACCTTCTTTGTCGATTTTTCAGAAAATCATTAGGCATTGATTAAGTGTGATAGGCCTTTTCCCTTAAATGTCGTGGCTAACTCTCATAGCCAGTGCAGCCATCTCTTACCGTTCAGCTTGATGACCTGATAGCTCCAGACGAGCAAGACAGCCATTCCAATAGAAACAGTTTTACTTTTTTTTTTTAAGTTTCTTGTAGTATTTTCACAAGAATATAAAATATATGCAACAGTTCTGATCTTTGTAGACCCTTTGTTAGCGATTTGGGTATGGAAGCACTAAAGTTGGCATAAAAGCCACCAAAAGAAAAAATTGCTTTAAGCTTACATTAGCAGTCTTTACATCACTTGCTTCATGTACTAGGATTTGTAATTGCTTAAGTTTTAGCATTGTCACTCCTTTATAATTGTAAAAGGATGTATGATTCTTTAAAAAGCTGAACAACTGGAGGTATGCCAAAAGAGATCTGCTACCAAGCATCAACAAGTGTCTGAGTATTTTCCTACTCTGTTGTGCATATCCAGAATTAGGTATTGTAAAACAGCGTAATTAGATAATATAATAGGCTGATTCTGAGTTCCATAATTAACTTTATGTGGATGTGGAATGGTCTGCGTCTTTTAAAAGTCAGTTGCAGGATTGGGTGTTTAATCTTCAATAACATACCTTTAGAATTGAGGTGTAGAAATTAGATTTCTTGAAAACAAAAGCAGTTTTCTCTATGTTATGGCTTTAAATGACTGAGCGTTAGCTTATTAACTAACAGTGTAGTGCTGACATAAGCACAGAATATTTACTTTCATAACTTTCCAGTATGGTCATTGCAACTTTTATATTGTTCTCTCTTTCTCATGAAAAGATTTGCACAAGAATATTTTTCTGCTCTATGAAGAGAACAGACATGATGTGCTATGGTTGTATTTTGTATAATTTTTTTTTTCTGTAAGGAACTTGAAGGGCTGGAGGAGAGTTGCACCTGTAGCAGAAAGGGGCAGTTTTGCATGATGGGATTCTTGATGAGCATCAAGAGATGTCTTTCTGTTTTCTGCATTTGCTTTAAGAAGGAATACTAGTTGTCAGAATTTATTTTTTCTGTAGAATTTTTTGTGATAATATATTAAATATCGATCGATTATTTAAGGATTAGCTAGATGTAAAACTTTGAGGCTTTGAATTCTGCTCTTGAGGAGACTTTCCCCCCCTGAGGGTGGTCTACCTAAAAAAACCTAGGAGAATATTTTGGGATGGAAGCTGATATACCTGATTTTAATAGTATATGAAGAAATGAGTGAAGGAAAAAGGTTGAAGAGATTAGTGAAATCTTCATACCTGGCTTTAGTATAAATGAAGATGGCAGCAGTGGAAGGGAATTCCAGTAGCTAGAGGAAAGATGGCACATAGTAAGTAAACAAAAATGAGAACAGTGTTTAAGCAGTATGTTCAGGGAACGGGGGGGCCTGTGTTTTGGTAGGGAATTGTGTATACACAAGAAAAAGATGTCAGCCCTTCCTGATGCAGGTATTACCACCACCAAGAATAAAAATTCCAAATTGTTGGTGCTACGTGGCAAATTAATGACAGACCTGATACACGCATGTGGACTAGCACTCATGTACTTCAGGATTTGTACTGTTGGGGGAAGAGAACTAAAGGAAAGGGTGGAGAAATATGCCTTTTAATGATGGGAGAGACTATAGAGAAATATCTAAAAAAAATGTATAAACCCAAATCTGATGGATCTAAGCAGCTTTGTAGAGGAATAGTAATTAACTTATGTTATGTAATCTTAGAAAGCACCTGAGGAATACATTTAGATTAGAACAGAGATAACTCAGTAGTTGAAGTACATGATGCAGGGAAATTTATGGTTATGGAAGACCTCTTTCTTTCCAGATTTAAATTACAAAACAGACCCGGTAATTCTGCTGAAGGATCAGATGCAATAGACAACAGAACTTGCAACAAATAACTGAGCCAGCAAGAGGCACTGCTGTTAGTTTGGTGGTTTTTGTTTGGGTTTTTTTTTTCTCCTTAATGCACAGTGAGTAAATTTTAGAAGGGCTGGTTCTGCATTAAATGAGCACATGTGCAATCAGTGCATTCATTAAAGTAATTCTGTTTGGGAGGTGATTGTTGAAATCAGTTGATTTTATAGCACACTTAACCTGTAAGCATAAAGCTACCTCTAGAGGGAACAATGACAGTAGTTAAACTGATTGGTTTTGGTTTTTTCTTTTAGTTTAGAGAAGACTTGGAGTTGCTTGCTTTGGTTTTCGGTGCAGAAGAGTATTTAAAGTTATCTCTGCATTATATTTTTCACTTGAATTAAAGCAACTCTTACTCTGATATTTCCTCAAATGCTAGGCATTGTACAAACAGAAGGAAAGACTTATTTAAAAAATGTGTGACTTAGTCTTTTCTTGAAAGTGCCTAATCAGTGCATGAATAAAGAAATGCTGTTTCAAGCTGAATTATTTTCTTGCTCATAAGAATTGCAAATGGGGAAAAGTGAATTTGAGGAACTCAAAGAGACAATGTGACTGAAACAATGTGATCCTTTTGATCAGTTGTGTAAGCCTTTTGTAGTCTTACACACTACATTTGGAAAAGTAAGCTGGTCTCTTTGCCAGAGACACTACCAGAAGAATTCTCTGTTAATCTAAAATGAGATCAGCTGATGAGCTGGGGATACAACTGACCAGCAGGAGAGGTGATGGAGGAAGGAACCTACCAGGAATTTGTAGATGGTACTACTTACGACAGCTAAGTAATACTTAACCTGCTTGCTGAATTCCTAGAGTGCAACTCAGCTCATTTTTGGGACCGAAGAAAGAAGTAGGCTTTAGGCAAAGTCTTCAGCAATTTGCAGTACAGTCAGCGAGTTGCATTTGGCTTCCAGTCCGCTTCGGCTGCCAGTTCCAGTGACCCGCTCAGATAGTTACCCGTTTAGTTACCACGTCCCTAGGGACAAAAGACAACTGCGGATGGTGGCATTCTCAGTTGAAGAACTTTGCTTATGGAACAAGCTTTTACCTTTTAGAGGTTTGGGGGTTTTTTTGCCAGAATTAAATGCCACGTAGAAGTAATTAGATTAATGAAATACCACTTTTGGGGCAGCCTGAAAGATGATCTTTGATTAAAGCCTTCAAGTCCTAAAAGAAGTGGCATAATAATCCAAACCAAAGCTGTCGAGGAGGGGAGCCTGGAAGACTTAATTTCTCATTGACTTTTTACCCCGTTCTGTTGTAGTATTTTGATACAATCAGGCTATGGTAAAATAGAAAATACTGATATTCAGCAGTGGAAGGTAAAATTCTGGTAAATAGAACCTTTTATAGGAAGTAGAGAACACTTGTGCTTAACTATGGCCTTAAAGGCTACCTTAGGATGTCGTAGGAGGGTTGCTATTTTTTTCTCTAGGACCCTTCGATTGTTTGATTTGGCAGAAGCAAAAAGATATTAAATGTGCTAATGAACATCTGCTGTTTTATAACAAGGCTAACAGCTGAGTTCAGTCTGACCACTGAATAAATATCTGGTGATAGGTAGTGAACTGAGTGGAATTTAAATGTGTAAAGGAAGAGTAAGCGATTTTTACATTACTACGGTGATCTTCCCTGTACCTTGTAATGGAGTGTTTCAGGACTTTGTGGTCTGTGTCAAACTGAGGAGGAAGGGAGATTGAAAACAGAATTGATATGTAGGCTAAATTAGATGATCCTCTGAATTAGAGACTGCTTTTTGTATTACATCTTTACAGTCTATAGAAGAATGCAACTTTGAGTTTAGATGAATACCCCTGTACTGCAGACAAATAATAGCTAATGACGGCTAAGTGCAATTTGGGTATTCCTTTGTGCTGTACAAGCTTGTTCCAAAACATGTTTTTTATAAATTGAAAGACATGTTCTGGAATTTGTTACCTCAGAACTTAAAAGTAGAAATACATATATATGTGACGTTACGTAATGCTGTTCTTGGCTCTGTTGCCTTTAGTAATGCAACACGTTTTGGGAGTGTGTTGTGAGGGAACTTAACAGGTTTAGCTGACTGAACTTTGAGTTTAGTGCTTGTAGTATAGGTAAGAATCTTCAAGAGGAACAAAGAACAGGTAATGTGAAATAAATTTGATTTTAGAATATGTTGGAAATCATAATAAAATCCCTAGAATCTAGTCACTGGATTTTTAAGTGCCCTCCTAACGTGGTTGAAGCCTGTTTTAATAATGTGGCAGTAGAGAAGAAGTTTCAGTACTAATTTTTAAATAGTCACACTCTTAATTTTGGTATTTATTCCGAATGGAATTTCAGGACAACTGCGAGTGTTGCAACTAGTAAATTTGAGTCAGGCCCTGAAAGCTAGATCACTTCATATTTTCACGTTAGCTCAGTGTCTCTTGATAAGATGATATTGCTGCAGAATGCAGGTGTTTGAGATGCATGACAGCATGTCTTTGAAAAATATAGTTCAGAATAAACTGCTGAAATGTAGCTAATGGGAATCTTAAAGAGAATTCTCTTTTTACTTCCTGCTAGGAGAACTTAGTTCTCAGGTTGGCATCAACTGCACAAAACTCATGTTGTAACATGAAATGCTTGACGGTGTTTTGAGTTTATCAAGTGTGTAGTTCTTTGGGGGGAGATTACTGAGAACAGCTTTTCTGACTTCACCATTCCCTTCGCTTGTTGAGAGTATGATACTACTGGGGTTGCATTAACCTAGTTCTCATAAATAAACAAACATATGTCACTCTTAAACTCTTACTCCATTTGTGTAAAAAAAAAAAAAAAATTAATTGGCAGAGAAAATCCTGTTCAGATGAAACTTAAGCATTTCCTTCAGGGGGAAAAAAAGTGTCAGGTGGGAAGGTCAGACTGGATTTGCTAAATAAACAGTGCTTTATGGTATTTGCAAACATTTACTAAGTTTTAGGCCTGGAGATCAGCTTTGTCACTGTTTATTAGTTTCTAGTCCTTTCAAGTGAGAATTGGTGTAGAACTGTATACAGACTATTTAAGTACATGGATTCTGGTTGTGCTGTCGAATGCCAGGCGTGCGCTTCCTTTACAGAGGCCATTCTGGTGTGGGAGAAAAGGACAATAGTAAGGGACTGTAGGAAGGGAAGTTGTACAGGAATAAACTGACTGTTTACTGGGAGAGAAGATGCCCACCTCAGCCCAGCGTACATCTTCCTTAGCTGTGCTTTTTAGGACATGCTTGTTTTCTGAAAACCAGGAAAAGAATTTCTTTAAGCTTTTGCTTAAAGCTACTGGAGAGAAAACCACCAAAGATAGGAACTGCTTAAAAGCAATGAAAGCGATGAATGCTTTTGTTATCAGTGGATTCAATGCTAAAAGAACACAACAAACAAATCTAGTTTGACCTTTCCTTTACGTAAGAATATATGAAGGTCTTTGCAAGCATCTAACACAATGTATGTTGTCTTCAACGACTCGTTATCCAGCAGGGATGCACTCTCGCGTTTCAGATGTATTTGTTTTGTGCAGGCCCGTTTAACACTTGCTTCACTTTCTTTTCTGCAGTAACAGGGGGTATCACGGAAGAACAATTTCAGACACACCAACAGCAGTTAGTTCAAATGCAGAGGCAACAACTTGCTCAGCTTCAGCAGAAACAGCAATCTCAGCATTCCTCACAGCAGACACATCCGAAAGCACAGGTAACGCACCTTAAATGTTGTCATATGCCAATATCTTCCTTTTTGCTTACTGTGTTTTTTCATCTCTCCTAAGCTAAATATAACGCCTCAGTAAATAAGTTAAATTTTAGAATGAATGTAGAATGAGTTTTGGTCAAGATGCTTTTCCAGTTTGCTGTATAGTGCCTGGAAAGCAACTTGTGCTGTAGGTAGTACAAACACACCTTGCTTTCATTTTTCTACTTGGAATGAGATCATATTTTAAGTTTCAACATCAAAACCTGTTGGGTTTTTTTTAACATTATATATCATGGCTGCATTTTAAAAGTTGAGTAAGAGGCTTCATATTCTAATGTGTTAGCTGCATCCACAGAGTCAGTCAGTGTACAGTTAGCCAGTGCTCTGTCAAGGCATACTATTTTCACTGGTCTTATCCTCCTTTGTATAAGTGCTCCAAAAAGACTTCTTTATGAAAACTACTCTATGAGGTGATGTATTCTGTTATGAACAGGTGTTCAGTGAGTACTAAAAATTGGTAGCTTCTGAGAGGAAAAAGGTAATTTTGCAGATGTAACTTATTCCTTCCCCATCCCCAGTGTTACTACTTCAGTCTTCTAAGAGAATCACATTTTTCCTCTGTAATGCCTTGCAAGGGAAGAATATAAGGGTTTTTTTTTTTCCTCTCAAGCTTAGTTTTCTGTTAGTTTCTTACCAAGAAAATACAAAAGCTGTTGCTGTTTGTCCCTTCCCCTCAGTGTTTTCTACTTTGATTAATCAGGGATTCTGGGTTGACAGTTACTTACTGTATTTTTTGTAAGTGTAAAGACACGATACCAGAACATTTAAACAAAAGGAATGAATTTGGGATTTTCAAGACGCTGTGAATGTCTATGGAAAGTAATTTTTTTAGTTAATATAAATTGAAATTGCAGGATGATACATTCAGCCATTTCAGGGTATCTTTCCAGTATTTACCAGTCTTTTAGAGAAACTGGACCAATAGATGTCGTGTACTTCCAGAATGCAATGGGCACTTACGCTGTGGTACAAATTTCTCTGTGAGAATGCATGTACCATAAATACTGAAAATTATTTCAACTTGCAGTTGCAGTGTATTTGCTGCCTGGAGACAGAAGAGAGAAGGAAAGTTAAGGCGTAGTAGTTTTTTCTTAAGAGGAAACTTCTCAAACACATAGAACCATAGAATGGTTTGGGTTGGAAGGGACCTTAAAGATCATCGAGTTCCAACCCCGCTGCCGTGGGCAGGGACACCTTCCACTAGAGCAGGTTGCTCCAGGCCCCATCCAGCCTGGCCATGAACACTTCCAGGGATGGGGTACCCACAGCTGCTCCAGGCAACCTGTTCCTGTGCCTCACCACCCTCACAGTGAAGAATTTTTTCCTAATATCTAACCTAAATCTCTGCCCTCTTTCAGTTTAAAGCCATTGCCCCTTGTCCTGTCACTGCACTCCCTGATCAAGAGTCCCTCCCCGTCTTTCCTGTAGGCCGCCTTTAAGTACTGGCAGGCCGCTACAGGGTCTACCTAGAACCTTCTCTTCCCTAGGCTAAACAAGCACACCATGAAAGCGATCCGTCGCGCAAAGAACTGCGTTTGCCATTGACTGGCTGAATTGGGCAGGACTTACTCAGCGCTCACTTGAATGCCAATTTTCAACTTTTCATCAGACTTGTGATACAGAAATATTTAATGTTATGGTGCATTAGATTACATTTAGAAGATGTATTTATGTATTTATTTGCTGGTAATTGTGCATTATAGCAATCTGAACATGGTATTTCATTTTGTACTTGGATAATTATAAAGAAATTTTTTTTTTCGTTCCCACAGGGCTCCAGCACCTCTGACTGTATGTCAAAAACACTCGATTCAGCCAGTGCCCACTTTGCTGCATCCGCAGTGGTTAGCGCACCTGCTCCTAGTCGCAGTGAGGTAACGAAGGAACAAAACACCAGCCACAACAATATTAATGGTGTTGTCCAGCCTTCAGGTGATGATTTCTTAAAACTCGTGGTCTACTGTGAGCTGAGAATGTCAACTGATCTTATTTCTGATTTCTAAAATACTATTTAATAAACAAACAAAAAATCAAACCTATTCATTGTGGTAGTTTAAATATTGTTCTTTAAAGTACTTTTGTGCAATGGCATGCAGGTTAGTAGGATAATAAAACTAGCAAATGCTCTTTTACATTGGAAGAGGAAGCCTCTTCTGTAGGCTTTTATCTTTTAATAATCTGTTATGATGAAAAACGTCAGTGACAGCATTTTAAAATCCGTGTGAATGTGTCATTAAAAAAAAAAAATCAATTGCTTAAAACATGGTTAAGTACTTTGAGAAGGAAATAGGCAAGTTGCTACATTGTTTGGTCATTATCTCACTTGTGTATTCAGACAAAAAACATGCTAATCAACTACTTCTAGTAATTCTTTTGACATTGCTCTAAGTCTCAGGTTTCATTGCGTCTAGAATTCCTCCCAAATTCAGGCAGAAGTGTAGACGCTGGCATTCACTACCTTTCCCCAGCCCTCCTTCTGAACCTCCATTACCAGAAGGTGCTGATGCCATCATGCCGGTGTGGCAGCCATGTTGCTGAGAGACAAACGCTATTTGGCATTTGACTGCCATAACAAATAAAAGGCTTTTAGAGTAATTTGTTGTTTTAATAGCTGATGATGTGATTAGTTTTATAGACCTTCTGCCAGGCTGGGTTAATGATAACATGAAATGAATAGAGGGGGAAAAAACACAACGGAATAAAATCAATATACTGGAACAGTTCCAGGAAAGAGAAAGACATCTATGTGTGATTCTCTAAGATCATATCTGAGAGGGTAATGTTTGGAGGGGTATAAGGTCAGGCACATGGTTGCGTACCGTGTATCGGTGCACGGTACACAGCTTTACAATTGATGAAAACCGTTGCAAATATTGTGCCTATAAAATTAGGCTTCTGTTACTGTTCTAGAGCTGTGAGTGGCAACAATGTAAAATAACTATTTAGGACAGGAAGATTTGTAAATCAGGAAATGTTAGCGAAAAGCAGATCTTCATTTTTTTTTTTTTTCCAGGAAGAAGAATCTAGGGGACAATGTATCTAGTTCCCCTGTGATCAAAATCAGGACAGTGAATAGCTAGGATACCGAGATGCAATGTGAGAACCTCTGGTTTGAATATACCCTGTGAAACCTGGAGTTTCTCACAACTCGGGAGTGCAAACGGAGCACTGCAGTGTAACCTGAAAGTAGTTTTCTACTTGGCCTAGTCTTAGAGCCCTCGTTTTGCTGCCTTGAGGGAGACTGGGCCCCAGAGCCTCTTTATGTTGCCAGCAGAACGAGGTGGGAGGTGAGGAGGTGATTGAAAGCATCGGAGTTTGGCTTCACAGTCGGTCTCCGAGGTTGCCTAGTTGAGGTGTTCCCCATTCAGTTTACTTCTATGAGGAATATTGCCCCTTTTAATTTAAGGTACCTAAAATGAGGTGTGCAAAGCTGGGCAAGGTAAAAATTCTTTGTCATACCATAACTTCTTTCGCTTTATCATGTTCTTGTGAATGAAAAAACACCATGAAATGTTTCTAATGTTAGCTAGAAATGTTTCCAAAATTTTACATTTTGCGAATCTTTAAAAAAACAGATTGTTGCACAATTCCATTGACACCTATACTTAAAGCATTACCCTTGAGGTTAATCTTTGGCTTTGATTCTAAGGAACGGCGTATTTTTAATCAATGACATTTGTTTTATAACAGGAACCTCTCGAACTTTGTACTCCACCAACATGGCTTTATCATCCAGCCCAGGGATTTCAACTGTACAGCTTGTAAGGACAGTGGGCCACACCACCACAAACCACTTAATTCCAGCGTTGTGCACAAGCAGCCCTCAGACGCTTCCCATGAACAATTCTTGCCTGACGAACGCAGTGCACCTCAACAATGTCAGCGTTGTTTCTCCAGTCAATGTGCATATCAATACACGGACTTCAGCACCATCGCCAACAGCCTTAAAACTTGCCACGGTCGCTGCCAGTATGGACAGAGTGCCAAAGGTAACTCCTAGCAGTGCCATCAGCAGTATAGCAAGGTGAGTGCGTAGCGAGCCGGAGCAGCCTTAAGTTACGCTTGCGCTACGTGAACGTCTCCGTAGGCGTGCCCAGCTCTGCGCTGGAGCGCTCCATAGAACTGTTGCCACCTCTAAGAAACTTGTCAGTGTAACTTTGTCCTCACAAACACATCCAGCCGCTGGCATCTTCAGCGCGGCTGTGGCAGACCACCAGAGCTGATTTTGCAGATTAACCCCCAAATAATTTGCACTGATTTTAGGCACCAGTAGTTTTGGTAAACCTCCACTGTGTTTAAAATGGCTTCATTTTAACCATTTTTGTTTGTCCCTTCTCAGGCAGCACTTCCAGGTAGATTCTGTCAAACTCTCCACATGTTCTCTCCGTAACTTTGTGTACCCGTATTGTAAAGATGCAGGCTGGCACATACCCGTTTTATATGTACATACAGATATAGGTGTTATTTATGTGTTAAAATAAACCCAGATATGTGCCAGCCTGCATCTCACGTGTATAGACAGATATTTGTTCTCATTGACCAGCAACACTATTATTTCAGGATACTTAGAAGATGTTTCACAGGAGTAGCAGGAGCTTGCAGTTGGCTAAGTTTTCTGAAAAGGGCAATATTTGGGCTCTGTTTTAAGTCTCTGCTGGATTGTATGATGTTTAAAAAAAAAACACCCACATTTGTTTATGAATTAGAAAAGTAAAAATTGGATATTAGCAAATGTGGCTTATTGATTATTTTCTGACACTTCTGGAGAGGTTAAAAAGAGCTTTCGGAGATGGAAAATTGCATGTATAATTTATTTGCTGCATAGATTGAGGAAAAAAGTATTTTTAAACTAGCAGTCGTGCCTTAAAGCATACTTTTGTATTGTTAATGCATTTAGTTCTTATTTCTCTCAGGTCAGAGGGGTATCTCAAGTCATGTCAGCAAATGCCGTAAAAAGTACCGCCTTAGCTGAATAGGCCTTAAGCTTCTCTACAGAGAATGATAATAAGTTAGAAAAAAAATTAAGATGTCTTGCACTAGTGTGGAATTGGGGTGGGGGTGGAATGCTGTTAGAACGATGCTTTGCTCACTGACAGAATAATTGGCAGTTGATACCGAGCCATCATGGTGTTTCTTGACTTTGCTCCTTCAGGAGACTTTTTAGTACTCTCATCCGTAATTTAGGCTGGTAATTTACAGTTAAATGCAATAATCTTGTAGAAGGGACTGCACTGTTAGTGGAGTGAAAGCAGTTCTCAACTGCCAGTATTTAGGTTTAAATAATCTGTTTCTAGCGCATGGGTGAAGGTTTCTCCCCGATCAAGGCAAGAGCTGTGTAAAAAAAAAAAACACGTAGCACGTGTAAGAAATGCTGAAAACCGCGTAAGGAAATAGTTGGGTTGTACCTGTAACTATCGAATGTTCCTTCTGTTGCAGAGAGAACCATGAACCAGAACGGCTGGGTTTAAATGGCATAGCAGAGACGACAGTAGCCATGGAAGTGACATAACCTCAAACCAGTGTCTCAGCCTGTGCTAATGGTGTCGTCGTTTATATTCCAACTGAATGCAAAATACAGTGCTCTGTGGATCACAGAGAACTAAAATGGACCTAAATGGACTATCATTATATCGTGTATTAAGTCGATATATAATGTAAATTTTGTAAAATTGGGAAAATCACTACCTTGTAAAATAGTTTATTTGTATCATCAATATTATTTCTGTTACTTGAATAGTAGATATTCATCATCATGCTTTTGCACTTGAATTTGCAACTGAATGGATTAAAAAATAATTCTTTAATGGGATCATGAGCATGAAATGGGATCCTGCATCACTTGTTTTAACTATTTATTTTGCCATGTTTACATTTTGTATCTTGTACAAATAAATCCAACTTTGTGTCTAAAAAAAAAAAGTTAAAGATTCATAGCTAGGAAACAAAATTCTTGTAATTTTTTTCTAAAGGAAATGTAAAGTTTTCACTTGGTTCATTTTGTTTCACAATTTGACTAGATGGACTTTTTGGTAAATACTTTAGTGGCATTTCACTGTCAAATATGAAGTTCAAGGCAAAATAGTATTTTCTATTACTGTGCAGGGGAAAGGGATGGATCGATACATGCAAATTTAATGTAGTAACTCACTTTTCCATATATTTTGAATGTATATTTCTATTTATAATACCAGTTTATAAAAAATAATTACACAGGAAAAAAAAAAAGGACTAGGAAAATTATGCATCTAGCACATATAAAATTGTGCAGATATGAGAAAATTTTCAACTGATTACATTTTATCTGAAGACTGCATATTTTAACCGGCTTTAAAACTGTAACACACCACATAAAGGATATTTTACCAGGTATGTATTGCATTATATATCATTGCAATAATTAATTATTGGATGTCTAGATATCGAGCCATCCCAGGTGGTGGGGGGGAGGGAGGGTTGTGGCAAGATTGTCTTTTCAATTTTGGAGAGTTTTCCTGTGGCTACAAGGCAAGTAACGGGTTGGAAAAAGTCTGACTGTAAGCGTTGGACACCTTCGTAGTGTAGTGTTTTAGTGACTTTTTTTATACGGTTCTTGTAAATTAGATACGTGTAGTGGTGTTTCAGAATGTTTGTTTATGCACTAGTTCAGACAACTTTCCCTGTTACTTGTTCTTGATAAGTGAAAACTGCAGGGAAATAAAAATACATATCAAAACATGGACATGTTGCATATGTGTTTCTTTCACAATGTGCAAGCAACGTAAGGGTCGATTTTGGAGGATATCGGTGGTCTTTTGATGATTTTTGACCACAGCATATGCACTTTTTTCCAAAAGGTTTCAGTTTATGTGATTAGTTCCTGTGCTTACAGTCTACAGTAGGGGAGGGATGCTCCGGTAGTTGGGACCTGGGAATGATCGAGACGAGACGGTTTCTTGTTCTGCTAAAGAAACTTCGGGTATTACTTTGGGCAAACCGTTTTGAGTTTTCTGCTGTTTGGTTCTCCACCTGTAATTTGGATAATGTTTCTGTATTTCTTATAAGTCATAGAATCATTGAGGTTGGAAGGAGCCTCAGGATGTTGAGCCCAGTGTCCCACCCTCCCATGTGTCGTGTTGTTCCCCGTCCCCCCCTGAAAAGTCAAGATATGATTTGCCTATGTGTCATGCAGCCAGTGTATTTTTCCTCTTAGCTTTTTATATAAAGATCTATTTTTAATCCAAGTTGTGTTTAAACATGTTTTGTCTTATGTTCTGTAAGTTAAAAGTTCTGACAGTTAAAAACACTTGCAGAGCTTTAAATACCTGGAGCTTGTCAGAAACTCAGATGTCCAAAGATGTCTAAAATTAACTGGTTTTTTGCTTAACTAGCGCTTTCGTTTTCTGTTCGGTATGAAGTCCACAAGGAGAGATGATAACAGATTATATCTGTTGAGAATAGTCGGAGGAACCTGGGACATTTGGTGTCACCGCCTCGGTCAGGCGAGGTGCGGTGGCAGGATTGGGGGTGTCGGCACGAGGGGGAGGCACCCGCGCAAACGCGTCCTTATCCATCGCTGCTTCCGCATCCTGCCTGCAGCCGAACTGCTGCGTCCTGATAAACTGGTCTTTACGTGTGCGTGGTCTTCTCACATACGGCTAAGGTTTTCTGTAGAACCAGGTTCAGACTACCTATGTAGTCTGAAATATGAATGATTTTTTTTTTTTAAAAACAGAATTGTTGCAAAACAGTCTGAAAGGGGGGAAAAAGAAGTTACTCTCCTTGATATATCAAAATAACGTTGCTTCTCTAACATATCCCCCAAACCCTTTTGAGGTTTAACAAAAACGTGAAGTCATTGCTCCTGCGGATTGGAAGTTGTACTCTTAGGAAGCGCAGCTACCGAGCTCTGCGGTACGGACCCTTCTCGCTGCAAACGTACATCACTTCCGTGGCAAACTGGGCCGAACCCAACTCTCGGATCGCTGTGTGTGTATGCCTCGGTGGAGTCTAATCCTCATCTGATGACTTAGAAACTCCAGCTAAAGGTTTTTTAACTTTTAATAGATTCTGGAAAAATGTGAGGTGGAGAAAAGGATTTCGTAAACTCCAAAGGCTGGATGGGTAAGCGTGCTGTACGCTGAATGAGTTTCATTTAAAGGACTGGCATTGATGCAGCTTTACTGTAAAGTACAACTATAAGAGTCATCTTAGGAATTTCTGGCAATTAATTGTGCGCCTCAAGTGCCAGAGGAGGAGAACAATGAATAACAACTGTAGTCTATAGAAATCTTCATTAAAAAAAAAAAAAGGGAAGGAAGTGTTGTTAGAAAGTCTTCTACTTTCTCCTGACGCTGCTGTACAGCAGGGAATACCAGTGACTGAGGTATTTTTGTGCGCTGTCTTAAAAGTGTGTGTGGAGGATACGACCTTTTTTTTAATTCCCTTATTTGATCATCATGCGTATCTGCAATACGATTTGAATAGTGATTTCTGGTTTATTATGTGTTAGGGAATGTTGTTCAGGTAAGACTTGAATGCAGTTTATCTACAGGAATTTATATTGGACTTAAGTGGAATGTGCGGAGTTTTCCCTTAAATGTCAGATACTAGAAAATTACTCTTTTTCTGATAAGGTTTATCTAATTTATAGATTGACTGGAGATTTGGTATGTGTTTAATTGTGGGCATCTTGTTTCTAATTCTGCTGTAGGGCTTCTCCTCCCCTTTCCAAACATCATCCAAACAATACGCTGCTCTGCACAGAGCCACCCCTTTCCTGTAATCCTCTGGAGTTTTGCTGTGGTTTTCCCCCTGCTCCAAACAAGAGGACAGTTACTGCAGCCCTTTGCTGCTTCCCTTAGGCTCTGACTTGGAGATTCCTTTTCCTTCCCTGATAGTCCATTTTCTTCTACTACCTCCAACTCCTTTGTAGGGAATGACAGAAATGTTTCCTATTTCCTTATAACTGATTCTTTTGAAGCGGAATCCTCAGACAGTGCAGCCTTCCAGGAGGTGACCGATTTATCCCGGAGAGGATAAATGGCCGTTGTGCTCGCAGCCAGTCGGCCTTCCTCTCCGTTTCCAGTACTGTTCAGGAACAACTGCTCAGACCTTGAGAACAGAGTGTCCCGGGAGAAATTCACATCTTCAAACAGGAAAGCTCTGAAGGCTGCAGCAAACTAAACACTCGATACAGGGCTGTCGTCTCCACAGGCTTCCTGGATTTGACTGCAGAGAAACGGTTTCAAATCTCACTTCCCTATTTCTTCTGCTTTTAGGTTTTGCAATATTCCGACTTATTCTTAGAAGACTGGAGAATAACCTTCATAAATTGAAGCATGTCTTCACAGTACTGCTGTTTGGGAAAGAAGAAAACGGGAAAGATACCTCTGTAGCGGGAAGAGGAAATGTTTCCTGTGTAGCAGCAGACACAGGCAATATACATTGGGTTAGCTATTAAGATCCAAGTGTTTACGTTTGACCAAAGGCACATGGTGGGTAATTGTTTTTCTTCTGATCTCACCAGCTAATTACGTGGAAAACATTAGATACGGACGATTGCTGTCTGTGAGCCAAAGCAACCCTGGCTCAGTTTAATCTCCCAGGAAAGCCGTCCAGAACGTTCAACGCGGAGACAGCGGCGTGGTGGCACAGGGGGGGAGCCACTGCTCCCTAAAGCAGGGAATGCTTGGAAGGGCATTTCTCGGGAAAAGAGCAGGCAGGTTTAGGGCAAGGGCAGTGTTACTTGAAGCCAGGGAATGCTGTGCACTGGGAGACAGTGGGGAGCAGACGCGCAGCGAGGGCCGTTGTGCCTCCCAGCACGTCCTACCGTAACCGCGTTATCTGGAGCTTTTCCTTCTGGGGAGCCTGTTGCTGGTCTTGAGCAGAGGTCACGTTACAGATACCCTGCCACAGATACATTGCTCCAGCCTACACAGAAATGGTATAGATACTCTGCTACGGATCCATCGCTCCAGCCTACATAGAAATAAAGGAGCCTTCTAGCTATTTGCAGAGTGCCTAAATGCGTTTAACGGCAGCACTTCTCTTGTCGGCCAGTGATAATGTGTGAAAATAGCATACATATGAAATCGGAATATATTTGGGTAATTTTCTTCACAAAGCTTTACTTAAATGGCCAGAAGGGGAATGTAAAGATGCGCTTCTGAGAGAATATAATACCGATTTCATTTCTGTTTGGTAAGAAAGTCCACTGGCTAACGCTATGAGTTCAAAGCAGGCTGCAGCTCTTACTCTCTTACGTTATTCTGTCCTATTAAGCACCTAGCTCACCAAGTACTTCACTTGTGCGCCTGGTCCTCCTGCTAGCGAATACAGAGCCTTCTAGAAGGAGTGACTTCGGAACACTGGCAGGTGACTCCTGTTAACTGCCCGAAGGTAGCTGCGTCTTCGCTGACTGCGTGAGGGACAGCCTAGGAATGCCAGCCTCCTGCTTGCAGGAACCCAGCAGCCGTGTCCGAAGCGAGGTGATGCGAGGTTCTCGCTTGTTCCTGAATTGGTTTGATTGCGTGCCGTCCTGCTGCGGTGACGGTCAGTACCCGAAATGACGTTCCCTGATGTGAGAATGTCCATTTCTGAAGTGCCTTTCTGTTATACAGGAGGAAAAGGGAGTTTGGAGTAAAGTTCCCTGTTTTCTCAGTGACTTTGCTTGTTTCTGAGTCACTTAGTGTATCTCAAAGTGCAGAGTACTCTTTTCTGTGCCCGCTTCAGATTTTTTAATGGTGTAATCTCAAAAAAATTAATGAAGAGTGCCCATGCCAGTTACATTTTGCTATGAATTTAACCCCATTTAATCACAGGCTGTATTGTCACCCAGTGACTACAGTTAAAAAAAAAAAAAAATAGTTGGAACATGACTAAAATCTGAAAACTAAAAGAGAATAACTGTGGAGCAACTGAACTGCTTCCTGCACATGGGCTATGTCCACGCCTCGGGGGCTTTGTCCACTCCTTTCCCTGAATATGAGCATCACCTTCCCATTCTTGCTCCGTACGTAGTCGTGTTGAAAGCGTCAGTCCCTCGACCAGCTGAGAAAACTCCGTAGTGCACGGCAGCATCCCTCCCCGGTCTTGGGGCGGGTGGATGTGCAGGCATGGTGGCCCAAAATCTCCTGTGCAGAAAATTTGAGAGGTCTTGAGCTGTAGAGGTGTGCCAGAATAGCCTTTTCCCTGTACCCCAGTTATGCTGCTTTCCCCCCCCGCCCCCAAAGTTAACGATTGGTTCTGTGACTAAGAATGGGAAAATCTGTTTAGTCCAATCTGGCTCCAGTCCATTACACACTGATTTAACTCTAATACAAATGTGATTACACAGGGAGGATAATGTAGAAAGATCAATTAGAGAGTAAGGGGCAAATGAAGGAGGCAGGCAATTAATTAAGGCTATACTATAGCAGATAAAGAGAAAATTTGTAACAGAACACATAGATCAACCTAAATCCTTTTGCCTGATGGGCGTACACAACCACTGCTTTGGAGTTCTGAGAGAGAAAATGAAAAGACTCTGACCGCAGCACCATACGTATCGTAGCAGATTCCGGCAAGATCTTATCTATTCGGGAATGTCTGTAAAAATAAACTTGTAGCGTGCCTGTCAGCTGTGGAACTTGCCTAAGGACAGCAGAAGGAAGTTAATGGGGCAGAAGATGATCAACTGACCAAGGCTAGGCACGAGGAATAGTCACGCTTTCAAAACCTCGGCGGCAGCGGGCAGACAGATCGTTGACGGAGACGCGAGGCCCTGCTCCAGCGAGCTGCGACGCAGCCCCGTATGCCCCGGCTTCACCCGCACCGAGGGGCTGGTGGCAGCGAGCTGCGAGCGACGGCAGCCTGGTGCTCGCTTTCCCACCGCGGCTCTTCGTGCTTCGCCGACTCTTCCCGAATTAATGCTGTTGCGCTGAACCCTGCCCTGGGGATAAAGGGATGCTTAAAATAACAGCATCCCCCATCTTCCTGATGGTGATCTGCCTCGACGAGTCATCCTGGGTTTAAATCAACAGCTGTGTAAGTGACACCAGAAGATGGCATCATCTGCCTGTAATGCTGTTTAACTCTTTCCGGATCTCGTGTATAAAGGTGGGTCTTGGTTTTTGGTTTGTTTTTTTTTTTTCCCCCGATAATGGACATATTCTCCCTCAAATGAAATTCAGTGTAGATGCTTTGTGTTTCAGAGGGGTGTATTTTTTAGTGGGTTCGGGGTTCTTTGGTTGGTTGGGATTTTTCTGATTGCTTTACAGCTTCCTATAGTTAAGGAAGACTTTTTTTTTTCCCCAAGTTACAATCCTTTTATTTGAGTTATTTGTTGAGTAACCCAAATGAAAGGATTGTAACTTGGAAAAATATTATGAGTATTGAATAACCAACTAAACAGTTTTGCTGTTTTATATAAAATGGTAAAAATTGATTTGTTTGTTTTTAGTAAATCCACTTTTTTTTACATGTGGCTTAACACAATATAGGTGACTATGCATAATGTGGATAATTTATATGAAGATTGAGATTTATGTGTGTACTTGACAGATGTATACGTTCAAGGAAGCATATATTGAAGTGCTTTGCAAATCTGAAACAATGGCTGCTCTTAAACTCCCTGCTAGCGTAGCCCAAACATTTTCCGACAGAGTCTCTTTTGACTGGCAGTACTCTATTTCCAAATCTGGCCTTTCCGTGGAAATGTGTGAGAAGGGAACCCGTGTGGCCCCCGATCAGCAAAGGAATCATTCCCTGTCTGATCAAAGGGAATGTTCCTTCTGGGATAATCATCTTGGGTGGCCAGGAGTGTCAGTTCTGCAGATCCTATACATTTTGTTAGCAAATTTTTCCTTTGCCTGGACAATGGACTGGTAGCCCAGCCTCTCCTGAACTGTAAATATGTCCCTTGCCTCTGGTGATGCATGGGTGTACAGATTAGACTGCTCCTGTACCTCAGTTCCGCCTAGCTGCCTTCTCGGCACCCGTCAGCTCATTTTGTTGCCTATTCTTCAGGCTTTGGCTTCCTTATTTATTTTTATTCCTGTTAAACACTGCATGTTCTAGCTCTGTAAACGTTTTCCCTGATGCACTCCTAACAGCATCTTCTGGCGTCTGTGGGACGCTAACTACCTTCGACATTTAAAATTGCATTTTTGTCATGGGGATCCCAACCCTTTTGGTATCTCCCAGATGAAATTCCTTTATCACCCCTTTACCCGTAGACATCTCTCAGCACTGATGACACAAGCGTATCCTCAAATTTCATCTCAATGGCCATTGCTGAGACACCAGGATCAATGGAATCTACATTAAAGCCGCTCTCCCTGCTGCTAAGTTAGGCCCCTGGCCAGTACTGGTGCCTGTTCTTTGTGCTGAACTGTTAAAGACAGCAGAAATTCAACCTTCTTCTCCTCCTCCTGAAGCTCTTTCCCAACTCCAACGCTCATTCCTGGAGCCCAGAAGCAATGAAAGGAAGCAATATTCTTTTGGCTCTGTGGATAGGAAACTGGTTTTTCACTTCTGAAGTGCTCCTTTATTTCTGTGGGACCCCCTCGCTATCGCCATCCACGTTCTGCTGCTGTTCAGAACCTCTCTCACGTGCCCCATTCCTGGTTTTCCTGCAGCCTGAACAGCTTGGCTCTACTGGCAGCTCATCTTCAGAGCAATGGAATCTCCTCATTTTTTCTTACGGTTGTCCCCGTTCACCCCAGTCTTCAAGGAGGGGATTTGTTGTTCCTCTTGGAGATCTCTGACATCCCGGGCTCTTTAGTGAATTGTCCCAGCTGAGGTTGACTCAGCTTGAGAATTTCTTCAGGAAAAATCAGAACTCACTGTCAAACCGTATCTAATCTGCCAGGGTGATTTAAACCGTGGACTTTGTATCTAGCTGGAGAACTTGCCCCACAGTTGCAGCAAAATAAGATGACATCAAAGTTCGCTTTTATATTTTACTTTTGTGGTGCCAACAGCAAGAAAATTCTGCGTTCTGGTGTGCGGTAGCTCAATAAAGCCAAGCAGAGTATAGCTGTAGTGGTGTTTCTGGTAAGTACACAACCTGAAAAAAGCCACAGCTTCAGGAATGAAAGAAATCAATAACGATAATGCTGAAGATTACAGCAGCAGAGTATGACTGGTTTTCTGTATCTTGGTGGTTCATGTTTTAGGTGAAGCAGTTTCCCAATAAACCATAAATCGTACCTTCCATCAGGCATCCAGAACGGCCTGGAGGAAGCTCACAAGCTCAGGGAGGTTCTGATCGCTCCTGAATCTGGCTGGAAACTCACGATCCTCCTGCTTAACTCTGTTTTCTGGTAATAAGTAGTAAAAATAGCGGCTTTGTGACAACATGGTATTGCCTACAATACAGACAATGCAATATTGTTTGTGACAAAATTGCTAAGAAAAGATGGCTTTCCGGTGCATTCTTCCTGACTGCAGATTATACCTACTCTAATAGGAAACAGAGGTTTGCCTATCTTGCTCCAAAATGAGCTCTTGATAATGGAGAAAAATAAGGATTAATTCATCGAAACAGTTGGCTTTTATGACTAAGCCCTTACTTGTCATGACTTACGAATTTGCTATTCAGGGTAGAAGCTTGAAACATAAGAGAAATAAAAGGGCTAGATAATTGGTAATCCACGGGAATAAATCACATTCTATAATAATGTCTTATCGCAGGCTGCACATTGCCAACTCTCCCCGATGTAATTGCTTTTAAGAAAGGCGTGAGAGCCTTTGTAACTAGCCTGCTCTTCTCGCATCCGCATCAGGTAATGAGGACAACCACTGTGCCTAGAAGAAAGGGAAACCTCTGTAGAAATGCCGACGAACTGACCACCGGCATCTTAATTGCGTGACTGAGGCTAATTTAATGAAACCTGTACGCTGTTCTTTGGAGGAAACCGGGTTCAGGAGTTGCTCAAGTCCAGGGCACGTCTGCAACTTTCCAGAAGGCGTCAACGGTTGTTGTGCTCAACTTTAAGCGGTCTGGCTTCTTGCAGTGAGAAAACGATGGAGGAGGAGATGACATGTGGTAGGTTAGGCTATTTCGGACAATTGTAATCTGGTGAAGTGAACTGGCCTTGGCACAGGCTTGGGGGCAGGCAGGTGAATTGAAGGTAATTTTGGCAGGTAGAGAAGAAACGTTGCCATGCTCCTTGTTGGAGGGTGAAGGAGGAGGACTGCAACCCTGAGGTGCAAGGAACAGGCTCCAGACTTTGTCTTTTCCAGATGCTGATTCACTGACTGCATCATGACAAACTTCTTGTAAATTTAAAGTCAGAGCGTCACCCAGAGATACTGTTGTTTCTGCTTTTTCTCACAGAAAATAAGGGTGATGTAATGAAGGGAAGCGCTGGCGTGACATCCCAGGAGGCGTCGAGTATCTTTCAACCTGGTTACAGACCTGGCTTGCGCGGGAGGCGAAGCGCAGGCTTCCCCTCCTCTCTCCTTCCTCCTGTCTTGATTTGTTCCCTGAGTAGAGCAGCTGCGTCTGGAGGCCTAATCCAGAAATGGATTAAAAAAGGGAGGAAATTAAATACCTGCTCCCTGTTTGCGCGTTTTTGGTTGGTTGTGGGGTTTTTTGGTGGTGTGGTGGTGGGTGTTTTTGGTTTTTTTTTTTTCCTTCCCCCCCTTCCTTTCACGTCGAGTATAAGCATAGTCCCTGGCTCAGGACCCCGGTAATTAACCCCCAGTTAATTAGTACAAATTGCCAAGGACGGAGGGCTAACCTGGCCGCTGAGGGGAGAGCCCGCCCTCCCCGCTTCCCTCCCTGGTGGGCGGGGGGGCGCCGCTGAGGGGGGACCGTTGGAGCCGTTAGGAGCGTTGGAGCCGTTGGAGCCGTTAGGAGCGTTGGGGCCGTTGGCGGCCGCCACCTGCGGCGCGGACTACGCCTCCCGGCAGGCCCCGCGCCGCTGCGGAGCCCCGGGGCGCGGAGGGGCGAGGGCTCCGCGCCGCCCGCCGCCCCT
Organism: Pelecanus crispus; assembly: GCF_030463565.1. Taxonomy (NCBI): domain Eukaryota; kingdom Metazoa; phylum Chordata; class Aves; order Pelecaniformes; family Pelecanidae; genus Pelecanus; species Pelecanus crispus. The sequence continues at coordinate 3,236,332 of NC_134647.1, read as the reverse complement.
CCCCGCGCAGCCGCGGCGGGGCGGGGGCCGAGCCCAGGCCGGCGGCAGCAGCAGGGCGTCTGCGGCACCTGCCCGGCGGAGCCATCGCTCCCTGCCGCCGGCGCCCGCCCCCCTCCCCCGCCGCCATGGCGGATCCCGCCGAGTGCAGCATCAAAGTGATGTGCCGGTTCCGGCCCCTCAACGAGGCGGAGATCCTCCGGGGGGACAAATTCATCCCTAAATTCAAGGGCGAGGAGACGGTGGTCATCGGGGTGAGTCCGCCGCATCGCTTTCCCGCCTCTACCGTGCCGTGACGGGGCGAGCGTCCCTCCCCGGGGGGCGAGCGTCCCTCCCGCGGGCGAGCTTCCCTCCCCAGGGCGAGCATCCCCCGGGGCGAGCGTCCCTCCCCGGGGGGCGAGCTTCCCTCCCCAGGGCGAGCATCCCCCGAGGCGAGCGTCCCTCCCCGCCGCCCTCAGGACCCCCCCCCGCCGCCGGCGGGCCCCGCGCCCATTGTTCCCGCTGCGGCGGAGCGAGGGAGGGGCGGCGGCGGCGGCGGCGCTGCCCGCGGGGGCCGCTGCCCCTCGGCCGGGCTGGCATCCCCCTCGGCGGCGGGCGAGGGGCCCGGGCTGCCCCCGGGGGTCGTGGGCCGGGCCCGGGGAAGGGGTGGGGGAGCGGGGGCGGCCGGCGCTGCCGGCGCTGATGTCATGCCGGTGACTGGGCATGCTCGCCGGCGCTCCGCGGGGGCGGCCGTCCGCGCCTCCGCCGCGCCCCTGCGGCAGCCGCGGGGGAGAAAGTTTCCCCGGTGAGCGGGGGGCTGCGCTGGGACCCCCTTCGCCCAGCCCCGGGCCCCCCCCGCAGCATCCTCCCCCGGCCCCCCGCAGCATCCCCCCGGCCCCCCCCCCGCAGCATCCCCCGGCCCCCCCCCCGCAGCATCCCCCGGCCCCCTCCGCAGCATCCCCCCGGGACCCCCGCAGCATCCCCTGGCCCCCCCCGCAGCATCGCCCCGGCCCCCCCGCAGCATCCCCCCTGGCCCCCTCCGCAGCATCCCCCCGGCCCCCCCCCGCAGCATCCCCCCTGGCCCCCCCCGCAGCATCCCCCCTGGCCCCCCCCGCAGCATCCCCCCCTGGCCCCCCCCGCAGCATCCCCCCCTGGCCCCCCCCGCAGCATCCCCCCCGGCCCCCCCCGCAGCATCCCCCCTGGCCCCCTCCGCAGCATCCCGCCAACCCCCCGCAGCCCTGCCAGAGGAGACAAAAGCCGAGCCGGTTCCCAAATACTGGGCTGTGCTCCCCGGGGTGAACGCTGCCCGGGGTGGGTGGATGCGCCCTGCCTTGTCCCGCCCCGCCGGTGGGTCGCTGCGGAACAGCTGGAGGACTGCATAAGCACCGTTAGTTAAAATGACCCGCTAAAATGAAGTTTTTCTCCTCGCTCAGACAAAAAATTAGTTTAAACGTCAAGTCGCTACCTGCTTGCGGCAGCAACGCGTCCAAACTCTGCGTTTTCCCCACGCTTTGCAAGGGGTAAGCTCTTCACAATAGCAAAGGCTTTAATATGAACAAAGCGTGGCGTGTATCTGGGCCCTCGGTGGTTCGGGATGCGGCTCCTTTGCCGAGTGCTTAACATGGCGCAGCGTCCCTCAGCCTTGCACGGGAAAGTGCCTTTGCTTTGCGCTCTGGGAGCTGGAGCTTTCCGACGCGGGTGCCTCGCTTGGGGCTGCGTTCAGGAGGCTGCTGGTGCTGGCTTTGCCGGGTGTACGTTGGCAGTACTAGGCGTGTTGAGTTATATTTCGGTTTGCCGTCGAACCAGCCCATGTCTTTGGTGCTTTGTTTTGTATATTGGTCTACTGTGGTTAAACCGATAACGTGATCCGTGCTGCGCTATGATGAAGAGATCTTAAAACTAGTTGTTAAGACAAAGAATGAGCAATTACTTGTATGATTTGTCAAGATTCTTGCTAAAACCTGGAGTTTTTTAGAAACTTGTTTCATGAAAGTTGCAAAACAGTTAAAGAAAAGCAAGGAAAAAAAATTAGTCGATTCTGGACATAAATGGCTAACTTGTTTTTCTTAATTTGTTTTTCTTAAATGGTTTCTGTTAATTTGTTTTTCTCAAATGGTTTCTGTGTAGCCAAATTAATTCCCTTTATTTGAAGGTTAAAGTTGTAACACCCACGACTGTCTGTTAACAGTAGAATAATCAAATTGGTTATCAATCTCAGTCAGCAATGGAGGGCTGTCTTTGGTGAACAAATATTTGGAACGAAAGCATGACTGTAGCAGGGTCGTTTGGATGTTTAAGAAACAAACATCAGCCAATTTCCCCCCTCCCCCAGAATAAATAAACCCTCGGGGTATTAAAAGTAGATTAAAATACATCTACTGTAAATCCCTTAACGATGCTATCTTTTTAAGAGAAGTAGAATTTAGAATCCTTTTTTCCCCACCTAAGCGAATGTGCAAGTATATGTTTAGCATCTTTGTCTAGAAAATAGCTGTTGTCTGGGAAAACGGTAGCTATGATGCTTTGAAAAAGGTATTTCTGTCTTGCAGACAGGAGGTAATTCCTTTCGGAAAGGTAAAAAGGAAGACTAACAGCAACTGTCAACTTCCTACTGTGGAAGTTTAAAAAAAATAGAAACAAGAAAAGTGCATGTATTTATTTGTATAAATACATATAAATATGTGGGTTTAGATGTATATTCAATTTGGCAGGATCATTTTTGGGGGGTTATTTGCCATCTTGAAAATCTGGTCAGAAGCTTAGAGTATGCCTTGCCTTTCCCTTCACAGGGCAAAATGCAGGTTTTGGTAGACCTGTATTGGGTGCACATTTTAGTCATCGTAACTAGTGCGATACGTCCTCAAATACACCTTTTTTTTATTTTTTTTCAAAGAGAAGCCATCCGGCTGGGGATCTGTGGGGATATCTGTTGTTTTCTAAGTGTAAGTGAACATGAAAATCTTTCCATATTCTTTGTCGTCTTTATTGGCAGTACTGAGCTTGTTGAGCTTTGGTGTAACTCAATCCACCGTGGATGCCACTGCAGCCTGTTAGTAGAAAGCAGTAGCATTTGTTGTTATTTACTGGTTTAGAGTCACTGCTTAGCTCCAACACATAATGCCTGGCAGGGTGAAGGAATCCTAATTCTGGTGGAAGGCGTGACCAGAGTAGACTTCCTTCTAGAAAAGCAGGATTTTGATCTCCAAAAGCTCTTAGAAACATTACATAAAGCAAAAATAAACCAGAACGAAGCACTTTTTTGTGTGTGTGTGTGTTTTACTACAGCATTTGAAAAACACTGCAATGCAGCTTTTATTTTTGTTCCATAAAATACTGGAAAGAAAGGGGTTCTGTTAAAATTTAAAAAAAACAAGCAAAACCACCAACCCCTGTCCCACAGAGGAATTCTGTCGTCACATAAGAAAAATTAAAACAGAAATGATTTAAAGGAAATGTCTATTGCTTTCTGACTAGTAAGTCTGAATAAATTTACTTCTCCTTCCCCACAAATAATTGCGGGGAAAATGCTTTCTTTCTGAACCTCCCACCATTGCCTCCCATTATACTTCTCTAGCGCCTTGAGCAGATTTTCCGACAAAAATTAAAAGATCACAACTCGATGAGATTTCTTGAAAACAAACAGCAACAAAGGAAGTTTAATAACTTAGGCTTGAGTTTCCCCAGGATATCTTTCACGCCATGAATAAAGCTGTATCTGTGCAATGCTGTGGTTGTGGGGTTCAGAGCTCTTTGTCCAGGAGGTCCTAGGGCAATGTCCTAACTCTGTTCAAACCAGTTAAACCCCTCGAGTTGGGGTTTGACCCAACATCTTGCGTTCTGGCCTCTTTCATCGGTCTTCATGCGCTTCGCACGTGCAACGCAGTGAAGTATGGGAGATAAAGATGCCTTACCTTAAATTTCCCTTTGGTTAAAAGAGAGAAAAACCACTGTATTTTGATTCTACTTTAAAGTTTGAAATGTAAAAGCCTTTTAGACGTATCTCATCTTCAACCATGGCAGGAAAAGGCGACAGCGGTAAATCCATCGCTTTCTTTTGCGGTTAGCTACCCAACAGGCTCAACAGACTGCAGTTTCATTTTATGTTTCTGCTCCTCTGCAACCTCAAGGTGACTCTCTGATTGATTGTGTTGGCTGACATATCTAAAAATGCATTTTTCTAGCTGCCTTGCTTCTCACGGGCTTGTTGGAGAACGTGGAGCTGTTTGCTGTAGTAAGCAACCACAGCAGTCTTCTGGCGTGTGGTTTCTTCATGCTTCCCCCGTTCCTCCGAGTGCTTTTATTCCTGAGCATCTGCAAAGGAGGGATGCAGGGAGGCTCAGCACCTGGTGGGATGCTCTCCCTGAGGATATTTTTCTGGCTTAGGTTTATGGGGGAGAGTGCTTCCAGCCCTTTTCGCCCTCCCCTGTTGTAAACAGTAGAGGAATTGAGTTGCGAAGGAGTATTTTCACCTCCTTTCTGTGTTAGAACTAGAGTGACCGCTTCCCTTTTAGTGCAAGGCTGATCTGAAGCTGATTTTTCAGACAAATATCTCCTGTTTAGAAAGGAGAACGTCTAAAACAAATCTTGCTAGCCAGCTGGGAAACCTGATGTTAATATTACCAGAAAGAGGATAAAAGACTCTTCATTCTGGTTGTCAGCTGCTTTTTGAGCTGCGGCGTGAGGGCATGTGTAAAGCCCGGCTTAGCAGGAGCTGCTGAGCGCTGCAGTTCTCTGCTGCGCGCTCGGTGTCAGGCGGGCAGCGCAGAGCCTTCCTCAGCCCCGCGCTGCCTCGCCGGGGGGCTTCAGCCCGGCTCCCCGCCGGCTCCCGCAGCGAACCGCCCGTGGGAGAACCAGCGGAGAGCTACGGGGTAAACGGGAGGCTCCCCGCAGGGTCGTGCTTCGGCTGGCACGGGGGGAAATTCTGCTATTTCATCCGCGAAACGTTCCACATGATTAACTGTTGTGTCTAAAACCAAAAATATCATCACCTGATACTCTGCTGCCGTGCGGGTGGTCATTGCTGTTTTGCAGTGTCGTAATCCATGAAGTAAAAGAAAACAGAAATTGGTGGCTGATTCCTTTGCAGCGGGTGGGGTGGAATCTGAGCAGGGTTGTGGGGTTTTTTTAATACTTTCTGCTATAAGTACTGGTTGGAATGTTGCCTTGTGGAGAGATTCTCCCATACTTCCATCCCTAGAATATTTGGATCCGTTTTACCTTTTATTTCATGTACGCCAGTAAAGTCAGTAGAGTTTGTACTAATGAAAAGTCACGTTCTTAAGTCCCTCCTGTACAGAGATCGCTGTAGGCTGTTACGCAGTTGTCACTCAGTGGTTAAGATGGACCAACAAAAAAACCCTGGGATAGTAGATAAATGACTAGTTTAAAAAAAAAAATTTAAATCCACCCTGTGCTGCATGGCTTCTTTGATGGGATGTGGTACACTGTGCTTCTAGCAAAAGCCAAATGTCCATCTCTACCTCAAAATGCACAGCAGTTCAGCTTACGGAGGGTGTGTTCATGATGTATCTGTAAATACCTTTTATAAAAAGCTCACACCGGGTTGACGTAGGATGTGAAGTGAGATGGGACTTCTGTCTTGGTGTAAGGTGTGTCAGTGGATACACAGCATGTCATTTTCCTGGCGGAAGGCTTAATCTGGGAACCTAGTGCTTGCTTTGTTTCCCGGCGTCTTTGGTGTGTTTTCCAGTGAAGACGGAGCAAGTTTTGCATGAAAGCTTTCGTGAAGGACTGTCGTGAGATACAAGTAGCTGGCGTAGCTAAGCATGACGTTGGTATGGAACCGATGGTGTCTGAAGACACCAAGAGCTGACATACCTTTGTGGGAGCTGTTTCTTTCAAAAGTGTTGCTAATCCTCCTGCACCCTAAGATTTTCCTGTACCCTGGCATAAGGAAGGAACGTCTCTAACCTGCTGCATTTTCCTGTTTTGTGGATGAGATGAACCACGATGTGCTGTGCTCATTCCCCTGTGGCTCTGGGCTATGTTGCTTTCAGGTCAGCCTATTTCCAGAGCAGCAGCAGCACAAGACTGACAGATCTGGCACTTGCTTTTTTTGGCTGATTTCTCTCAGTAGCTTAAGCCAGTAGGTATCTCGGGAAGAAGCGGGAGCCTGTAGATCATAGCACATTGCTGTTAATTTGGGAAAGAACAAATACAAGATGATTCCACGGGGTCTGGATGGCTTTCCTGTGCCTTGCAGAAGAAATTATTTCATTTACTGAAGAACTGCTGTGGTAGCCATTCAGGGAGCTGCTGGCGTGCTTGATTTTTAAAGAGAGTAGTTGTTTTCCTAAGGCATGCTGCTGTGCTTCACACTTATTTTCAGAAGCTTGTGTAGAAGGTTAAAATCACAGGACAGGCAAGATGACTGGCAGAGTAGTTTTTTTGGTTCTGTTCCTACAGCTTGTTGGCTAAAGAATGAAACTGTTCTGGATCTAATAATCAGGAAATACAATACATTTATTTCTTGACACAGCAGTACTTTGATAAAGCACCGAAGCAAATGTAATGTACAGCATTACTTACTCCCGCATAACGTAAGTCAGTGGAAAAAGTCTGTCTTGATAAGTGCTTGCAAAAAAGTCTCCGGAGCTTCTCCAAACCGCAGACGTTCTCCTTCTCCACCAGCAGCCTTTACATCTGTCCAATCCCATAACCTGGGCTGGGTGGTATGGGATGGGGAGACAGCTTTCCTAAGGAAAGGCTGCGGGTTTGCGTGGCTGTTTGGCACATGTAGAGCTTTGAAACGTCGCCTGGGGCAGAGCGTGGCGTTGTTCAGAGGGTAGCGAGTGGCTGCGTGAGCAACGCCCTCGTGTCTGCCCGAGCCCCGTGGGTAGCGATGCTCTGCGGGGTTCTCCTGGCTGCACCACCGGTGTTGGGATGAGCAGCAGCCGATTCGGCTCCCAGGACTCTGCTGGCACTAAACCAGTTTTCTAAGATGTTCCCGAGACAGAGGTACCATCCTCCCAGTTAAGCTTCGAAGCAAAATCCTCGGCTTGTTAAACACTGCTTGTCGTATTCTTGCTAGCTTTGAGCATAGACAGTCACTTCTGTGGGGATGGTGTGGTTTGGGGCTTTCTCTTTGTTTCTTTTCTGAATCCTCTGCTGTTTCCTCTCCTGGAAGGGGTGTTCTTTCAAGCTTGTCTGTGAGTAGTGAACTGGGGGAAAATCATTCAACACGGATCAATGGGTGCTTCTTGGATGAAGTTGTACTTGTGTGTGCTTTTCTGTTTTCTAAAATTGTAGTGAGAAATAAGGTGTGAAAATAGCTTCTATTTATTGTTGGTGGCGCTAGAAAGATGACTTACTCAAAATACAAAGCTTTTTTTTTGTTTTTTTTTCCACCGGAGCAATTTCCCTTTTGTGTTTCCTCAGGGCATTTAATCTTTTTTCTAATCCCATTTGGATATCTTTCTCTGAAAATCCCTTCATCCTCCATACCTATTCTGTCAAAACCATGGATTCCTACTTAAAGCTTTGAAATTTAAAATATAGGTGATATATTTCAACAGGATAGATTGTCAAACAACTGGAAGCTGTAGTCTCGTGCCACTCTCAATGTTGTCTTTTTTTTTTGTTTTGTTTTCCATCGTGCAGGATGCCTTTGGTTTAGAGCAGCAGGTTTAGACCATTCAGCATCTGTACTGGCGTACCTCGTTCCAGCTTGTTGCAGTCTTCGTTTCCTTCCCCTGAGATGTGGTAGTTAGTCACTGGTGTTTGGATTCATGTCTGCAAATGGCTGTTCAGTCTGCTATAGTCAGATTTATCGGTATTTGGGGAAGTCTGGGAGTACTTTTTTTCCTTGCATCATTGGAGATGATTTCTCCTGAAGCTGCATGCCCTAAACGAAGGCTTAACGTGCAGCGAGGAAGCTGTTAGGGAGTGATGTGTACTTACATCTCCACATATTGTTTCGGTGTTTCAAACTGTGCCAGAAGAATAAAAGCTGTTACAAAAGATAAAATGAAGGATGAGATGCTAGTTACAAGTCTTTGATATTAATATGCGTTTCTCTGCAGTAGTTTTTTGAGGATTGCATCAGGGGCAGGATATGCTTCCGTAAAAACAGATACTTGGGAGGAGAGATTATTTAATTTATTTTTTCTTGACGGTTTTTAACTAGACTGCCAACACCCTTTGTATTACCTTTGTGTCCTTCCTGTTATCCTAAGGTGAGTCATTTTAATGATTTGTTTTCTTCCAAATGTACCGGTTCTGAAATGCCTAATGTGTCTCCAGGCACTAACATGCATTTCTAACTCTGTAAGCAGTGTATCGGAGCAAGCCGCAGAGCTGCAACACCTGCAGATCTCGCAACTGTGTTTTCTTAAAGGTGGGCTTTTCCTTCCGCTGAGGACAGCGTTAAATGAAAGTTAAATACCTTGTGTCATCAGTATTTGTCTGCTCTTTTGTTTGAAGACTTCAGTGTGCATAAATTGAACAACACAGCTCATTGATAATACCATGCGTGTAGGGAAAAGGGGAGTTGCGGACAAGTGTTGAAAAGGGGGCAGTGGCAGAATGAATGAATGGGGTGATCTGTTCTCTGCTAGGAAAAGAAACACACATAATCCAATTTCCACCTATTGGCTTCCATGCCTTGGGACGGTCTGGTTGCTGATGCATTTCTTGTTAAGTTCTGGCTGGTTTAGTTGAATACAAAAGTGCATTTGGAATTTGACATGAATGTTTTCATCAGAAGATCTCTTCTACACAAGGGGATTTATTTGTGGTTTGGTTTTTTTTTTTTTCTTAACCTGGACAGCAGTCCTGTGCACAGGATGTTTTATGTCTGTTTTTGTTGGGTCCCTTTCAGCTTGATGTGTTTTGTCTTAATGTAGCCCAACAAAACCAAACACAATTACCTAGTAACTACTTTCAGACCCTTTACTTTCCCTCTTTTGTTTGCTTTTGTGTTGTTGCAGCCTTTTAAAACTCAGAGGTAATGCCAAGGTAAGACTAATTCTGAAAAGTTATTTACCAAGATACTCAGTTGACTTAAAAAACCCTGTATCTGTGCAGGAATGAGTCTTGGTTCAGGGTCTGCTCTCAGTTCTCTGTATTGCTCAGAACCTCGATGCTGCAGGGTGAGGCAGCAGACCTGTGCTTTGGCAGTGGGCAGAAAAATGAAGGGACGCTGGATCCAGTCATTTGAGACAACAGCCTGGGTGTGCAATGCGGGGTAATCTGTGCTCCAGCTGACGCTGTGGGTGTAGAAGCAGAAAAAGTGATTTAGAGTTGCTCGGTAATTGCTTGACACTTTTGATTTAATGCGGTGTTGCCGGTGTTTGTTTTTCTAGCTCCACTGGAAGGTACACATTGGATAATGGTGCTTGTCTGTGTGATGGCTTTGTGAACTGGGAGAATAACCTTTATTCAGTTTTATTGGATATTGGAGTGTGAAAATATTGCATACTTAAAAAAAAAAATCCAAACCTAACAGAACAGCAAAAAAACCCTTTGCTTCCAAATATCCCAAATGGGATCCTTCAGAATCTTACAGGTGTGGAGTCACAGGCATGGTATTTCTGATGGATTCTTGGTTTTATTCATCTACTGGAAAGGGCCAAGCTGTTTCTGTACATTTATGGCCTCTTTGGTTCTTGACTTTTTATGGAATGCCCTGGAAACGCATGTGATTCTTACCAGATTCCCATTATAACATCAGTGATTGGTTCCATGACAGCTTCAGAAAATGCGTATTTTCAAATTATGAGATCGAGTCTAACTGAAACCAAGAATGTTGGATTTTTTTCCCCATGAGAAATGAGTATTCAGAGATAAGAACTTAAATATTTAATAGTAGTCCTCTTGAGCACTTTTAGCAAAGACATCTAACTTTTTCAGTTTACTCTCTGCTAAAAGAAATCTTGCTCCGCTGCCTAGTTACAGTGATGGATAGGAGATGCTCTTGGTTGGTGTAACAGACTCTCTTCTGGGCTGGGGAGCAGTAGGATTCTTGAAAAACCGTGGTTGTTTTGAAGCTGCTGTTAAACATTTCTGTTGCGTGAGGAGGATGTGATACTGAAAACCACCTTTTCTTATATGTCAAATGGCCCAAAGGCTTGCAATAACTTTTGCTGTACTCCTGAACAAAGTATCGGTGAATTTTCTTAGATACTGTTGCTATGACACAGTCTTTTCTGTTTAATTGTCCTTGTGGCAGCCTGTGAGGTAAAGACAACCTTTTATGTTGGGGGGTGAAAGCTGACTTTTAAAGTCACATTGGGAATCTACAGGGAAGTTGAGTTTCTGATACATAAGCACCATTCTGACTGCTAAACTATTCTCTCACTTAGCGAAGGGTGTGCAGGAGACCGTTATCTGAATTGGGGTAACTGGGTTAGTGAATATTTTTAGCAAAGCTGTTAAGAGAAGTTGGATTTTTCTGCAGTTGTAATCTCTTTTCTTGACTGTACGGTTCTCCTGAATTGCTTCAATCTCTGTATTTAGGCCAACAGTGAGATGTGGATAATGCTGCAACTTCTCACAGAGCTTTGAGATTTTATATTGTCCACTTAGTAATAATCTGTTCCAAAAATCCACTCAAGAAAGTCATCTGGCTTTTTTCTAATACATTGCTCTGTAGTACAAATAGCTGAGCAGCTGTACTTGCAGGCACTAGCGCCTGGCAAGGCAAGCACAGAATGCAGTTGAGGATGTGTATATCTGTGTATGTATCTGTATGTATATTGGACTAGCTCATCGCGCGCCGTGATGCTCCATCAAGAGGTACGAGGGGCTAATTCAGCTGGAGGAGGCACAGCAAATGTATACGGCTTGCCTTGTTCGCTGTGTACTGGGCAGGATTTGCTGATGGCTTGATCAATGCCGCGTGCCCTTTTAAAACGCAGTGACTTTGCTGACCCTGGGAAGCCACGCTACGCCCAGGTTTTACTGCTGATGCTCTCAGTAGCTGTTTCGGTGACACTGCAAACACGGGTGTCTGCACCCATACAGCTCCATCTTCTCCAACGGCAGCAGCCAATTCCTCCTCAACAGCCCAACACTGATTTTTGTCACCATATAAATCATACCAAGTGCCACTACTGAAGATTGACCTGTTAGTCTCAAACTGCTGTCATATCCATCTTCTACTTCTCTCCGCTTTTAGATTACCTTTTATTTTTTTTCCCTCTCCCCTTTTCTATTACCTTATTTTTTCTTCCTCTCCCCTTTTATATTGCATTTTGTTTGGTTTTCTCCTCATAGAGCTTATCTGTTTGCTTTTTTATTTTCTTACCACTTTCTGGGTCAACCATAAATAGCCAGTGGAAAACTCTGCTGCCATTTGATAAACACATTGGCTTGATTATTTTTCACTTTATGGTATCTTTTACAATTTAGCTTCAAAGCAAAGTAGTTCAATGATGCAAACAAATCTTGAAGCAAAGTTAATCTTGCCATACAGAAGCACATGTTTCTTTATACTTGAGAAAAAAGTTTGCTTATATTGGTAATACAGGATTTATTCTGTCCATTGCTTGCTTTATGTGCAGCCCAGATTTTGTGAGTATTATAGAATAACCTTAGCCATAAACTGCAAACAAAACTGTTGCCAGCATAAACAATTTATTTTAATCGTACCATATGTGGCCATTGAGCTGTGAAGCACTGCCTAAGAGTTGCCTTCCCTCTTTCTGTGCGGGAGGAAGGAGGGACTGTTGCTAAGAGCTGAAGGAAGATGGGAGCACCTAAGGCGGTTTCATACCGGGCGTGTTGTGTGAGCCAGTGCCAGAGCTGGGAAAAAGAATGCAAAATGGAAACCCCTGGTTGTCAGTGCCCAGCTCGGGAAACACCTGCCTCGCCTGCAGACCTGCTCCCCTTTGGGGAAAAAAAATGCTGAGATGAGTCACTGCTATCTCCATCCTCTAATCAAGACGTTTGAAGGGCTGCTTATCTGAGATGGCTCCGAATATCTGCGAGTGCAGCAAGCGCAGAGCTGGCTGCCTCATTCGGGCAGCAGCCCTTCGGGCTGTCCGTCCTCCTGGCAGAAGGACGGGAGCTGCCGCGGCGGGAACCAGCTCCTGGTGCTGCCTGCAGCGCTTTTTGAAGGCTGGCTGTGTGCAGAGCCAGTGCTATTGATGTGGTTGTTTTCCCGAAGCAGGCTGAACTATTGCCCTGGTTTTTAAATTTGCTTTTAATTCACTTTTGTCAGAATTGGTCAATAGTGTATCATGTAATATGGACTTATGTTTTTTTTAAAATTAAGTGAACTCTTCCCTTCTTAAGTTTTATGATATGTACATGTGCTGTTTCAGCAATGGCAGTACTATATGAATGTATATTTTTAACTGAGTACATTGCTTTTCTGGCTTGATGCAACTCTTAATCTGTTCACCTTAGTAGAACTTGCACTTGGCCTGTTTTGGATTCAGATTTGTACTGGAACTGAACAAATGTGGATTTGACTTGCAAGTGATCTTAGGCTCATCAGCTCTTCGGTCCCCTGTTTATACAATGGAAATACTCCTTCCTTTTATCTGTTACTGGGCTTGGTGGTTTAAATTTCAGGGTTTTCTGATTTTTTGGTATTACAGTAGCTGTTGGTACACACGTAAGTTTCATTTTGAGAAAGTCATTTGGGACCCGCTCTTTAAAAAACAAGAAGTGTGAAAGCTGAAGCCGCTGCATGTGTCTCATCTTGCTGGTGGATGTGGGAATTCAGAGCAATTATTCTACCCTGGAGAGAGGTACCTTCTGTGTTTAGGCTTTGGAGTCCATTGCTGTGTACCTGTCCTTCTTTTCTAAAGAGCTATTGGTAACTGTATAACTGTATTTCTACCGCATGCAATGGCTGGATGGTGTGAACGCAGTCGTAGGTGTGCAGGGGCCAGCGCTGGAGCCCCGCTCTTCCTCCGACTCAGGAGCAAGCAGCAGGAGCTCCCGCTGAGAGCTGTGCAGGGGCAACGATGGCAGCACTGTCCTGCTGGTACAGCTCTGATCCTGCACTTTTTTTTTTTTTTTTTTTCCCCCCACGATCATTTAAGTGGAGCATTGCAAATAAAGATGCCTTTTTTTCCCCACAATCATTTAAGTGGAGCATTGCTAAAGATGCCTTGCTGCTCTGGATGCGTGCAGTAGGCAGTGCTCGGCCTCTCTAGGTAAGCTGCTGCGGAGGGAAAGGGGGCAGCTCCTTTTTGCTGCCACCGCACGCTTGGTGTGTCTGCAAAGTTACCCCCCCTCTTGAGGGGTTACGGGGAAAAAGGGCTGGGAGGAGAGGAGACTGTGTTCATTTACAGTTGTCTCCAAGGCTAAGCTGGTTTGTGTAACAAGAACTACTTGCTTTTTATATTTGCTTTTTATTATTATTAAAACCTGCCATTTGGAGTGGCATGGGTTTCAGAGACTTTTGAGATATAGGAATTGTAAATTGAATAAACGTCAAGGATGGGGAAGACGAGACACCTCTGTGGCTTCAGGACTAAGGGGTCTGTTTTTTTTTTTATTTGAAATAGTGCCAAAAGATGAGGGTGGCTGGAGGTTGAAGTCTGTCAGCAGAATGGCTTGTGACCTAACAGGAAGAGCAAGTGCTTATGCTGATGTAAATAAAAGGTCTTAATGATTGTTTGCACCTTCCTTATCCTCCTTATCTTCTGCCAGTTGACAGGCCTGTGTCTTGCAGGTTTTGTTTGTTTCTGCAAGACACAAACAGGAATATGAATCGTGATTTACATAGGAGACAGGTACTGTGTTTATATGACTGTCATTTTATAGGTCGTGGTCCTTTTATAGGTTGTGGTCCTTTCTTCATCTCCCTTGCCACAGCGGCTCAAGAAACGGCATGAGGGCTTTCCCTCACGTGTGTAAGCATTTAACGTGATCACTTTTTGTGCCTCCTGAACACTATCAGGGAATGGAGAGTGGCAGGCCAGATTGTACCCTGCTTTGAAGATTTGGGCAATGCAGAAGGAATATGTCAGCATTACTAAATCTGATAATAGAATTACTGTCAGATAAGTCTGGCCAGCATTGCCTGGATAATTTCTGTTTCTGGATAATTTTCAGCAGAAAGTGGGGCTGGTCCGCTGATCTCATTGCTGTGCCATATATGTAAGCTGTAATGCATTTCTAGCTGCAGGGAGGGCACAGGAAGGGGTTATGGGCCAGAAAATCCATTTTTGCACTTAACAAACCAAAAATTACCAAAGAAGGTCCAAGCAGTGCATTTCAAAAAGAAATTCTGCAGCTCTTGGTTCTTACAAAGTTCACGGGAGGGTATTTCGGTGTGTGTGCATGGGTGTGTGTGTTTTAACTAGCTCAATAATACCACTTGTATTCCTATTATTTGTGTAACCATTTGAGCTCTGTTCTGTGTAGTAACACAATCAGAACCCCCCTGCCAGCTGTCCAGGAAAGCACAACTTGTCACCACGAATTTCTCAGTGTGGGGCAAGTTGGCGTAGACGTTCTAGCTACCAAATACAAAGCCATTTGGAACCAGTTCCACTTGAATTTTGAGTGAGATGTAAACAATTCTAAATTTCTTGATGATTGACTTAGTTTATCAGTGGTGGATTAACTTACCAGAAATGCAAAAAACAGATTCTTAAGTGCTCTGTTTTCCTCCTCATAACTGGTGCAAAAATGGAGGAGGCAGTAATTCTGGTTTGTAAGGGGTTGCGATGTTTTTGTGAGGAATTTTTTTTTTTTTTTTTTTTTTTGTCTCTACTTACCTAATTACCTAATGTGATTTTTATGAACTAGAGGTACAAATAAGAATGCCTGTACTGGAATAGGATTGCTGAGTGTTACCAAACCAAGCACTGCAGTGTCATGACCCTGCTCCCACAAATGTAAGGGTTTTACAAATAGCATTGGGGTCTCTGTTTAACAGTTTCCTATTTAAGCTCTCCTAGCCCCCACTACATCAGAGACAGAATCCTTAGTTTCTAAATATTATTATAAACTAGGATTTTTGTATAATTACCTCGCCCCAAATGGTGTAGCTTGAGGAAGACTGGATGATTGGTGCTGTGAGATTTGGATATATCAAGTAAAACTGAGATTTCTGCTTTCTGCCCTCCCCCTCCCCCGCTCCAAATAATGAGATGAGATACATAAGGACATCAGTGCAACAAGCCAAGAAGCAGAAGCTTGTTGGTTGTAAGGTTGTGGATGGGAGGGAGCAGGTTCCTCTTCTGTCGTGGTTTAGCCCCAGGCAGCAGCTCAGCACCACGCAGCCGCTCGCTGCCCCTGCCCCGGTGGGATGGGGGAGAGAATCGGAGGAGTGTGAGTGAGAAACACTCCTGGGCTGAGATAAGAACAGTTTAATCATTGAAATAAAGTAAAATAGTAATGATAATAATAACAATATAATAATGATAATAATAATTACAATGTCCAAAGCAAGTGATGCCCAATGCAATTGCTCACCACCCGCCGACCGATGCCCAGCCAGTTCCCGAGCAGCGATCGCTGCTCCCTAGCCAACCCCCCCCAGTTTCTATACTGCCCATGACGCCGTATGGTATGGAATGGCCCTTGGGGCAGTTGGGGTCAACTGTTCTGGCTGTGCCCCCTCCCAGCTTCTTGTGCCCCTGGCAGAGCATGGGAAGCTGCAAAGTCCTTGCCTGGCATAAGCAGCACTGAGCAACAACTGAACCATCAGCGTGTTATCACCATTCTTCTCATCCTAAATCCAAACCACAGCACTGTGCCTGCTACTAGGAAGAAAATTAACTCTATCCCAGCCAAAACCAGGACATCTTTATACAGAGGGTATGGATGGCAGGAACCGGTGCTCTTGCAGGCTGGAGCTGAAGCTCCAAGTGACCAGGCTTGTGCTTGGCCGGTCCCGGCTGGCTTTGTTCCTCCCAAAGGGGAGCTGCCTCCTCTCTCCTCCAGCCCTGCCCGTCTTAAATTGGGTGAAATGGCAGGGGAGAAGAAACCGGGCAAACTGAGATAAGAATCGGAAGAAAAGGTAAAAGGAATCAATAGACGTGTTACCAGAGTGAAAGGAGGTCAGTGGTTTTACAATGGGAACCAAAGTCCGTGTGAAACGCTGCAGTTCCTGCATGTTCCTTCCTGGAAGATCTAATCTTGCTGTTTGGTCTTATTTAATAAGCTTTTAGATGTGCGTTTCGCGTGTGAAGCATGGACCTCGCAGTAATGGTGTCATGCCAGGCAGCTGTGGCCTGCCCTGGGTGCTGGAGAGTCCGTGCTACCAGAACGGGGAGAAACGGCGGATGCGCAGAAGCTCATCAAAATGGCCGCACTGGTGCATGGGGTCTCTGTTCTGTGAACGCTGTTCTCCGTCCATGTTTGAAGAGGTTTGTTGCCAGGAGCAACTTGTCTGCATTACTCGGTGACAGGGTAATTGCTCTGCCTGCCTCGACATCTGAGCTTCTGTGAAGGCTCTCCCATGCTCAAATTGTAGCTGTTACTGTGGTCGCTGAGATGCAGAGCTGAATATTTCCGATATACGACATGAGTCCAGGCTACAAGCAGTCAAACTACAAAATGGAAGGCAATGCTGGGGCAGCTGTGCATCAAATATCTGTAGATAAAACTAGGCACAGCGCTGCCCTGTGTGCTGCCCTTTCAGTTCTTCTTTTGAGTATCGCTTTTCAATGGAAAAGGTAGAGGGAAGTACAGAAGTAGCCGTGCTGTCATTCTCCTTCCTTAATTCTCTGATGTGTTTTCAATGGGTGCGTTTTTAATTACATTGCAGGAGAGGATGCTGGGGCAGACTAGTGATGGTGTTCCTGTTGTATTGTATGCTTTTAAATTCCTGCTGCAACATCAGGTCAGTAAACATTCAAGCTTCCAGCACTTACTGGCATTTAGTATCTCCGTTTGCGAAGGAGGAAGCAAGTCTACCTTGTTGTTACTGGTCTCCCAGTGAATCAGGAACATACTCAACCAGCAAGGTATCAAGGGTGAGGGTTATTTCCTGATCTCTGGGAGTACCGTTCCTCCATTATATTGTGGACGCTGGTGTCTTCCTCTCTCACCTCTCTCGGACGCTATGAGTCTGGGCTGTTGAACACTTGAGATCTTTCAGTTCTTGAGGGCAGAGGAAAATAATTTACGTGTACCGGTGTGGTGGTTGGTCCTACAGTTTGCTGTCGGTGATAATGGGATGAGAATAATTCAACCCATTTGGGTTGCTCAGTTGGTGGAGCGTGTCCCCAGTGGAGAGCCATGTTCTCACCATGGTGTTCCACCATGCAGACAGCATTTTGGCTCCGCACAGGTCAGCGTGAAGGGAGTCAGAGATGTGCCCGGACTCGCGGCCTACGCTGGCTGTTGGGGTCTGGGCTCGCTGCTGTTGTGACTGCCAGGACGGTTTTGAGACCCTCCAGGAGCTCCTCCCTCAGGATTCAGTCGCACGATAAATCCGTGGCTCTGGATTAATCCCCGGGAGGCTGAACAAGCACATAGCCCAGCTGCAGATGTGACAGTTTCTGCTTGTGAAATGCTTTCTCTGCAGAACAAATACCGCACAATGCAGGCAGTGGGGTGCAAGCATCTCACTTGTTTCTTTTCGCCAATATATATCCAGCCTGACGGGACGCTCCGTGACCAGTGGTGTAGTTTGTTCTCTGATCCCCTTCAATCCTTGGTTTTGCGGAGCATGCTGAAAAGAAAGCTGCTCCACGGACCAGTGATGCCCTCTCATTTCATTTTGACCTCTCCTGACCTGAGGTGGATTTGAATCTACAACTGACAGTGCTCAGTATCCCATTACTAATCTTCTGAGCCACCCAGTTGCCCCATAAATCTGTAAGGGATATGTTTAACAAAGTGGAGATTAACACAACGCTGCCACGGCAGAATTAAGATGTAGTTACGTCTTGAACCGGGGCTGGTTTACGTTGCGCTTCTCTAGGTGGAGCTGAAGGTCAGCATCATACTTGGGACTTTTACTTCCCCAAAACCACTTCATTTCATGTTTTGAAATATCCACCTAGCTTTTTTGCTTTTTTTTTAATATTATAAACGCTGACGAGAAGCAGAGATGCTGCTCTGTGCATAACTTATTCCCACGGCCCCCCACCCATGCGGTGGCCTTGTCTGACTCCTCTTCCATTGCTGCTGTAGGGAGCTGCCTGAGGCTAGGTTTTACTACGTTGTTTTCTGGCTATGAAATTTTTATTTTTGTTAAAAGAAAATCATAATGTTCTTTAAATAACAAAAACCCAGTAGTTTAAAACCAATTTTGAAGCATTGCATTTTTACAAAATAGACAATTAATACATTGTTCTCTTTTCATTCTCAACAGCTACTAAAATCACAAGCCCTTTAGTTAGAGGAGTCTCAGGCTTCTATAATTATGGTACCTTTCTTTCTCTTTTCTTCTACAAAGACTATTTTTCTGTCTCTTCTTTCTAAACAGTTAATTTGCATGGTTTTATATACAAAAGAAATTATCAAATTCTCTTATCCTATCAATGTAAGGGAGTAGGGTAGGTTAGCTGAAATGCTGGAGCCTGGTAAAACCGGAGAAATTTTGGGTAATTTTGAGTCTGGCTTACCTTTAGAGCTCATTGAGTGCTTTCCCCCCGCCCCCAGAAGGAAGGAGACTGTTGAAGGTGGAAGCTATCAAAAGCAGGTTAGACAAGGATCCTGTGTGCTGGCTGTGGCTTGGAATATTATGTAGTAAATAGTCTCGCAAGATTTCTGTTTACTTAAGAACCTCTGATGTCCAGAGGATCTTTATCTGAAATGTGAGCAACAGCATTTTAAAGTTAATTTAATTAAGCTTGTCTGTGCTGTGCTGAAGTAAAATGAATAGATTATGAAGGTAGCTTCAAATAGGCCTGAAAAGGTCTATTAAATTAGTTAGAGCACGTTAAATTAAGCCAGTAGTTATCTGTTACGCATAACACAGTGGCGCAAGCTACCTGAAAGCCAGAGGGATGGTGCTGGGGACGATGTTTCCCCTGGGACCGTTAGAGCAGCCTCTGTCTAATTCCTCGCTCTGATGGGTTTATACCTATGATAAAGCGGAGAGCTCTGCTGACGTATCTACTGAAAACTTAGTTTTGTGAGAAAACATGGAAGAAACAATTTTTTGCGAAAGAAACACAAATGTGGAAAAGTTATCTTAATTTCTTCATGTGGGGTGAAGGACCCAGGAAAGGGGGAATGCTGCACATCTTAAGCTAGTGCTGTACAGAGCACTGGATTAAACCCTTTTTCCCACAATCTTTAACAAGGCTTCGTCTTTTCAGAGATTAAATTTAACTGCAGGAGGATAACACTGCTCTCCAAATACCCGGTTTTGTGCTGTTGCATAAGCAGTTAAGTAATCGAGGCCCAAATCTGCAAGCTGCCGCGTGGCGCGCAGGGCGCCGGCGGGCTGGAAGGATGGTGCTAATCCCGGCGGCATTAGGCTGTGCCGTGGAAGGAGTACCAAAGGATGCGTGGACTGAGCGCTGCTGGTAACGCAGCATCCACACGCGGTGCTTGGTGCTGCCGGGTGTTTGGTCACCGACCAGGCAGTGCCCCCACCGAGGCTGCCGGCACCCGTCTGCCCATGAAGTGATGAGGACGGCGAGGAGCTGTGTCCCAGGCTGTGTCCCAGGGCCTTTCCGCCTCCCCATCCCGTTCCTGAGCCACACAGTGTTGGGAAGTCCTGGAAGAGGAGGAGGAGCGAGTCGGTTGCCCTCAAGTAAGAAGAGGTCCTGTTTTCTGTGGCGCTGGTGGGTGCTCCCGGCTGGGCTGCAGCCTCCAGCAGTGACGGAGCTCCTGGCCCTCGGGTCCATGGGGTGCTGCTTCTCCAGCCCCTCGCCCCGACCTTCCTCCCAGCTGCGAGGAGTCTGTCAGCCTGCAGTTCATCATCTGATGGCCGGGCTGGGGGCTGGGAGATGGTTTGCACGGCTTTTTTTATTTTTGTGACTAGCGTTATGTTGGTAACATCCCATCAGGTGGGCTGAGGAGTCCCAGGTAGAGCTTTGGCAGGGCCTGTGGTGGCTGAATACACTGGGTTCATCTCATCCTCTGGCCAGTGGTGACCAGCTTGCACCAATACAAGTGAATAATAATGGAGCTGTGATTCTGAGTATTGCTGTGTCAGAAGTATAAAAAAATGTTGCTAAAGGGTATTGTTTCATAATTGGCTTTGTATTGGGAGATCTTGATATTTAAAATTCATTCAAGGTTTCTTAAAGAGTATATTTTCCAGGTCATGCATCTAGGTAGAAGAGCTTTAAAATAATTTCTAAGGCTTGGTTTCCTAAATTGCAGATCTATACCAAAATAAAATAATGCTTTCTGAAAACAGGATTTGTTGCAAGGAGTTAAAGGTTCTTTCTGCTGAGAGTGAGAGCTAAAAGTGGATCTCTGGCCGTGAGCCAAATTCCGTCAGCTCCACAGAAATATTCATGAGGTAGATCAATAATTAAGCCTGCTATGCAAAAGTAATGTTGTGTTCAACTCAAATTGCTCTGCAGTGCCTGTTCATACATGACTGCTTGTTTTAATTTATTTTCCAACTGAGTTTTAGGAGTATTACCAAGATTTAAGAATTTCTTTTGGAGAACTTGGTTTGACTATGTAGTGTATTCAGGTCATTCTGAATAAATTTCCTGAATTTTTTTTTTATCCCAAGTGTTCTGAATTCTCATCTGCTGGGTGAATTGCTACTGCCCCAATGTTTTTCAAGGGCAAGCTAAGATGGAAAATGGATAGGATGGCAGTAGCATTTCCTTAGTCAGTACGACTGAAAGGGAAAACGTAATAACTAATTTAACTGTTTTGCTAACATGCATTTATGTTCTCCCTCTGTCTTTAATCCTCATGTTTTCAATGCTCACTAGAGATAGATGGCTTCAGGAGAATGGGGTAGATCCTGTTTATTTCTGGTGCTTTGTCAGCAAGACAGAAACAGCCTTGTAGTTGCAGAATCTCTATAACTTGTGGGGAAAAGGAAGTCTTTCTGTCTAAGTCCTGTCTAATTCCAGGGGAAATTTGCAGGGCCAGCTATTTATCCCGCTTGCGAATGGAGCACGTTTGATGCAGCATTTGGTAAATGTGGCCTCTACGTTTTCAAAGGGAGTAAAGACTTTAATTCCTACTCCTGTAGGCTAGAGGGAAGAATTGCGTTTTATGCCACCTTCTGAGGGAGAAGCTCAGTGCGGTGCGAGGGATGTGCCTCGACTGAAAAATTGCATTGCCTCTGGTAATAGTTTGCTTTCTGCTCTTTGAAAAATTCTGTCTTCCAGGCCTGCAATTATATATCTTTTATTTATAAAACCTCTTCTACAAGAGCACTTATGGTAGTGAAAACTAGCTGGGAAATAATTTCTCATTAATTAAGCTCCTACATATCACATGATTCTATTACCTGTGTACTTGTCGGTTACGTACCGGCAGTGGCATCTTGTATGGTGTGTTAAACCCACTCATAGATCATTCATTCCAACTGCATCAATAAAACTCTTTGACTTGAATAGAGAGCCAGAATAATAATAATGACAGAGTTTCAGCAGAGTCACGGTTTGCCAAACGATTCATCCGATAAACTGAGCCATGTGATTTGGCATTGTTTTGTTTCTGCAGGGACCAAGAGTTTTCCCGAGCTATTGGCTGATGATCGCATGACTGATGCACCCCTTCTACAGGGGTAAAGGGGGTGCCTTTATTTGACCAGGTTCTGGAGCAAAGAACATTGCTGCCTTCTGAGGGGACAGAGGACTGAGATGAATGAGAGGGGCCCCGTGTACACAATCTATCCGTTTCAGCTGAGTGCCCAAACTATCGGCCCTTAGGAAGAGCCAAATCCAGCAGCCCGGCAGAGGTGAGGCTGAGCCCCTTTCCAGACCTCCTCGCCCAGAGGTGCAGCTGGCAGCACGGACACATGCACCTTGTGACCTGTGGTCCCGCTTCAGTTGCTGGTGCTTAGACCCCCGTACACATGCACGCACACAGAATGAGCTCCCTCCCCCAGGAAGAGAGTTAGAAAGAAATTTAGTTAGGAGGTAGGACTGTGCTGATCGGGTGTGGGGCACGGCCAGACAAGCATAGTGACCAGCAGCCTGCTTACATTACATGGCTGGTGCTTTTGTCCCTTCATCCCATGTTTGTTCCTCCCCAAATCACCCACATCCCTCCCTTTCCTTGCCTTTGTCCTCCCCTAATCATCCCCTAACTCTTGTGCAATGCTGCAATGTTCTTCCCCTGCATCCCACTACGTGTGCTGTACCCCTAAGCGGTCTGAAGGGTGATCCTGAGAGCCGTCGTGATGGCTTTCTCACCTGGACCACGGGGCAGATGCTCTCCAGGGACAGCCTTGGCAGGAGCCCGGTCAGGGTGCCTCTTCCTGGAGTCTGCCATTTGGGTTCCCTGCCTGCCTCTGTGCTTCTGAGCATCTTGGGACGTGCGGAGATGAGCATGGATAGACTGATAGATGTTTTTCTCTCTTTTAAAAATGGATGCGTGACATCTTCTTGAGTCTCGTTCAAAACCATGTCCCCTTCGAGGACGTACTGGCATGGTATTTTGCAGGCAAATATGAATGAGCTTCGCCGCCGCCATCAGCAGAGCTTGTATGTTTGGGGTCAGAACTGCGCCGGGCGTATTCACAACTGCTGGTCATCATATAACTTGCTCACAGCTGTTGTCTGCTCAAGCAGAACAAACTTGCATCTGTCCTGGGAGAAATCTGGATGGTGCCTCTAATTCTAGGGGATGGTTTCAGGCTGTAATTCCTCCTCAGACTCAGACGTCTCCTTACAGCCCCCAAAAAGCAAAGAAACCCAGCGTTTTGTATGCTCTCTTCTTCTTTTCTAGTTTAGCAATTATATATCTGAACTACATGCTGGCTGTTGGAATTTCTGTTCTAAGCCGTCTCACCTTGCCCGTGGTTTTTATAAGGCACTTTGGGGATGGACCGTGGACTGTGGATTCTGCCTCCGAACTCAGATGCCTGGAAGTCAGGCGTCTTCTTGCTTAGCATCCTAACCTGCAGATGCACTGCTGAAGTCGACCCTGAACGTCTGTCTGAAGATCACAGGGAATTAATCATGAAATTGCATTAAGGCTCCTAATTCTTAGCATGCAGCTCTAAGCACTGAGGCTTCTCATTTCCTGTCTATATGGAATTTAGGAGAGTTGAGGGGGGGTTTTTTTGTTTCGTTTTCGTTTTTTAAACAGGAAATATATTTGGTTGTCTTTAATTGAAAATGCATTAGCTTCTAGTGATATTACTGCTCTGTGACGTTGCTTGTAAAACGATGGTTTTGATAGCACATGCGTTTATGGTTAAGATCCTTTTTGTGCTTGTGAAATCCTCTTTCGTTTTTTTTTTGGTTTTTTTTTTTTTTTTAAATGCCAAGCCTTGTAAACTCAGTAGGAAACTTTAAACATTAAGCTGATGAAATAATAACTGGCAATACATATGAATAGCATTCTTCATGCTATCGAAGGGCCAGAACAGAATCTATCTTGCTGTCAATACAACTTCAGCAGGAATTGTGTGGGTGGATCGGAGCACTTACCCTAGCCATTATGCAGCAGTGCATAAGTTAATGGAACAGATTGTCAGGGGGACTGTAGGAAGTAATCGCATAGGAAGGAAAACGTGATTTATGTATGAGAGATAATACACTGCATATAATGAGAAAGTTTGAAAAATAATGTATGGAGGAGGTGCACAGATAAAACTTAGCATCAACTCAGGAAATAACACTATTTCTAGCTGCTTATTACTTTTTTGAATAAGCTCTAATAAGGCTGAAATGTTCCTGATTTTGTTATTTAATTCAAGCTGAGTTACATCTGGGGGAAAAAAAAAAAACAGTTGTGTTATTTCTGAAGATGACTATAGGGGAAAAAGTACTGCTTGGGAACGTGCTAAAAATAAGGTGATGTTCATGCTTGCTCACCCTCCCTCTGTTTCGCAGCAAAACCTTTGGATCTGCTGGCGTGTTGCCTTTGTAGGACGGATATGGCTTTTTTTACCTTTGAGGAAAGTCTGTCAAAAATTGAATAACACCCTCCAAAACAAAACCAAAACAAAAGAAACCCCAAACCATAGTTTGCTCCAGAGAAAAATCGTCTATTTAACGGTATCTTCGCAGCTGAATTGCCACAGCTTTCCTTCAGGCTGGGCCTCTTCTTCCTGTCTAAGGCAGTGCGATAGGACGAGAGGAAGTGGCCTCAAGCTGCGTCTGGGGAGGTTTAGATTGGATATTAGGAAAAATTTCTTCACGGAAAGGGTGGTCAAGCATTGGAACAGGCTGCCCAGAGAGGCAGTGGAGTCCCCATCCCTGGAAGTGTTAAAAAAACAGGCAGATGTGGCACTTTGGGACATGGTGTAGTGGGCATGGTGGTGTTGGGTTGATGATTGGACTGATGATCTTAGAGGTCCTTTCCAACCTTAATGATTCCCAGTTTTTCCTTTCATTAAAAACTAATCCAGCCACCAAGCCAGGAAACATGAAATTACTACTCTACCCTTGATTGGTTTAGTGTGGACTTGGTAGTGTAGGTTAATGGTTGGACTGGATGATCTTAAAGGTCTTTTCCAACCTAAACGATTCTACGTTTCTGTGGTCTCCTCCAGTCCCTAAACGATTCTACGTTTCTGTGGTCTCCTCCAGTCCCTATAAGCTGAGGGTGAGCTCTTGCAGGACATGTGCGGAGTAGGGCTGTGGGCTGCTCAGCTGGGATGTGGAAAAAGCAAGGGATGACCCAGTGGGAGAGGTGGTGGAGTCACAGCCTGCCACTGGGAAGCTGGAGCTGGGTGGAGATGGCGGTGAGGAGGACTCCAAGGAGAGCTGGTGGGACAGAAGGGTCAGAAAGCTGAATAGGGTGAGTGGGTGACACGGGAGGTGCCCAGCCTTTCTGCAACATCAGAGACCCAAGCAGGAACTTCTGAACAAAGAAAGAGGGGGGAGGATGAGGAGCCTAAGGAGCAGGGAGTGCAGCTGGTGTCGGTGGGGAGAAGAGGGTTGAGGGGGATTCATAGAATCATGGAATGGTTTGGGTGGGCAGGGCCCTTCAGAGCCCACCCAGCCCAGCCCCTGCAGTGCCAGGGACAGCTTTAACCAGAGCAGGGTGCTCAGAGCCCCGTCCAGCCTGGCCTGGGATGGTGCCAGGGATGGGGCCTCCACTGCCTCTCTGGGCAACCTGGGCCAGTGCCTCACCACCCTCAGCGTAAAAAATAAATCCTGGATTGAGAGGATTTAGGGCAGAGGAGAAGCGGTAGTAGAGCAAAAGTAGTATAAACTCTCAAACAGGATAGACAGAGGGTCTGTGCCCACTCATCATACTCTCCTTTGTGGAAAGGAACATGAGCCTTGACTTGTCTTTGTCTAAGATCAATGTGGAGATGAAGCACAAAAAACCTCCCCAAAAACCCGTAAGTGCTGCTTGGATAATGGAGCGCTCTCATTTTGTGCAGTTGGTGACAGATGCTTTGTGGTCCTTCACATTCATTTATTTTCTTCAGATATCAGTGATGGGTGTTCCAGTCTTTTAGCTTCCCAGAACAAAAATCCCGAGGAAGAAATTTGACCTATGTAGCACGTTTGTGAATTGCTGCTTTACATTTGTAGCTTTTCGGTTTGGCAGCTAAATAGCGGTTGCAGCCAGTGCCTCTTTCAGCTGCGTGCAGCACAATTACAACGGGATTGTTTCTGGGGGCTCTCTGACATTATAGTTGTTGAGAGCTCAGTAGAAGAGCGGGATTGATTGCACCAGAGCAGTGTTTGCCTGGAGTGCTGTGTTTGCCATGGTAGGATGATGTGCTGGCATCGCCCTCTGCTACTCTCTCACATTGCTTAGCTAATAAGCCTCAACTCGGGCATGAAGGAAATAAATGGGATAAGCGGGCAGCTGAGGTGGTGTGTCCGTGTGTTTTTTGGCCTCTTGCATTAGGGTTTATTATCTAGTGCTTGGAATAAGCAAAATGGGAGTAAGTAGGTAAAAAGTCCATTTGAGAAATCGTTCCAGAATAGTTATAGCAGGGCTGGGCATCCCTTCTCATCCTAGGAACGCAGAGCTTTGTCTAGCTGAGAGCCACACAATGTGCACTGTCTGTGGAAAGCTGTGGAGAGGCAGAGTTTGGGGTGGGGGCCAACTGGGTGCTCCCAGCAGTCCCACAGCTCTCCCGGCGCTGGGGCTGCGTTGGTGATGTCGGTCTGGGTCGCCTCTTTGGGCTTGCGTCTTACCAAGTGGGGTGCTTGGATGGTTCAGTGTTCACCCCGTGCCAGCACAAGACCATGAGTTATTTACTAAAGGATTTATAAATTGCCGCCTTATCCTTGAGATCTGAAATTCTGGGATGAAACGTGAAGAATGCACATTGCAGGCAAACATCTCCCTGTCTTATTTTCCCCTGTGGCTGTTAAGTACCCGAGTTTAAGGAGCAGGCAAGTGTAAGCTTATGATCTGCTTGAAATAAAATCAAAGTGTGACAAAAATGTCTAATTGAGCACAGCATTTGAACATCTGGCTGCAAATGGCAGAAATGGCACGTTGACTCAACAGAACAAGGCTCCTACATTGGGTATCCAGCCACCTCGCAGTTAGCTTTGAAGCCCTTGTTATGCTGCTCTCAGAGCAGGTGTCACATCTGCAAAGGGAAATATTACAGGCTTTGATGGACGATAAGAAAGATGTTACACTTCCACTTAGTGTAACTTTAAATAAAGGAATTGTACTTTAAATGCAAACGTCTGTCTTGGTTTTGAGTTGTAAGGAGCTGAGCTGCTGTCTTAAAAATTGATTTGCCTTTTAAGTGTCATGCAAACCTGTTTTTAGGATTGCTACTATGTTTCTCTTGTAACCAATTATACTCGCTACAAAGAGGAATCAAAATTTTCTGGAAGTGTTTGTGCGGGTGGTGCTACACCGTGTATAAACATATGAATACGTGTCAGTCAAGGAGTCACCTGGGAACTAGGGCAGCTCGGTGTCTGTCATGGTGGTTCACAACCTGGAAATGGCCCCAGTCCCATTCAAAATGTCATTTGGAGCTCTTTCCACAGGGCATCTTGTTATTTGTTGGTGTTAAGGATAAAAATCATGACTATTTCTGGATAAAATATAAGCTTAGGGCAACAAAAGAGTCTGACTGGGCTGCCTCTTTTGGGGCTACCCTGTGCATTTGCATGTTTAGCATAGAAATGAAACCAGAGTATTTCTGCTGAAGGAACGTGTGCTTGGACTGTGCTGGGCCACCCCAGCCTCAGTGGAAGGCACCTCTCCGGACCTGCAAACGTCTTGTTCTCTCTGCTCTGGTTGCCGTTTCTCACACCACAGCTTTCAGTAGTTTGCAGTAATGAACAGCAAATCTTTTGCAAATATTTGTATGGCTGTTCCCCCTTAAGTCCTAGGAGAGGGAGAAAATAATCAACTTTCAATTGCTGATATTTCAGCTTATTGTTTCCTGCAACTGGAGCTGCTGACCCAAATGTGAACACACAGAAAACATATGCCGTGTTTTATTTGCCAGCTATAGAAAAGCTGGTTTTGGAGCACACAAGATGTCACATCTGTTTAGTCAACAAAATATTGTCGTCTCCATTGGCGCTGAATGGCTTCCTTTGTCGTAAATGCTGCGTTTCAGGTTGCCTCTTAAACTGGATCTATAAACGGTTTTAAATGTTCTTTATCTTACAGAGTTTCTCTTTTGTTTGCAGCAAGGGAAGCCGTATGTCTTTGATAGAGTGTTACCTCCTAATACAACCCAGGAACAAGTTTATAATGCCTGTGCCAAGCAGATTGTTAAAGGTAGGTGTTGTCTTGTTTATTCCTGCTTGGGGGGAGGGCAAAAGGTGTCTCCCTGTGCCTCAAGCTACTTAAAGACAGGATAATAAATGTTTAGCTGTCTGTATGGGAGTTTAGTAATGAGTAGTTCCAGGCATTTCCTTTCTTAAGGACTTGTCTGTGTATAAAAAACCAAACCAAAACCCAAACCAACCAACCAAAAAAAAAAAGACAAATAGCTGAAGGAATTGCAGTAGTTGTTCCTTACTTTCTCCTTGTGTATGACTTATTCCACACAAATACTTGCTTTTTGTGATAGCTGATAAGCAAGAAAAAGCGTGTTCTTCATGCAGCATGAGACTGTTCAGTACGGGATGAGCATGGAATAGCTGTGTCTTTGAATGGAAGGATGGACCGTTAAAGGAAAACGTAAAGGGCACTGGTTTTGTAGCTGCTTTGCATGCAGATAGCTCGCATTTAAAAATGAAATGAGAACGCAAGTGCCTATCGGATAGCACCCTATTTGTTTAAAACAAAACCTTCATAAGCTGTTGCAATTTCAAGTTTTTAACTTCATAATCAAACTTTTTGGGTACATTTTAATTGCCTGCCATATTTCCCCCACCTCCCAAATCACCCTCAGACCTCCCACTTGGTCCTGATGCTGGATAATCCATCCATGATGGAATTAAAACTCCCGCAACATCTCAGGGGTTACAAGTAGTACCTGGTCTAGTTGTTCTCTGGCCTTGTGTGGTGTCCCTGTGCCCCCCAAGATTTGGTCCTCAGTTCTTGCAGACAGTGGGAATGGTGTCAGAGCTGGTCAGAGTTGTGCTTGCATATCAACGCAAGGCTGCGTGTTGAAGGCTGTGGGATTTATGTGGCATGAGAGGTTTGGGCTTGCTCAGAGGTGCAGGAGCTACCGAAGCAGTGTTGAAGGACTCGGTAGCGTTTCAGGCATGGAGCTGGATCTGCTGCGAGCTTGTGTGTCTGCGGCTGGGGAGAGGTCCCTGGGGTGGGCAGCCCTGCTGCAAACCCTGGGTTCTGTTCTGGAGGAAATTGGTTGGCTCACTTGGACAGCCTCGAGCAAACCAACGCGCGTGTAGTCTAGATGGTCGGGGGTGAGGACCAGAAGCTAAATTATTTGATGTTGGAGAGAGGAAATGAGTCATAAGACTTCAGTTGCCCCTTCTCAGAGGGGAGCCTAATTACAGCAATTCTGACTTCAGATGGTTAAGCCTTTAATAAAAACTGGTGGGACTGGAGCTGTAGAGCTTAGAAATCATTATTTTGGGTTGCTGACACACCACTCAACTTTTGGAAGCTTGGGGAACTGTTTCAGTACTACAGCGTGCACTAACAGAAGCAGCACATCGCTGTTTGTAGACTTGCGGAGGCTATTTATATCCCCTGTGGAGGTTGGTTTCCTCTGAAAATGATGAGAGAAATAAAATCCTGTTTGAGAGCAATTTGGAAGACCTAAATCAGTGACTAAGTCTTCTTCATTAACCAAATAGAAAGGCAAATACTTTCCAAAGTCCTATTTGAAAACAGAGTTCAAACATTCTTTTGCATGTGTGTTAATGTGGACCTTCTAGATACCTTGAAAGGCAAGGTTGGGCGGGGGGGAGAGGGGGTGCAAGAAAGGAAAAGAGAAACAGAAATGGGGAAAAAAGAGAGAGGGAGGGAAAGAGAAAGTGAGAAGGAGAGCAATGGGAAAGGAGGGGGGAGAGAAGGAGAGTGTGAGACTCAGGGAGGGAGGGAGAGCACAGTGTTCTGGGTTTACATTTCCATACGTTTAATTTCCAGTTTAAAGCCTAATAAAGTGCCGAATGTGAAACAGACTGGGCTGTTCCTGATAAACTGGAGCGATGTAATTTACTACATGGAAATATGAGCTGAGTGCGTTACAACTTGGAGCACTATTTAAATCTTTGAGACTTCTTTAGATAGCTTTTCAAGGTTACCATTTGTTATCAGACTTCATTATACTCCCATGACATGGCTGATGGTTTCGTTGTGATTAATGCTATTACAGAAAATGGCAGCTGGCCTAACATCTAAAACAGCAGTTATAATAACTATGTTGACAATAAAATGAGCTAAATGTGGTTTTTTGCACTAAAGAAGAAATGGGATTAGGTTTAAGTAAACAGCTCAATGACCGAGTCAAAGTATTTCACATTCCGTATGTGAGAAACATGAGAAACAAGGAGGTTTTTAGAGGAGGAGAAGCAATCTGTGTGTTACAGCGATTTGCATCGGGGTGGGCGCTGGGATGGTGCTGGTTCAAGGTACTCCCGAGGGCAGAAGCACCAGTAGTGGAAGTGTGGCAGGAATCATCGCTGGTGCATATGACCACAGTTTGGGAACTTGTGTTTGCATTTTTTTAACCAAACTAAGAAATATCACTAAATCCGAAAGGGAACAATAGTGTGTGATTGCCACCACTTTTGCTTTGTTTCCCATTGCTCTCTATTGCCAGAAAACAGCTTTATCTTCTCAATCTACACAGATGGATGTCTGTATCTGGATTTTGCATCCTTCCTACAATTACATTGAGGGGAGAATATATAATGGCCCAAGCTATTGGTGAGCACTGGAGCTGTGAGCACGTTAATGCACATGTGAACATCTGCACATTTGTGTGTCCTGTGAGGAGGAGAAAATTGCTTTAATGATTTTTTGGGTGGTGGGGTTGTTCTCCCTGGGTAGCTTATTGACTTTCTATTCTGGTTACACATACGGGCCTCAAATGCTGAGTCACAGAACTAGAAAGTTTAGAGACAGAAAAGGTAAGTATAGAGCTAAAAATCTGGTCATAGATATGAGGCTGAAAGGACTTCCGTAAAGCCATTTGGTCTTCCTTCTTGCTGCTAAGACTCCCGTACTTGGGAGACTCCCATTTTGGGGTTGTTCAGCCTGGAGAAGAGGAGGCTGAGGGGAGACCTTATCGCTCTCTACAACTCCCTGAAAGGAGGTTGTAGTGAGGGGGGTGTTGGTCTCTTCTCCCAAGTAGTTAGCGATAGGATGAGAGGAAATGGGCTCAAACTGCGCCAGGAGAGGTTTAGATTGGATATTAGGAAAAATTTCTTCATGGAAAGGGTAGTCAAGCATTGGAACAGGCTGCCCAGAGAGGTGGGGGAGTCCCCATCCCTGGAGGGGTTCAAAAAATGGGTAGATGTGGCACTTGGAGACATGGTTTAGTGGGCATGGGTGTGTTGGGTTGATGGTTGGACTGATGATCTTAGAGGGCCTTTCCAATCTTAACGATTCCTAGTTTTTACTTTCATTATAAATAATCCAGCCACCAAGCCAGGAAACATGAAATTACTACTCTACCCTTAATTGGTTTAGTGGTGGACTTAGCAGTGTTAGGTTAATGGTTGGACTGGATGATCTTAAAGGTCTTTTCCAACCTAAACCATTCTAGGATTCTGTGACTCGGTACGTGTCAGTGGCCCATCTGAAAGGTCTGCAGTCCACAGCCACCCTTGTCGCTCCATTGCAGAGCCCTGCTGGGCGCTGTGGTGCTGCTGGCAAGGCTTTCTGGGTCCCTAACTCGAGCGAGTAGCCCCGACACAGGGGCTGCACTTTTAGCCCGTTGCTACTTGTCCTGTCCATCCTCGTCAGGAAGAAGGCCACCTGGCAGCAGTTGAGTGGCTGAGTCGAGTAGCTGCCTTTGGTGGGGAGGGTAAATCAAGCTGAAAATCACTGAAGAGAGAGTTGGACCAGGAATTAAGAAAAGCACTCGGTCTTATTTTGTTTGTCATTTTTACATAATGTAAAAATCCCAACTGATCTTTGTTCGGTCACTTTGTTCAGCTGGTTTTTCCCCCCTCTCCCTTGCTCTTAAGTTTTGTGCAGGCTGTTTCTATCAGCAAGTGTCTTCTCTCTCTCTAGGCAGTTGACAGATGGTATATTAACCATCTTAAGGTGGAAAGCCTTCCCACAAAAATAACCTCGACTTTTTTAATTGCAGGTGATGCAAAGGACTATTTTCTATATAGAATAAGGCATTTTTTTGCTAATTGGGAAGGTAAATTACTTCTTTACGCTTCGTCAAGCAGCGAGGTATCTTAGTATACATTGATGCAAATTCTGAGCAATTTTCTTATATAACAGTTGATTAACTGGATTATTTTCCCTCTAGGCTGTGTACGAGTATAGCTGACATTGTACCTTGCATTCACCTGGAGATAATAAGCTTTTTTTTTTTTTTTTTTTTAATTCAATGTATTTTTTTTAAAATGTTAACCGAGCTTGGCAAAAATTGGAAATAGTAGTGAACTTGTAGATTGTGCTTAACTGTCCTGGGCTGGAATTTTTAAATACCTTTTAAGGTATTTGGATGCTAGGTGATATTTTAGAAACAAAAAGGAGTTGCACATGTTTGCTCAAGGATTTCTGACTTCCTCCTAGGACAACTATTTATATTTTTTGATGCCTAAACATCTTTGAAACTCTGTTTTTTTGTGCACCTTCCAAACACAAATTGGCTTTCATCTAAAGAGAAAAACAAACCTTCTTCCTCTTCCAACTTCTAGCTAGATTTTAGTTTGGAATAAAAAACTCCAGACCTAAATATTTTCTTTCCTTGCCGGCTAACAAAGATGAACCTTCTATACGCAGTAGATATGGAGTACTTACAACTGGATCTAGTCTCAAAAGTTAAAATATGACTGCCTCCCAGTTGTGCTTAGATGTATGTGTGTTTAATAAGAAAAGTGTCAAGTAAGCTTTTTATTTAAAATATTTCAAATACAGTTGCATTAAACATTGCCTTTCCTATAGGCTATTTTGAAATTTGGTATTAATCTGATTAACTTTTTAAAAGGAAATAATATTTTTGTGTTAAAAAACAAGACAGAACTCCTATCTCCTGTGAGCTGCTCTTATGCTGCAGATCCCTGGCTGCACCTCGGTCTCTACATCCGTGTTGCTGCTGGTTCGCCCAAGTTAAACCCATCGGTGCAAGTGGAGTGGAGCTCCTAGCAGAATCCGTTCTAAAGTTTTAATCATCAACAACCTTCAGGCAATTGCTAAGCAGCTAATTTTCTTTTGTTAGTACTTCAGTGTCTTCCAAAGGCATTGCTTAGTATATATTGGGGTTTTATTGGAAAAAATGCTATTAAAATTGCACCCGTGAAGGTTCACGTGAATGGGCTTTGAACGTGGCGCAGCCGGATGGCCAGCAGCGAGGCTTGCCCGCTGTTTTCTCCTGCGTGCAAGCTGCCCTTGTTGTAGCCCTTCCCTTCCGCTCAAGTTCGTGCTGTGTTGAACTGAAAATCAGTGAGATGTTCCCTTCAGAAAAGAATGGTGAGTGAACGTTTTGAAATACCAATAGCATGAAATTTGGCCCAAATACTGAAGCCTGTTGGTGAAATTATGGGTTGAGGCATGAACTCAGGATAGCACTGCATCTATGGCTGGACATCTGGTTTTTAATCTATGCAATTATTATTTATAATTCCTTATTTGAAACTTTCTTTCCTTAAAGCAAGGATAAGCAGTGTCTCTATTTTTATAAACAGATGAGGATGCTAAATTCATACAAAATGTTAATACCAGAATGACAGTAATTATAGTCTCTAACTTTGTCATTCTTCTCGATTTCGAGATTTGAAAAATGTACCCAGCAATATTCTGTTTAGGTCTATACAACCTCTGGCATGTCTGTCCTCTTCAGCTCCCCAAAATAGTTCTGCCACAACTTAAACAGTTACACTCTGTGTTTAATTATAATATATATTTTTAAATGGCTTCATTCCAATTTCATCCTTATTCAGTATTGCTGTATAGGAAATGTGGGTCTGTGTTGTGGTTGTCTCGGAAGAGGTTCTCTTTGCCTTTCCTTTATCAATTTCTTTTCTTTAAAATCATCTTTCTGTGGTTTTTATCTCAATTTTTTTCACAACTTGTTTCTTCTTTATTCTTTTTATATTTTTCTAACATGCCTTACTTAATTCTCCTTCCTAGATGGACCATCTACATATATACATATGGAGATACAAATAAGGAGATTGTGTGTGTGTGTGTGTTTAT
This sequence comes from Pelecanus crispus, assembly GCF_030463565.1. Lineage (NCBI taxonomy): Eukaryota > Metazoa > Chordata > Aves > Pelecaniformes > Pelecanidae > Pelecanus > Pelecanus crispus. The sequence continues at coordinate 3,202,627 of NC_134647.1, read as the reverse complement.
GTATATATAATAATATTATGTTATATGCAATAATATATAATAGACATGTGTATATTTATATATTTATTATATATTTGTATTTACTATAAATATATGTACATTATATATAGACACGATTTTTTTTTCTCCTGGTAGCCTCTATTTGTATAGATACGGATGGTGGGAAATATAACAAATATTTCGGAAGCAGCGAAGGCCAGCTCTGAAAGCAGGAGCTGCGCTGGGAGGTGGCCGTGGACAGGCAGCTTTCTGCCCTGCCGGGTGGCAGCTGGGCTTCGGTGGCTGCTCCCAGTCCCCTCCGCAGGCTGCCAGGGTCGAGCTTTCCTTTTGCTTTTCTTTTTCGCCCTTGGCTCCCCCCACGGCTTTGCTGCTCTCTCTCTGTACAGTGTTTCTGCTCCGGGGGCCCGTGGCAGAGCTGCGGTACCGAGTACGATGCTGCTGGCCCCCGGCAAGAGGCATGGGGCACGGTGGCCAGCGGAGGGTGGGCGTCCCCAGCCGGCACCCTTCTCGCTGCCCTCGGGGGCTCGGGGGGTCCTTCAGAGGACGCTGATGGGAGCAGCACGGGGCTATCACCACTGGTTTTTAGATTGAAGGCTTCCTTCATTCTTCATTAGCGACTATAATAAGCATTACTCTTTTTTACATGCAGAAATGGGTGGCCCTACTTAAGACTTTAAACTCACTTGCCTGGAGCAAGTCCAACCCAGTAATCCTTTCAACGGCAAAGACGTGGCACTGTGCATAAGACCCAGCTGGTTTACAACCCTCCCCAATTTCTGAAAGCTACTATAGACATTAACCACTGCAAAGTTAAAAATGGATATTTTTATATCTTAATGTGATACAAAATTATTCATTCTGCCTTGAGAGAAGTGTATTTTCAATAAAGCAAATTCCTGTTCATCTGACTTCTTTCTTGCTTGGCTCTTCTGCTTGGCAATTAATGAGGCCCTGAACTGTTGAGGGTGTTGTAGTAGTAGCAATATACAGTATGAGTTTGTTTAATTTTCTCTATGGTGCGTGGTGGTTTAAAACGCAGGCAATAAAGTTTTCTCTTTCCCATGTTACACAGGTATATTGGATAATATCTAGTGTCCAGAGATACTTTTTTTCCCAGGAAAGTGAGAGAGATGTCAATAATTCTGCGATTCTCTAATTTAGATTTTATTACCAATTTTTTCTGGCCTAAAGGTAGCTAGTTATGTCATATTTTTCCCATTCTTTATTGCACAAACTATTTTTGAATTGAGCTTCAATGTTGTAGAAGACTTTTGAAATGCTAATAATCCAGCTTTAAGATGCCAATGTGAGTTTTAATTGTTTTTCTTCTTCTTGCAGATGTTCTGGAAGGCTACAATGGCACGATCTTTGCTTATGGACAGACATCATCAGGAAAAACGCATACTATGGAGGTACAGTGGCAAAATTAAATCAGTTTGGTAGCAGCAGTAGAATTATATGTACCAATTACCTGAGCAAGCCAGCTATCTGGAGCACTCAGCTGTGAGTGACATATGAAAAGAGATCTGGGTATGTTTAGCTTCCACTGCCTTTTAAGCTGTAGTATTTCTTTCAGTGTGGAGTTTTTTTCAAGAGATGTCTACAGATACCTAGCTAAACTAACAAATGGCGAGTGAAAAATATCAAGTATAGTTTCTCCATATTTGTCGTACCTGTTTAGGTATGTATATATTTTAAGGGATTTGAGTGAGATTTGTTAATCCAGAAATGAAAACAGTAATAAGGGTCTGTAGAGTTCCCTTGCATGCAGGATTATGAAAATTCATGCCACGGTTATTTGTTTTCTCATTTGCACTCCCCTTCTGGGAATACCACTCGCATGCTGCAGCACAGATGGATGAATTTGAGAATTGTTGCTTTGGAGGAGAAGAATACCAAATTATAGCAAATTCCAGTGGCTGGAGTCCTGAGTCTGTTCCTATTTCTGCTACATGAAGTGTGACGGTGTCATTTTTTTCCTGTGGGTTTTTTTTTTTTTAACTGTTCAGTTAGAAGACATTTAGGTATTTTAGTCTCTTGCTAAAAAAGTAGGATCATTCAGGCATTTAATCCTCGCATAGGATTGTTCCATCACAACACTGTACGAGCTGGGTGTATATGTCTTGGGGCATTTCAGTTCGGCTGTGAACTTTAAACAGGAGGTCTACAGCAAAGTTTTGCTAAATGAAAGGAAAAAATGAGCGTTCCTTTAAGAGCATCAGATGGTTTTGCTACACGATTAACGCAGGTGACCTACCTGACCTGAAGGTTAAAGGAGAAGGAAAGCAATATTCTCCCGAGCCAGCAGGCCCTGGTGAAATTGCTGTTCGATTGCCACAGTTCCTCCTTTCCTGGAGGATGCAGTAACTGATGCCTCACGTCTAATTAAGTCTGTCCTTGCGAGGATGGGGGAAATCACTAACTCAGCCCTCACAGATGGCACAAGGGCTGAGTAATCCACCAGCTCTGAATGTAATTAAATCAAAATGTCTGCAGGGCTTGAGCTGGTGCTTCCACATGGCATAGGGAAAGATCTCTTAAAGCCAATTTATATTCAGAATTACAAGCTGTGATAAAGAAAATGACTGTAGAAAAATGGCTGTTTTACTTCTTTAATAAAGAAAAAGCTGTCATTTTAAAGTGGAATCAAATCTATATTCAGTTTTAATCCCCCTTTTAACCTAACATCCTCTTGTAAAGTTGCTAAAGTATGTTGTGGAAAAAAAAAAAAGTCTGAAGTTGAAGAAATAGTAAATCCTCTTGGTAAAGCTGTTATGGAGGATTTTCTGTGAAATGTGAAATGCTTCATAGTGTTAGTGTTAAGCTTAAACAGGACACAGTAGTATAGTATAGCCCGGATAGGCTTTCTGACATACGTAGGTCTTTCTCCCGTGCTAGATAAAGCATTTGCCAACCTGTATAGCAGGATATAACCAAAACCTTCTTAAAAAAAGATGTATTTTTGCCCATAAGATTATATTGATGGGCTTTGACCTTGTAATAACATTTTCAATAGTGGGTCCCTATAGATTGTAGTTGTTATGTCAACATCCTGAAATAAACCAGCACTGTCTCAAATGTTACACTTCACTAGCTACTGCCTGCCTGCTATGTTTAAATGTGGAAATTAATGCTTTTATTAAAATGAGAGGCTTTAATGAGCAAAGAACTCTCCATCCTGGTGCTTTGGGGGACGTTACTAACTGCAGTGTCAGCACGGCAGCAGCAGTACATTTCTCCAAACTCTTTCTGAAGTTACAGCTAAATCCATGAGAGCAGGTTTTTTGGGGTTTTTTTTTTGATTCCAGCTTTCCAGTGAATAGCCTACCTTTACCTTTCTCTTCCCTTCCAGTTTATGGTCTTCATAAATTATAGTGGGACCTGCTTCAATCATCTCCTGTTTTAATAACAATCCATTGATAATAAAGTAAAAATATTTTTTTCAATACATCCCAGAGTGCTGGTGTTACAGCATTTTAAAAGATCTTAACTCTTTATTTGCAAAGCAGTGAATGTGATCTTGCTTCACTGAAGTTTCTACTGACTTAAATGGCGAGAAAGCCCAAGCCCAAGAAGTTGTAGATGCAGTGATTGAGTTACATGCACACTTAATCATGTTTTACAGATTGTTTTCTCTTCTGAGTTAGAGAAAGCTATGTAAGGGAAAGCAGAATTATTACAGGGCTTGTTGAGGCTAGGAGGATGTTTAAATACTTTTATAAGTTGTCACTTACCCAGAGCCCAAGCAATTATTAGAGGAAGGGTTTACCTAGTGCCGTGATCCCAAAGCTGATGCACCTCTGTGCAGACAGAAGTCTCTGCAATAAAACTCTGAATTCAAACGTTGGCTGAGCTAACAACCCAGCTCGATCAAAGCTACAATAGAAAAGGGGGCACTAAACAGCTCTAGCATTTCTCGTTCTGTAGCTGCTTTTGCCTTAGGAATCGTGCATCTTGCAGTGCTATATAGGGTAGACATACCTTTGGTTGCATTTGTGCGCGCTGAAGAAATACCAGCAAATCTCTGTTTATTCTAGTTTAGGAAAAACTCCTTTCTGCTTTTTGGGAAAACTCTCTCTGTGCAGTAATACAAGGTAGTCAGTTGGTTTCAGTGAGCTTTTTGAGGACTTCTTCAGGGAGAAGGGATGGATAGTGTGAAAATTGTGTTGCGGTCTCTGCTCAATAACAGCGCTGTGTGGTGGAACCGAGTGCCGTATTAGCAAGGTAAAATGAAGAGTTGGTGTTTGGTTAAAGTGTTTGTGCATATAACTTTTCCCCTTCATCAGGGATTTAGTTTATTTAATCACCCTCTTTTTCATTCTCATGGTCTGAAATAAAATGGTGTGTCATATGACATGAACTTTTTAGTTTTTGAGAAGCTTAATAGGATGTTGGATGTGGTATAGTGTTTAACTGCTTCCACTGCGGAAGATAATATTATTTGTATAACATAAATAAAATATTCACGGTTTAGATACAGCTGGGTGCTGCTTTATAGGGAAGACAATCAGCAATGTAACTGATTTATCTCTATTCCACCCCCCTCCTTTTTTTCCCCAAGATGCGTAATTCAAGGGCAGAAACCTAGTAACTGCTTTAAATACAAGCTTTGAGATAGAGATTGTGTTAGTTCTTCATGTTCAATTTCCTTCATCCTAGGCTGATGCTTGGAAGTTGACTGTCATTTCACCAGCTTTAGCATAAAAGCAGCGATGTCTAAAAAGACTATATTTGAGTATACTAATAAAGGCTGAGAAACTTGGAAAACAGGTCAATGTGACCCATTAGTCATTCACAAGCATGCGTAATACTGAGGAACACATGTACATGTGTATGATTTTCTTCCTATTTTGCTAAAAAAATTTTGCTCTTTAATAATTTTTAGCACTTACAGATCAAATCCGACTTGCCATGATTTGGAACTGTATGGTTGCCCACTATATTAAAAAAAAAAAAAAAATTCCCTACCACTATTTGGAGTAAGATGCTTTGTTGTGCTGATATGGATGGTAATACTTGGAGAAAGATATATTCAAAAGGTATTGTAGAGTTTCTAGATGCTGTGTTCTGATGGAGTCTTACGACTACTGACTTGTTATTGCATATTTAAGCAGTTTCATAAAACATTTGGAAATAACAATACAGTGTAGAAGAGGGTTTTATTTTGAGTTTATATTTCTATTCAGTTTTCAAGTGGCGTTAGCTTTCCTGTATGTGTCTGGCTTTTCCAAAAAGAGCAATGCAACTAAAAGGAGCCATACAGCCAGGGAAATTGTTGTTTTTAGTTAATATTCAGTTCTTGAAAGAATGGAGGAAGGTAGTTGTGCAAATTAGCATGGAGAACAGTAGTGTTTGTAAGGCACAGTTCGCTGGCAGTAGGCCCAGCAAGCTCAAATCAGAATATATTACTCTAATCCCCAAATCCCCGCAACCCAGATTTCCCTTTAGCTTTCTAGCATAGTGGGGAAAGAGAAACAAAATACTTTAATACTTCTTGTTTCTGACATGTTTCCAAATATCTGATTTAACTGGGAGAACCAGGCTGTAATTTGTACATTTGTTTGTGTTTATTCCTCTATCTTTGGTGGGAGAGTGACAGTGTAAATAGCGGCAGGAAAGCACGCTTGGCAAACGGCAGGAGCTGCCAAAACGAATAGGTGCTCGGTCAGGTGAAGAGCGCTAACATGTCGGGTCGTTCTGCCACCTTTTCTGTGCGCTTATATCGAGCAAATCCCCCCAGAGCAGCAGACCCGTTCGTAGGGGCCCACTGGAGGAAGGTGTGCTTGGACCAAGGCTTTCTCCTCTCTTGTGCCTGAGCAAGGCTTTCCGAGTTACCGTTTGCTTTTGTGTCCGCAGGGGAAGCTGCATGACCCTCAGCTCATGGGAATCATTCCAAGAATTGCACATGACATCTTTGATCACATCTATTCCATGGATGAAAACCTGGAGTTTCATATAAAGGTAAATGCGGAATGACGTTTTATGTAATGAGTCGGATGGAAGAAAGTTGAGCTGGATGGGAAATCTGCATTCACACTATAACATTGTGCTGCAGAGTTTTTCCTTTCTCCCTTCTATAACTCAGAAAACCATTAGGTTACTGAGGGTATTTACTAGAAATAATTCAATACAGTAACTGGCCTTTGATGTGAAGTTTTTTGGAGTGTGTTCTCAGCTCAGATTTGCTAGTCCGTTGCTTGCTTTGTCTCTCACCACAGGTGATAGACCAGCCAACATGGTAAGAAAACACTTATTTCACTGCAGCTTCTCCGAAGGCTGTACCTCAGCCCCACTAGTGATGACCATAAATACTATTGGTCTGCATGACCTTTGAGGGAATACTGCCATGTTGTTCCTAGCTCAATGACATAAACAGTCCTCCATGATATGTGGGTTTGAAACGGAGGAAAGATGGCTTTGAGCAATTTACGGAAGGATGTTTAGAAGTAATTTTTAATCTCAAAATCTTACATATGGGTTCCCTAAGATGGTGGACTAAGTCTTGATTTGAACAGCTGATACATTTTCCCTGTCCTTATTGTGATACCAAACATACGATCTCAAATTATTGGAGTGACCTTTAATTCCTGCTGTTCATCCCATCTCCTGGGGAGTGCTCAGCCATGGGGGCATCGGTCCATCTGGCAGAGTTGGGTCAGGGTACAGCTTTCTTCTAAGTGGACATCAGTAAAATTACCCTATGGATTGCAGGAAAAATGGGTGCTCCTCTGTGTGATCCCTCCCCCAAACCGCACAAAATATACCTGGACAGCTTCAGCAGAGGGACGTAGTGAGCATGGGTAGAGTGTGAAAACACTGTCCCCTCTCCTGCTGTGACGAGGTGATGCTCTCTGAGAATGGAGCTCTCCTCCTCTGTCCCTCTTGTGCCTAAAAGCTGGAGATGAATGACTTCTTAGTGCTGCTTGTATTAAAGCCCTTGAAGCATTTCTGGCGGTATATATATATATATTTTTTTTTTTTTCCCCCCAGTAATCAGAGCACCTCTGAACCAGTTACCGATCTGCTGGAAGGACTAGGTCATTTTGTACCGAGAGCCTTCTTAGCAGTGCCTCTGTGAGTGAGCTCATGAAGTACAGACAGAAGCAGCAGACATACAAAGTGCAAATAAACCATCTAAATATTTAAATATACATATTTGAATAATGTTTTAGTTGTAAAATATTGAGCTGCTTAAGAAGAGGCGCCTCTGAATTTTCATTGAAATGGCTTCCGTGGGAGTGACATTGATTTCTTTTCATCATCTGTAAAGCTCTCGTGTGGCTGTTGCTATTCTACATGATAGCACTTGGATACCAACAGATGGGGACCCCCTTGTACAATATGTAGTAAATTCCTGTCCCGGCAGAGGATTATCACTTGATAAATCATCTTCTGCCAGCACTGAATTGTTTCAGTGATTTCCTATCATAGTTAACGTTTATTAATAACTTAACAGAAAAGCTGCCTAAATAGCAATGAATGAGTGATTATACAAGGAGCTGTCATTGAGAGAAATGCATGTTCTGTCATTGGGAGCAAGAATTTAACCAAACTGTCACACTCTTTTAATAACTGAGCCAACATTGAAAATTAATATAGGGTTTTTTTTCTCTCCCTCTTTAATAGAGACCCGTTTAGAACAGGGAGGGGAACTTGGTATCTCCTGTGTGGGTTGGTCCTCAGCAGTGGGTTAATAGGATAATACAAAGCACGTGAGTTAATTCGGGGTGAACCGGGCTGCTGAAATGAGCTGGTCGAGAGGATGGCTTTAGATGGGACACGGGTGAAGTCACTGCACAAAAGCAAAACACATCTGTATTTAATAGCAGTTGTCACATAGGAAGATCAACTCGTCAGTATAAAAAAAATAGATGTAATTTATTTTTCACATGAGAGAAAATGATACTTTACTAGATAGCTAGAGTTTACTGATAACCTAGAATTTAGCCATCAAGTGTTCTAGCTAAATAATCCCTGGACAAAGCTTGTTTCGGGTACGGTTAGGCATCGGCCCCCTAACATGTTTCTGTGTGCTTCTGTGAGTCGAATACCCTTTTATTTAGAGTGGCATTCATTCATTCTCCCTCTCCTTAATCTTTTGGGGATTTTTTGGAGGACAATTGTCTCTCTCTCTGTTACAGAAAAGCCCGTTTTCAGTTTCCTCTTTGGGACTTGATTCAGGACAGAACTTTCACATATGCTTCATTTAAAAGTTTAATTTATATTGCTTAAGCTTGTGTAACTTGTCTGTTAAACCACTGAACACGCTGTGTGCTTTTGTGCTGGTGAATATCAGTGTGCCTCTTACAGTTGTCAAAATTTACTCTCCTCGTGATGCAGCTGTGCTGATATGGTACTAGCTGAATTGATTTGATTCTGTTCAATATTTCTGTGTCAAAGAAAAAAAATGTTGAAGAGAAGATTTGTCCGAAGGTTTATTGTATACTTTCCTGATGAATCATGGATAAATGGAGAAAAATCAATGATATGGAAATCAATCAAAAGATAAATACTTTTCACATAAAAGATGTGATTCAAACTATGTGGGAGGTAGATTTTATTTTTAGTTTGGTGCTTTTTATTTTGACAGATACGGAAATATAGGTACAGAGATTTTTAAACTGCCAAAGTTTAAATCTGTAATATTTATGATTACTTAATTAGGTTTCCTACTTTGAGATATATTTGGACAAAATAAGGGACCTACTTGATGGTAAGTTCTGCGTTTCTTATGTGACTAAGTGGTGTTGGGCTTGGTATAGTGCTTTGAATCAACGCTGAAGGGGAAACAGTTTCTTTGAGAGTCATTTGAATTTAAGCTGTATGACGGGGTTTGTGAAAGGGAATTTTGCAGTTTAAGTCTTCTGATCTCTGACTCTCATGCGCCTACCTCTGCAGTGCTACATAGCTTGATTATAAAGCAGTGAGTACAGAGAATTTTAGAGACTTTAAGGCATGTCTGAGCCTCGCTGGCAATGTATATTCTTAAAGTAAAACTGTGTTCTGTTGAGGTGTTTTTGTTAAATTTAAAATACATTGGTTCAACTTATTCCTTGCTTTGCTTCTGCTAGGTAGAGTTTGTTGGGAGTTACCTGTCTCTTACAGTTTGTGTCTCTGTGTATGCATGCTGTATGTTGGTGAAAGCGTGAAATGTGTGTGTTGCATCAGTCTGAAGATGGGGAAATGTATGCTAATGGTAACACAAACCTAGGAACATGTATTTGAGCTTTTTTGAATTCCAGTGAGGAGTTCTGTTTCTTTTGAAATTTTTGCTGCTTTGGCAAAATCCAACTTGGTCTGTGCTTATTTTATTAATCTAAGCAATAAGCAAAAGCGCTTGTGCCAGAAAGTTAACTTTAAGGAAACAGGTACGAGATTGACAGAACAAGAAACAAGTTTTACGTAACAGAAATATGGGTAGCTAATAAGCAGTGGGAAGCGATACAGTCCTCATTTACAAACACAGTACGTTCACAGTATTTGTCTCTCATGCCTGTAGTTGAGACATTATTACCTGTGGAATATTCCTAATGATCTCCGTGTTTTTTCCTAGTGTCAAAGACAAACCTCGCTGTACATGAAGATAAAAACAGAGTCCCATATGTTAAGGTACAAGGAAAAGTTGATGCTCATCTTTTCATTCTTTCTCACATATGCATTTATTTACACATTTCCATTTGTATCCCAGTGCATTTGCTGAGATGATTCAACTCACGTACAGAGTCTTGAATGTTCAAGTAGTATTGGTCCCTGAATTTAAACAGTTTCCTGAAATATTAACAGGCTTGAATCATGTTTGCTTTATTTTCCTGACTTTAAACATTTATTATTTTTTGTTAGTATGGTGTTCAATTTTAAGTATGCATATTCCCATTTTGTGTCAGACGTGAAAGAGAACACCTTGAAGAATTTTGTTCTTTCATATTTTGTTGCATAGATGCTGTAATCTGGCAATATTTTAGAACAGATTTGTTGGGTTAAGAATTTGGATTATGACTTCCTGGGCCCTCACTAAAATGTAATATACTTGTTATGAACATGCGTGAGCCTTAATAATATATGTATAATGTAGTTCTGTTTATTCTTATCCTGGGGAGGGCAAAAAAAAAACCAACCTGATAAAATAATTCCTTCAGCAATATTGCATTAAGGCAGAGAACAAGGACTATGCATCTTGTCTTCTGGTTTGAGAGAGAAAAACTAAATTGGGTATGTAATCTAGCCCAAATTAGTAACAGGAATATATCCTGTATCATTCCATGTGTTCTAAGTGTAGAACCTCTCTTCTGCTGCATGTTTGTATTTGACCGAGTCTTTAATATTGTGAAAGAAAATCATCTCTCAGGTTATCCTGTGGACCCCTCTTGAAAGTCATAAAAAGGCATGTTTTGGTCCATTGCCTCGCTTAATGATCATCTTGGATGTTGATGGTTCTTCTAAATATTTTCTTCATCAGTGCTAAATATTCTTCCTGATGGCACTTGGAGTACTAGGACACTTCCTAAACTTTTCTATTTTCAATTCGCATATTTCTAGGGTTGTACAGAAAGATTTGTATCTAGTCCTGAAGAAGTTTTGGATGTCATTGATGAAGGGAAAGCTAACCGTCATGTAGCTGTTACGAGTAAGTATTCTGTGGAAGCTTTTCTGCCTACAAACTGTGGGTGGTTGTAGCTTCCTACTGGGGTATTGATTCTTCATGTTCACAAAGTACTTTGAGTTACTTGTGTGAATGATGTAATGATGCACAGATTATAACACTCTAAAATTAATAGAGCTGTACTTTTTTTACCGCTTCACTGCATACAGAAACATTGATTGACTTTCAGCTTTGAGAAGTCCTGAATTTAATATATGGCAGCATACAGTATTGTTATATAAAAAGTCAAAATATGTATTGTTACACGTGGTATAGATATTTTGAAATTATGTATAACTGAAATTATGCACGTACATTCTTCTTTGTGCTACAAGTCAAGAACTCGGAGCAATTCACTGGTCAAATGGCAGGCAAAGACTGCAGAGCAATTCTTAGACTCTGCCTGTTTCTCTCTTGCAAGTTATCCCAGTGAAGCAGTGCCTTGGAATGAGTTCCAGTGATGGCAAAGCAAACAAATCCTCCTGAACTAAAAACCATAATGATAGCTTCAGCCTGTGCCAAATTTGTTGACATTAGTGTTAGGTCAATGGTTGGACTGGATGATCTTAAAGGTCTTTTCCAACCTAAATGATTCTAGGATTCTGTGATTCCATGTTGCATGCAGCCTCCTAGCATTACAGTGATAAGAAGGGCAGGTATCTCTGCCCTTTTCCCCAGTTTATACTGTAAGATGTCTTTGCTCCAAGCAGCGAGCTTGGCAGAACTTCAGCTTGTAACTCAGGTCTTAGTGGTGGGGTGGGTTTTTTGGGGGTGTGTGTGGGGGTTGGGTTTGTTTGGGGTTTTTTGTTGTTGTAATTTTATTTTATTTTCTATTTTTTATGATGGGTAACTTCTTTCTCTTCCATGTCTCTACCTTCTTGCTTTGGTAAATACTGTATTGCTTTAGCTGTCCCATGCCTTTCTCATCATTCTAATAGAAATGCATTCTCTTTTTTCTGAGTAACGTTTCCTCCTGTTGTTTCTGCTATTCTCTTCAACAAAAAATACCCAGATATACCTTTCGCTATGATACGGCCTGTTGCATTTGGTGCACACAGAAAAGTTCTGACAAAAGTTGACAGAGAATGAGTTTTACCTAGACTGAAGTGGTGAGGAGCAAATTTGGAAATGTTATTGAAAAAAACTGAGTTTGGAGATGAAGAAGAAAAAGGGAGTTCAGATGAATATAAACATTGCTTTGAATGGGAATGGGGAAAGGTGGTAGTGGATTTTAAAGTAACAGAGAAAAGAGAGAAGACAGATGAGGAAGTGGTTTACTGGTTCTTAATGTTTTCTTTTTGCTACTTTATGAAACTTCAAGCATGACATGGTTACAATCAAACTTAGAGAAAGTGGAAGCTGAAACTGTAACTACCTGGGGGAAGGAGGATTTTTTAATCACATAAGCAATAAAAATCACTCTGAAATTTTAATTTAAATAGTGTGTTTTTGATGAAGACTTTTGCTAAAATGTTGGGACATCTGCTCACACAATTGCACTGAGACCTGCCCAGCTTCTTTTTATTGCAGTTGTTACTTCTCTGTAAATTCTCTTGCTCAGCTCAAAATTATTGCTCTGTCCAGGATGCTGAACAAACATCCTCATTGTAGTTTTATGTCGAAATAGTGTCTGTTATATCACAGCTGGTTTTTGTGTGAGCTGTCTATACTTGTGAAGAAGCAGAAAAGGACAGAACCTTTATTTCTTACTGTATCTGTGCAATGTTACTTTATTATTCTTATGCTATGATTTGTTTGTTATTTTTTACTATTTCTGGTCAAAGTTTATTGCTCCGGGGAAAAAAAAAAAAAACCACTTTCAAAAAAAGAAAAAAAGAAAAAAAAAAGCTTTTTTCCCAAGGCCGTCATTTATCATGAATCTGGTTAATTTGGTCACGTTGGGAGAAAGTAGGAGCTCATTCTGTAGTCCATGAGCTTTATTTGCAGCTCTTGGCGTAGACACTGCTGTCAGAGCACAGTGGTCTGGGCTTCTCCTGTGAAGGGACTCGTACTTTTGAATTTGCTAGCCATAGGCTAGCTCTGATGAAATACAATTTCTTGACAGGTTTTAAAGTCATTTAAACAAAACCTTTCGAATGTGATTGCAGATATGAATGAACACAGCTCTAGGAGCCACAGTATCTTCCTCATTAATATTAAACAAGAGAATGTGGAAACTGAGAAGAAACTCAGTGGAAAGCTTTACCTGGTAGACTTGGCTGGAAGCGAGAAGGTGATCTTCCCTTTTTTCTAAGATGCTGAATTATCCTAACGGGATCACTGAACCGATCATGTGAATGTGTGTCAGTGCAAACTAAGCTACTTATAGTTACAGAAGTTTTGCAGAAGTCTTATCTCATGTTATCATTAGTATGGCAATTTTTTTTTTTAATGCATTTATAATGCAGTGAATTGAACCAGTTTACTTTTATGGAGCTTCACATTTAGTTATGGGTATTTGAATAAAGTAATACAATTTTTATGTAATTTGTTGTATTAGACTGCTATTTTAATTTGCTTATATTCAGACACATCCTATTTCTAGGTTTTCTGTAATTATTTCACATATTAGATCAAAGAAATAACAGCAGTTAATGCAGTTATACAGGTGAAATCTATTTGAAGCTCCCTGAATGACCATCTTGATTGTAGTGACTATTTCTGCTTTCCAATATAGAAAAATACTGACCAGAAAAGAACTTGTATCTGTTTATCAAAAGAGTAATGGTCTAGAACAGTACTGCAGTGGGAAAAAAGTTGTTCCTCAGTTCTAATTCTAACACTTTCTGTGGTGTTCAAAATGGCTTCACTGTAAATGAAATAAATGAATTTAAAACCCCGTCATTTTGCAACGCTATGGATCCTTTATTCAAGCTGGATCCTTGGTAACTACTGTGCATGTCAAAATAATTAAATAATTACTTGTGATAAAGCAATGTCTCTCATTGTGGGCATAGATTTCTATTTCTTTCTGAAAACAAGAAGTAAAATGCAAGATTTTGTTTGGTAGGCAGCTTTCAGAATGCTCATTGGGACACACTAGTTGATAATCCATCATTACAATGCGGAAGCCATCCGTCAGAGTAATTAATAGTGTTAATTTCGATTGAAAAATCTTAGTGGGGTTCAGAAAATGAGTGCCTAGTCAGGCTCTACTCTCCTCTGAAAACTACAATTCACTTCACAAAAACTACAGTTTGCTATGTTTATATGGACATTGTACAGAAAACCTGAAGTAGGGCTTTCCTTGATAGATTGTCGTCTTAAGAGATAAAATTATGTTTCCTTTTATGTCATGTGGCATGCATTTTTAGAAGAAAGTATGGATACTGTAGTTTCAGTGTAGAGAAAAATATATAGCTTTATCCTGCATTTCTTTGCCCACACCCCCCCAAAAAAAAAAAAAAAAAAAAAAAGAGAGAGAGGAAAAAAGAGCAGACTATAAAGCTGTGTTGCTGTGTAAAGGAGTGCTGGTCCCAGGCCACCCAGCTTCTTGGCTGGGCCACTTTGGGATCCAGTCTGTGGGCCAGCAAGCCTTGCATGAGGGAGATTATGCCTTTTCTGCCCTGATATTCTTGGTCCGTGCAAACGCAATACAAGGCCAAGATACTCCTTTGGTGGCATGTGCTGTGTCACTGAGCATGCCCTGAGAACATACCTGTGGTGGTCCCTATCTGGGTGGACAGTCTGGGCTTGGAAGTGGTCCCCAAGTGTCCTCAGGAGAGCATGGACTTACCAGCTTTTCCCTTAACAAAGAGCGAGCTTGCCCTTACACTGGAAGAAAGGCAGAAGCATTACAGGCTTCCACTAACAGAAAAGTGCGTATAAAATTCTCCTTCATGCTGAGGATAAGCTTGCTTTGTTTTTCTTCCAAGAGCATCTTTAACTGTTGCGCTGTCTGCATTGTAGCTGTGTTTGTACAGACGCTTGCTGATAGCTGAGCCTGACTGTTGCCTGCTCTCTTTGGTAGGTCAGCAAAACTGGAGCGGAGGGCGCTGTTCTTGATGAAGCTAAAAATATCAATAAGTCTTTGTCCGCTTTAGGCAATGTGATATCTGCCTTGGCAGAAGGAACTGTAAGTAATCCTGTTTTGTGTTGTTGAAGAATGGCTTTTCATTTATCTGTTTCTTTGCCATGCACATAAAAAAATAAGCTAACATTTCAATTCAGAAAGAAGAAAATATTAGCTTTCCAACCACAGACCAGGGACACTTTTGCTATTCTACTGAAGATAAGAAACTAATTCTGGGTGATTTCAGTTGAGTGGTTATCCAGTCTTAGCACAATCAAAACAATTACTCTTTAGGATTCTGTGCTTCAAATCCATTAAACCCGTCATTGTCAACTCATGTCCTCTCGTGATAAATAATCCCATCTCATAATAAATGATATCATTATTTAAAAAAATTGTTCTTGTCCCTTACTTGTATTTTGATTAGAAAACCCATGTTCCATACCGAGACAGCAAAATGACCCGAATACTTCAGGATTCCCTGGGTGGGAACTGCAGAACCACCATCGTGATATGCTGTTCTCCTTCTGTGTTCAATGAAGCAGAAACAAAGTCAACCCTGATGTTTGGACAGCGGTGAGTCCTACTCGGCACTGGGCTGGGCGACACTCACTCGGGCTCTTCCACGTGTTCCGAGCCAGCCGTGCCGAGGGGAGCGAGATGAGTAGGCATTTTATAATAGGGAGCTTATGGTTTCTGGAGTTGTTCAGAAATAGTACTGGAGAACTTGAGAAAACTGTCTCTTTATTCCCTCTGGTACCAGAAAAAACGTTAATGTTGGCCAGCAGCTGCACTACTTAGAAGCTCTGGTAATTTTTCATGCAGAAAGTATAAAGCGTTGTAGTAGTTCTTTGAAATTTTATAGGGAAGATAATGGGATTGGGCAGTTTTCTGTTGGCTAACTCAGTGGAAAATGTTCGGTTTTGCTTTATCTGATACTGCTCTTGATGCTTTTAAGATGTGTCTTCTCCTTGAGTGGCATCTCAGGGATTATTGTTAGGGTTGCAAAAAATATTTTTTAACCCTTAAGAAAAATGAAGAATGTGGACCCAGTGTAATATTGACAGCTTCGATAGATTACCATGATAGCTCACAGACATTTTTATATGATTAAAGGATCTTAACAATTTAGGAACAAGTCCTCAGAAACAAGCAAGGATAAAATAAATGTGGAAGTGTTCAGAGAGAAAATTTCTTTTCCATATGTGTTCGTTGCCAATAGTCATATGCAATACATTTGGAAAATTTGCAAACATAAGTTGGGCTCATTACACAATTACTGCTTTTGTTGCAGTTGAGGAGAACTCTGATAGTTTGGAAAATGTCTCACTTTGTTTTGCGTATGTTTATTTGTGTCATAGCAGAAAGAAAAAATACTAGCAAGTTATGAGTGTTTGAAATATCATTTATTTAACAGTTTGTACATGATAATAAATTTGTCTTTGGCTGAAAATGGCTTGTTTTCCACCATGCGTAATTTTTGCATCAAAGCCCACACTGTTAAGGGGCGTTTTATATTGGAAAGTAAAATCCTGTGTGAAAGATCAGTCTGACAATCTTCTATTAATTCATTGCCCCACTTTTATTCTTTAATGTGAGCTTTCTGTAGGTTTTAGTGAGGGAAGATGATCCCTTTGGTGTATTCATAGAAGAGTATGTAAAAGTGCAGGATGGGCGGCGAAGGACAAAGAGATGCGGTTGGGCGCAGTCCCTCGTACGGGACAGCTGCGGATTAGGGCTGCTGCTGCAGGTTAGGGCTGGAGGGCAGTGCTGCCACACTTGGATTAGCTCGTCCCTGTCATCTGCTGCTGGGATTTGTGGAAGGTGGGGAGGGACCCACGTGCTGCAAGGCCAGGTAGCTGCAAAAAGCACCGTTTCCTCTGATCTCCGCTTCCTATAGCGTGTCCTTCCTGTAAGCCTCTCAAATAACAGCATGCGGGAAAAGCT
This sequence comes from Pelecanus crispus, assembly GCF_030463565.1. Classification (NCBI taxonomy): domain Eukaryota; kingdom Metazoa; phylum Chordata; class Aves; order Pelecaniformes; family Pelecanidae; genus Pelecanus; species Pelecanus crispus. The sequence continues at coordinate 3,186,029 of NC_134647.1, read as the reverse complement.
CCCCAAAGGGAACTTCACAGGTCGCTGCAGTAAGTTTTTATGGAAAAGGACGATAAAAGGAGGAGGTGGTCATTAACATATAATTGGCGTAAGGGTTGCTATGCAGTTTTAATTCACTGACGTATGATGAACATGAGTTTAAGTTATTGAAGATAGAAGCTTCTACTGAAATTCCCTGTATTATAATGTCACAGAAATTTTGAGTAAATGCAGATATTAAGATGCAGTAATTAAATAGTGTTAACAACTCTGAAGTATAATGAGTTGCACGGGTTTTGTTGATGGTAAAAGTTTAAATGTTTTGATAGTTCACAGTTTAAACCTCCCCACATACAATTTTCTGACGGCAGGTAATTTCAGACGAGTGAGAGTCTTTCACCTCTGTAGAACAGAAGAGTGGCCCCAAAGTTCCTAATTCATTCTGGATAAGGCTCCAGGGCAGAAAAGCAGCCGAAGGGACATTTCATTTTAAATAGATGAGTAGGTACTGTGTTAGGTTTCAGTCTGCTTGCTGTTATGCTGAACTCGCTGTCTGCAGGTGTGATTTGAAGTAAAAAAAAATGTAATCAGCAAAATATAATAGCTCAGATTAAGGGGATTAAAAGGTAGCGTAGCTTTTTAAAAATGATTTTATTTTTTTAATCTAGATTAAAAGGGGTTTGCGTTTGCTCTGTAATGCCTAACAGTGCTCCAGGATCTCTGGCAAGTCGCGTGCTCGGGTACATAAGGGTGTGTGTGTAGAAGTTCAGTTTCCACATTATTTCAGTTTACGTTTCTCTTGGTTTCATTTCTCTTTCATCGGTAAAACTTGCCTTTGTGTTTGGGGCAAAATAATTTTCAAACCAATTCTGCACATCCTGGCTAGCAGAGCTTGGAGTGATGTGGCACGACCAACACTCCTCTAGGAAGAGGAACGTTTTTAAGACGTTCCTTACTGAGGACTGAAAGAACTGGGAAAAATGGCTAAATACTTTGTGAGAGTGCTTGGTTGGGGTTTATTGTAAGGGTTTTGTTTGTTTGCTTAAAAGCTATAGGACTGGCCTGAAATAAGAAAGGGAATACAAGTAGGAGGACTGGTGATGCCCGAGACCTGCAGAGCAGCGTGCATACTGTACGTACACAGTGTCAGCATTTTGGATAGGAATGTTGCTGTCTAGGGGAAGTGGGTTTTTCACAGGCTCTGTGGTTGTGGTGTTTCATTTTTCTGATGTGACAGTATTAAGGGCCTGAAGAACATTAAAGGGAAGGCATATGAGTCATGGGTGATTGCTGGTTCCTCCATTTTTCCTAGCCAAAAAGAATTATATCGCCATTAAAATAAGTGTCAGGAGTAAAATTCATCTTCACAGGCCCACTTAAACTAATCAACATGTGCATGTTAGTAGTACTAACTCTGTTAGTAGTGAGTCAGAGAGTCAGTTTCTTCTCTTTCTGCTCCATCTTTTCTTGTTTTTTTTATATTATTTTGAATTTTAGTTGCTAGTAAGTACTTCAATCATCATTAGGGTAACACAGTCGATACGCTTTATGGTGTGGCATTTTTTTCCCCCGGTACAGTTAAATGAGTGGAAACTTGAGCCATGCTTTTGGCAGAGACAATATGTAAAAGCTAACCATTAGGCATTATTTTAAAAGTACAGGGTTATTTTTAAATATTTCTAAGGTAATAAAATTGCTGCTTGCTGCATAGTGCAAATCACTGGAGTGCAATTTGGAGCATGAGGCACAGATACAGGAGTGTTTTCTCGCTGACAAAACAAACTTTCAGGACCTTCAGTGAGTGGCCACATTTAAAGGATGTTTTAGCGTCATTAAGAGGAGCTGTGAAGAACATAATTAAGAGCATGTGCTCTCCCCAAAGGAGAGTTAGCTGGAGCATCTGTAGCCCTTTCCTAGGCGGAGTTTCTTGCACTGGCATTTGAGCCTATGCTTTACAAACCGGTAGGAGGTTTGTGTGTTATTCCTTTATTTAGTCTCTGTTTTGTTCAGTAACACTGGAGTCATTTGGAGGGACTCAGTGTCTGTGCAGTGAAGGGCAAAGATCCGAAGCTTTCTTAATTCGTACTGATTTGTTTGGTTTTTCTTTTTAAATGTGGATTTGCTAGAGTAGGTGCTGTGCATTTTTTTCTGCTTGCTTTGCATTCTCTAGTGCAATTGTTTAGGTTCAGTTGGAGCTAAGCAGTTTCACAATAATAAAGTGGTGGTGGTTGTTGTTAGAAAGGTTTAAATTTTGTGATTTTTGCCTAGAGAGGCAGTAACTCGTGAGCCTGCCTACAGTGGCACAGGCGCGAGTTCAGGCTCCCCCCCCGCTGACAGCCTTCCTCAGCCCAGCAATAACCCAGTTACCTGGTGGTGACCAGCGGTTCTCCTCCTTCCACCCCCAAAAATGTATTTGAAAGCACTGTTTGGCTTTCAAGAAAGATGAGCTTCCATGTCTCTGCTTCACTGTGGTGACATCCTTCACGCTGTGATGCTTGAAATACGGCTGAGTGTTGTTGGTGGGGTGTAAGGGATGACTGTTAAGAGATGGGGCGAGCCCATGGTCAGATGGTGTGGGGTACTCTGCCGTGGGTCTCAGGCCAGGAGAAGCTGTGAGGTGACAGCTTACCTAGCAGAGCAGTAATGACAGGACTTTGTTTTGTCCTTAACCCAAGAACAGTTTCCAGCTTCTCTTTCTGGAGGAATCTGAAGAGGCAGATCCATGTCTGCTCCAGGTCACTGGCTGCTGAATTTTGATATGGAAAAATTTCTATTGAGGCTTCCAGGTAGTAATGATACTGAGGGTTTGAGAGAAAAGGGAATTGTGGCATTGCATTTTAGCAAATAAGTTGCAAATGTTTAGTAGTTTCCCTTTGCATTACGGAAAAATTTCTGAATCCTTACTGTTGTACTGAGATAAAAGTTGCAGAACAACTGACACCTGGTTTTGCTGTGCAGAGCTAAGACGATTAAGAACACGGTCTCTGTGAATCTGGAGCTGACTGCGGAGGAGTGGAAGAAAAAGTACGAGAAGGAGAAAGACAAAAACAAGAGTCTAAAGAATGTTATCCAGCATCTGGAGCTGGAACTGAACAGGTGGAGAAATGGTACGTGCCAGAACATGGGAATGGGTACATGTCTTTGTATTTTGAAGTTATGTATGTTAAAATCTTGCCTTAAATCACAAAAGTCGTACTTAGCTCACCATTCAGAGTTGTAGCTCACGCTTCATAATAATAACGGAAAGGTGAAGAAGCAAAAATCAGGGAAACCAGCAGCAGACATTTATGTAAGGTACCATTTAAAATGCCAAAACTAATGTGATATCATACAGGAAGGTATCAGTCATTTTTAATCATGTTATTAATATTAATAAAGAAAAGGTAAAATGTCATTATGTTTGGGTTTTTTTTTTTAAATAACTCTGCTCCTTAGGCATGAGAATCAGTTCTGTTATGCTTTAAGGTAGCTGGATCTTGGGGCTTTTTTATAATTGAGTTTAACATTAGAATAATTGGTCCTTTAGTACAATGATTAGGAGTGTCACCTGATTAGAAGAATCACCATTTGTCTCCTTCTGTGGCTTTTGAGTGAAATTTATGTTGAGAACAGCCAATTTTCTGTTTAGAAACATGGAGAATTGCTGTTCAGGGTAGGTTGTAAGATCAAGTGTAGGATGGTAGAGGCGGAAGAATATTTTTATGCATATGTACAAACTAAATAATTACTTAATCTGGAACGTTGACAAATAATTTTAGCAAACCATCCTTACTTTTAATTTTTTATTCCACATATTAAAAAAAAAAAAAATCCTACCCCAAACTCAAAACCAACAAACAGCCCCCCAACCAAAAGAAACCAACCCTGCGTACCCCTTGCACCCTGAAATCCCAGCAAAGCCCAAACAGTAAAATACTGCCTCTTTGGAGTCATTTTTATTTTCTAAATTGCTTGTCATCCAGGTCCTATGTGTTGAAGTGTCTTGCAGTTCAATAGTATGTAACTCTTGCAAACGTGAAGTATCTAAAGTGAGAACAAACCTGCGATTGATGTAGCCAGGCTGGATCAATGGGGCAAGGCCAACTGTATGAGGTTCAGCAAGGCTCAGTGCCAGGTCCTGCACTTGGGTCACAACAACCCCATGCAACGCTGCAGGCTTGGGGAAGAGTGGCTGGAAAGCTGCCTGGAACACGAGCCAACAGTGTGCCCAGGTGGCCAAGAAGGCCAAGAGCATCCTGGCTTCTATCAGGAATGGTGTGGCCAGCAGGAGCAGGGAGGTGATTGTGCCCCTGTACTCGGTGCTGGTGAGGCCGCACCTCGAATACAGTGTTCAGCTTTGGGCCCCTCAGTACAAGAAAGACATTGGGGTGCTGGAGCGTGTCCAGGGAAGGGCAACAAGGCTGGTGAAGGGTCTGGAGCACAGGGCTGGTGGGGAGCGGCTGAGGGGGCTGGGGGTATTCAGCCTGGAGAAGAGGAGGCTGAGGGGAGACCTCATCGCTCTGCAGCTCCTGACAGGAGGGGGTAGTGAGGGGGGTGTTGGTCTCTTCTCCCAAGGAAAAAGCGATAGGACGAGAGGAAATGGGCTCAAGTTGTGCCAGGGGAGGTTTAGGTTGAATATTAGGAAAAATTTCTTCACGGAAAGGGTAGTCAAGCATTGGAACAGGCTGCCCAGGGAAGTGGTGGAGTCCCCATCCCTGGAGGTATCCGAAAGACGTGTAGGGACATGGTTTAGTGGTGGACTTGGCAGTGCTAGTTTAGCGGTTGGACTTGATGATCTTAAAGGTCTTTTCCAATCTAAACGATTCTATGATTCTGTGGTTAAATTATTAGTCACAACTTGTTTTGCACAGTCAAGTCTGGTTTTGAACATCCTGGGTGAAACCACTACTTAAAAGATAATACCTGACCTTTATGGGTGCAAAAAATTCTTCCTTCATTCAGCTCCCTATGCTGTTTACTTGCCTTTCAGATGAGATCGTTACCTAATGATTGCACTCCGTGTCTTTCTCTGGAGACTTCAGCACAGGGAATATTTCCCTTATCAGCATAACGCAATTGCTATGGAGACGGTCGGTCTACTGTTGGTGTTGAGGAGTGCTGGGGATTTATAACCCGCTCATGTTCTGCGTGTTTCATTCTGTGTTTGCTAAATGTGACGACTTTAATTTCCTTCCCATTCTAGATACCTTTTTTCTAAAAAAAAAAACCTGTATAGATCCTTTCTATATGCCACATAAACGAGCCTTATAACATGCTGTCTCTATTGTCTAAATATACACACCTCCTCTTCCCCACTGTCTGTCCTGCTTTTCTCATTGGTGTTACCCAGCAATACATTCAATGCATTCAAAATACTATTGATTTCTTGTCTGACCTTCTGAAATAGCATCATTTGGAAGGATATTCTGTCAAAGGAGGCTCTTTACAAATGAAAGCGTCGCAGAAATTACATCTTGAATATGAAATACCAGATAGATGCATAAATATTCCATTGGTGTAGCTTATTCTATAAATTTAGAAAGTAATATACAAAATAAAATTGTAGGAGAAAATGGGTGTGCCCAGTTCTCACTGAAGCAGGATTTCAGTGGCCCTGTATCCAAGTGCACAATTTGGTCTGTGTTTTACAGGTAGGAGGTTGTTCTCGTCCAAGCATCTCTATCAAATTTAGGCTCTCCTCCTCCTTTCACCTGTAGTAGTCTGCCATACAAAGCTTCCGAGCTAAGTGCAATACCACAATGAAAAGAAAACCTTAAGATTCGTTTTGGGAGGCTCCTGATGGATTCTCTGCAGCCTGAGCAGTGTTGCCATGTGTGCAAGGTCCCACGGTCTGACCGAGCCCGCTTTTCCTAGTCTGCTCCAGTGAAATGCAACAAGGAAAAATTAATTTACATTTTTCTCATTATTGACATAAAATATCATCAAGCCATTAATAGGCCAAAAAGTATTTTGAGCGTAGTACTTTTATAGAGGTTATGGTGCCTGATTTCAAGTTATTCTTTTTCACTCTTTAAGCTTGAAAAAATTACCTTCTCTGTTAGTTGGTTGTGCTCTTTCATGACCTGTTTTGTTTTGCTTTGAGGCCTGAATTAGCCTGTGTTGTGGTTTTTTGATATATTTCTCCTGTTTCCTTGTTTCCCTGCCACTAAGATAAATAGTGCTTACACTGTTTTGGCAAGCGGAATGGCTAGTAAAGCTTTATGGGACCAAAATATTGTAGCTTTTCATAGAAATGGAAAAAACCTGTTTGTGCAGAAGGGTTGGATGCAACCTTCCTGCACGTTGAGCAACGTGTGCAGCATTCAGCTGCTCGCAGAGTCTGTCACCAGACTCTAATGAGAGTAGATTCAATTTCTGGCATGAGCGCCTTGCCTCTGCCTCTTCACTGAACTGCAGCAGGCTCGTAATTGCAATGCACTGATGTTACCAAAGAAAATAGTCCTTGGAGAAAATTATTTTGAAAGAAAATGTGTAGAGAGAACATCCTATCTGGTATGCATAGGCAACATCTGAAAATTTGTCGATGCTCTTTAATTTTAGATGTGACAAGGCAGAAGGAGAATATCATTTTAAATGCAGCTGCCTCGTTTGTTGTCCTGATGCTCTAGCAGTTCATTATGGGGGAAGGAGAGTTGATAAGGAAGTTGGAAATCTGGAGAGGAAGAGATAGGCTTTAGGCTGAAAGTCGGATTTTTTCCCTCCTTATTTACACTTCCGTTAATCCATGGAGCTAATCCCGTCTGTAGAGGGCTTGAGTGAAAAGGGGAGCCAGGAGTTCAGTGCTTTTAAAGGTAGCCATTCGAACAGTTGCTGCATTTTGCGTGTTTTGTGTTTCTAACCGTGGAGAATGAACGGCCATCCTTCCACACCCAGCTTGGCCCATCGTTTGTATGCGTGGCAGTCGCCTGCCTTGCACAGCTGGATACGGCCCTTCTTTCCTTTGCTGAGTCCCTCTTGGCGACTGTGAAGGACCATCCTAGGATGTCCATGGTTTTGGGCAACCCTCTCTCTTGGATTGTAATGACCATGGATTATGTGCCTGTAGGAGAAGCTGTGCCCGAAGATGAACAGATCAGTGCAAAGGACCAGAAGAACCTGGAGCCCTGTGATAACACCCCGATTATTGACAACATCACACCGGTTGTTGCCAGCATCTCGACAGAGGAGAAACAGAAATATGATGAGGAGATTGCCAGTCTCTACAGACAGCTGGATGATAAGGTGTGAACATTTGGGTTGACTCCATTCTCTGGGTGTAAATGGAATACTAAGCCAAAATGAGTGGGTGTCTCTGTATTTCTTGAGCACCATGAACTGGAAAATGTCCCAAAGTTCAAAACACTAGCACTACATAAAACCAGATCTTGTCCTGTCACATCAGCTATCTGCTTCTGTTCCCTCTGCAGATAGTGTTTGTGGGCATTCTCTGTGAAATCGGAGCCAAGTTTGCCTTTCATTTTAAGGGCTCGATACAGTCTTTTCAGCCCTCCTTTTCTTCAGGGATTTTTGTAAATACTGTACTCCCTCAGCAAACTGTAACATCATCTCAGAGTCACAGGAGAAAGGAAACTAAAAGGGAGACTGTATCTTGAAGATTTTTTATATATTTATTGTATATTAGAATTTTAAGGAAGATACATAACCATCCCTTGGGTCTCTTTTGTTCATGTTCTAGCTGTGCACGCTGCCTGGAGTGCAGGTGGCCTTTTTAAAAAAATTTATTTGCACAGCTTGAAATAACATCATTGGCACTTAAAACTATCGGCAATACATTTACTGAGCACTTGCCATTAATAGCTTTGGCTTGTGTGAAGATGAGAAGTGGCGGGGGGGGGAAAGGCATACTAAAACCATTGACCATTATGGATGAGAACAGCTTAAAAGCAAAAGTTTTCAGGATAGCTTTAATCTTGCATCAAAACTGCATTTTAACTTCCAATTGTAATTAGCAGGAAAATATCAGAAAACCCCCCGGTTTCCTTGTGTGTTAATATTAAAGTTTGGCTGTTTCTGCATACCGAGGGAAGCAGCGGATAGTTGTGTTTAAGCCTTAACTCTGACGTGCGTGAGGTCTTTGCACAGTCCGGTTGCACACAGCAGGACGTTGATGGCATTCAAAATAACAGTTAAGGTCTTTAAGAAATTACAGCTTTTCTGTGATGCAGAATACATTCCTGGTAGCATTCTTTAGCTTTTATGTATTGATTAGAAAAAGAAAAAAAGTTAGTCATTCTTTCACTTTCCCTCATCAAAAGTAGCAAAGCCGATTGAACTATTCTTGAGGGAACTGGCAGCAGGTTTGAGTTTTACCCTAGAAAACATGGGAAGCATAATTTGGTGCATTACTACAGTACTATAGGAAATGAGACGGTATTTGATCCCCAAAACAAAACCAAAATATCGCCATTTATAACTTGTTGCAGCATAGACCATTCTTGTGTTATATCTGGGACTATTTTAATATCAGTAGATGATTCGATGTATTCTACTTGATAGCTGTATTTGCTATCAGAAATCAATATGTTAACATGCTTGTCGGTGAAACACAAAATATCGATTGACTCTGATAGGGTAAAAAGCAACCGTTTATCTTTGGTGAGTTCCTCTAGAGAAGGGTATCCGTCACAAGAACAGAGACAGACTTGCTCAGGGGCTGTGCTTGGTGTGCCCCCTGTGGCGTTTAGGAGGAAGGACTTGTACAGTGGCGTCATCATCATTTCTCTTCTATATTTAAAATCAGTTCCTACCCATGAGGATGCTGTCTTAACAAGGAAGTTGAAATGCCAGTAAAATTGGATGCCTGGCTGTGCATTGCCTGGCAGTATTTTCTTCAAGGGCTGTGATGGAGTAGGAAAATCGAAATTCTGCAGTTGAGGGGTCCAAGTTCTGTGTTGTGGTTTGAGCTTCCTCTTTCATTAATGCAGGTCAGAGCTAGCTGTAAATTGTAGTTGGCTAATAAATCTGTCTCTAATGATCTGTCTTCCGCTGAAATTTGGGGACAGAGAGAGGGAGCGTATGTATTTGTACATCGGTAAAACATCACATAGGTTGGCAAAGTCTCCTGCAAGTTATAAGGTGCAACTCTGACCACATCAGAGTCTTGTTTACCATCAGGGCCACCTCTGCTTACGTATATACTAGAGACAGCTGCATGTATGCATTGCTTTTACTAGGTAGCTCTGTGTATGTATATTTTTCTCTCCTCTCATACCACTCAAACGTGCACAAGGTTTGCTATGGCATTATTCTTCTTTCTTTCCTAGAAAGGGGAAATAAAAGCGACCAAACGAGAACTGTGAAAAGAAACTAAAAATCTCCAACCCTATTTTATTGCAGGATGATGAAATCAATCAGCAGAGCCAGTTGGCTGAAAAACTAAAGCAACAAATGTTGGATCAAGAGGAGGTAAAAACCTAAACAAATAAAAAAAAACCCTTACGTTTTGCTTATGAGACCCTTGTTTAGTAATTCTGTCACAGTTGTTGGCTAGGTATGTTTATATCAACCAGCTAAAATTCAATAGGTAAGAGAAACCTGTGTGACAGCTAGGTTTAAACTTCAAATTTCACAGTATCCTCAGAAGAGCATTAAGCCTTGATAACTCCTTATAATAGCACACCCTCCTGCTGGGAAGTGATGCTGGAGATACCAAGGTAGGAGCGTGGCCAGTATTTTTCACTTCCAATGTGTTTTTCAATATGTCTGTATCCTTTCAGGTATCCAGACGCTATATAGACTGTAGGTAGTCAACAGATTTCCTAGTTTGACAGTATAAAAATTACTCCTGGTAATAAATTACTCGTGTTCATTATTTTGGCATGGGCAATTAGAGGCAGTAGTGAGAGAAATCTGTGAGACTGGAGAAATTGATTATTGGTGCTGCCAAAGATTTGCTTTAAAATCTTGGATTACTGACTTTAAACATTTTATTTCATTGTTTCTGTCCATAAAATGAATGTTTGTTGTTTTTAAAATGGGGAATATGATCACTAAATTTACGGTCAAGTCATTTCCTTACCTGTCATTTGTTTACGAGAGGTAGCATTTTACATGAAGATATAAAATCTGGCAATAACACCAAATTGCCAAGTTCCCCAAATGTTGCTGTGATATTTCTTAGATGATGGTTTTATGCTGGTTTTCAAACTGCAGGAAACTGGAGGAGGACCATTCAGACCAAGAATATAATCCTGGCGTGGGAGTTCACCCGTCATTAGTGTTCCAAAGTGTTGGTCTCTTTGCGTGAAACACTGCCGTGATTCCCTAGGAGCGTGCCTCTCCCAGCTGCCTGAGCCACTTCAGCTGGAGTACAGCATTATGCTGGCCGCTTTTTTTGGGTGTGAAACCTCTCTTGTAATTGAAAAATGATTCTGTCCATGCCTTAATCCTTAATCAAGCCCTCAGAAAGGGTTTCCAAGGTTTGGCTCCTTAGCAGGGAGAGAACAATGTATGAAAACGTCTGCTACTCATCCCTCACGACTTACCTGCCACCTTTGGTGGCAGTTCCTCCCTGAAGGAATTACCGCCTTTATTTTAGTCCATGATTAAGCTCTTCATTCACTTGCCGCAACTTTCTTTTGATTACTCTGTATTACGTGCTACCCATGTCTGTGGCTATACAAATGTAAAAGAATTTTATGCATTCTCAGCAACATTATTTTCTGATGTGTGTTATTTACGCCATCTCACTTCTCCCATCTTTTTGACATCAGTGTTCTCATCTAAAGCTTATTTTTCCCTCATGGTTTTTCTTGTGTCTTATTTTTTCCTCACGGTTTTTCTTGTGTCTTATTTTTTGGGTGATGTGCATTCCTTTCTTTGTCTTAGATATTTGGGAGCAGGCTGTATGCTGGCTTAGTCCCCACCCTCGGTGTGTTTCATACTCAGTATTACCTCTGGAAGAGGAATCAACTTTTCAGTGGTCTCTAATCCTTGCCTTACAGACCACTTTCTCCCCTTTTTTGCACATGTTCTAGTCTAGCTTTGCTCACTTACTGAAGTCTCTGCAGCTGATGTTGGCACCACTTGTTCAGAAGGTTTAGCTGGTTCATCCAAGAAGCTTATCTATCTCTTACCTCTGAAAGCTAATTCGATATTTTTATTTTTTTCTTTTAGGGAATTGAATTAATTTTTCAAGGTTTTGTCTTCCACATAGAAGCTTCACCTGCGCTGTGGGAGCGATCTACCTGTTCTGTCTTAGAGCCTGTGATTAGCTCCGTGATAGATGTGCTGCAGAGCAGCTGCCTCAATCTGCTTCCCCCTAATTAACCAGAGTACTTTTTTCTGCTTGATTAAGCTAGCAGGTTAATTAGAAATCTAAGGCCTGCCACAGATGGCATTGTGCTGATACTGGTATCTTTTGGTACCTTTTCACTGCTGGCTGTTTCTTAGGGTGTGTGTTTTGGGGGGATTCTGAATCTTCCTCCCTTGCATCTCGCGTGCTGTGAACAGATCCACAAAGTGCTGCGGCCATCGTCTCCTTCCCTTTGTTTACAACTGATCGGTATAATGTGTTATTAATAGCTTTTTAAAATCTTGGTATATTTTTCCACATTGTATCAAGAATCTTCTGGGGAGCTGTGTTTATGCTCTAGGTGGTATATAACACTTCCCTTTACTTGAAGTCACAGTAATATTCACGCAGAAATTTTCTTAAGTAAATGTAAATAATAGTTCCATCTGTGTTTAGTAGAAAGATTATTTTAAGCTATTTTGTTGTTTAAATATTTACATGCCATCTGGCTTTGGCAATTCAGTGGGTTTTTCCGTAACGTGAGTGCACTTCTGAGGCTGCAGCATTACCAGCGAGATAAATTTCCCTTACATCTGAATCCTCTCTTCGCCACTTTGGGCACGTGCCAGTGTCTGAAGCTGCCTGGTTGGTTTCCTATTTCCCATTAGCATGCTGAGCCAAAAAAAAGCAGTCTTCTCTGACATTTCTCCTTCTAGGCGGCCCGTTTGGGAGAGATGTTTCTGTTTAGTTTGGGGTCTCACACTCAACTTCTTCAAGGCCTGGGAGCCAGTGGGCAGTGGTGGGACAGGTCAGGAGAAGTCCACCCAGCACGCTTGAGTAGCGCAGGTTTTGTTCTACTGTCCCAGAAAGCTGCAGTACAGTAATATTATACTAATCTGTACACAGGAAGGCTTGGAAATAAGTGAGTTCTGTGCATGAGTGTCCAATCTTTGCTCCTAGGGTGACCTGTGAGCATGAATGCCTTCTTGTATCTCATGCACTAAATTAGATATGTTACTGCTCTATATTTTATGGTTTTATGCTATGTAAGGCCTGATTTTGTTATTCTTCTCAAAAGTACATTACTAGCAATACAAGGTAGGTGGCACCTTTTATTTATTTTCACTTCGTTCTGCAGTACGGTACTGCTGTTGAGTCTGGTTTTGTGCTAAGAAGCCAATAGCTGAATTTTTGAGACTTTAACATCTGAATGAAGATGGAGTGGTGCAAGGGCAAGGGAGAGGACTGTGCAACTGACCTCTTACAATCAGCTCTGTCACCGAAACTTTAGCATCTCTCCTAGTAGCATGCAAGGAGTAAATTTAATAAGTTTTACAAATTGGAAATACTCACTGGTATACGTGAAGTCTGTATTTTCTTCTTTAGTTAGTATTTTGCCTCAGCAAATAGGAGCAGCTAATCTGTCTTCAGCATCATGCTTCAGTTGGAAACTAAGAATAATCATCATAGGTTTGCTTATCAAAATATTCCTCTAGTGCCACAAGATCTTTGAGGCTGCCTCAGAGAGCCCTTTTGCTTGGTTCAGTTCAAAGCTGTGATTCTGTGTTTAAACATTTTACTTTGTGGTATTTTTTTGGTCCTAGCTGCAGCATTGGATTGAGGGCAGAGAATTTATTTGGAGCTATGATGCTGTTTAAAATAAGTTTCTCTGCCTCAGTCTCGTGTCATAATAGGTTGTGATTAAGATTTTTCTTTTCATTGAAGTCCAGAGCCTTTTTTGCTTCCTTCAAATACATTTATGCTGAAACTGATGCTGTTTCTGGTAGAGTAGCAGGATTTCTGCTCTCTTGCTTTCTCTCTCGTACAGAAACACTTGCGTGCTCACGCTTTCTTTCTCTCTTTGTCTGTTCTTGCCCTTTTCAGTGTTGTCTGTGAATGAGTTCTTGGGTGACTTAATGCTTCTGTGATATCTGGTTTCCAGCTTTTGGCCTCCACTAGGAGAGACTATGAGAAGATTCAAGAGGAGCTGACCCGTCTTCAGATTGAGAACGAAGCAGCAAAAGACGAAGTGAAAGAGGTCCTTCAAGCCCTGGAAGAATTAGCTGTCAATTATGACCAGAAATCCCAAGAAGTGGAGGACAAAACAAGAGCCAACGAGCAGCTGGCTGACGAGCTGGCACAGAAGAGTGTAAGAGCAAGCGGTTCATAGTGCTGGTTCCCTCCTTGCCCCCTAACTCTCCGCTCCCCTAAAGATTTCCATAGGGGTTCCCAGATAACTGCTAGCCTATGCCATTTCAGGACTCTTTCAGATACTGCTGCCAAGTCTGTTGTTATGTAGTTTAAAAATGGGAGTAGCAGGGAAGCTGTTAAAAGATCCATATTTGCTGATGCTACCCTCTCTCTTCTATCTTAATTAAATGATAAAATGAAGGCAATTCAGAAACTGCTCTATGGAAGCTGATGGCAGATTGTGGCTCTGTTGCAACCTCTGTATTTTACACACCACGGCAGCAACTGAACTGAATGTGAGAACTGGCCATTCTGTGTTTTGGTTATTTAAAAACTGTATTATGCCAAGAAAGATGTGAAAATCTGCTTTATGCAAATTGCAGCGTTTTATGTTTTTTCTGGACTCTACGCTGTGGAGCAGGAATTTTGTACAGTCAGGAGATCTTAAGGAAGGAATCAGAAAATGTGATGTGTGCTGAGCTTGAGGAAAAAATCTGATCTGAGAAAAATCAAGATTGGCTTACTAGCTTAATACGTCCTTGTTCTTTAATTCATTACACAAAGTGAGGAAGCTGTTGTTAACAGGTCTGTTTTCATGGAAGACTTCGTTATCCACCTCAGTAAAACAGATTACTGTGAAATCCATTTGAGAAAAATTGAGTTTTATATCCTTCTATACCTGTTTCTCTGTGATTAACCTTCTTTGACATGTATTATGCAAATAAGATTCTTAGAGGATTTACTACATTTAATAGATCTAAAGTAGCCTTGTTAGCAAGTGAGTTGTGAAAGTGGATTACGGCAAGGTGGAATTGTACGTGTCAGTACATTGATCCAGGAGGCACGTTCAGGAAGATACAAGACAATACCATGTAACCTAGATACTGGAGAAGAACTGATGCCCAGGCTGCGGAGGGGAGGGTAACTTTTGCTTTTAAACCTTTTCAGAGTGCCCTGACAGCAACCCAGCGGGAGCTGGGCCAGTTGCAGGAGCTCAGTAACCATCAGAAGAAGAGAGCTACAGAAATCTTGAACTTGCTGCTTAAGGACCTGGGAGAGATCGGAGGAATCATTGGTACTAACGATGTTAAAACAGTAAGTTGGCAATCTTTATTGCTTGCCCCCCACACCTCCTGCAACATAAAAATACTTGACGTGGAATATGTGTGATGCAGCAGTCCTTCTCCCAGGATGCTGCCGTTGAAATCCTGGCTGGAGCACAGAGTAAAATACTGAAGAGATCTTTGTCTGGGTCAGAGATGGTCAGTGTCTGTGCACACAATTACCGCTTTTATTCCCGGCTCAGTGTTTGGGGCCAGACTAATGCAGCCCATCTGTGTGTTGATGCATTTATTAATGGGGGGGACAGAGCTCCCCCCAAAACAATACACACGTAGCCCTGCTCCTTCGTTAGCTGGCATGACCCAGTATTCCCAGAATCTGAAGAATCTTTATTGCTGAGATTTGGCTTCTGGGTGGCTACCTTTTTGTTTGAAGCTTGTCCTAAAACTGTTGTGTAGCTGAAGGTGAACAGCTCTTAAAGCCAGAGGTCTGTACTGACGGCTGTCCAGGGCACCTGAATGGAAAGATCTGCATGGAAATTGTGTTTTCTGCATTCTGGTGTTTATTTCTTTTCAACAGTGGCTGCCTTCTTCACAGCCCACGCTTCCGTGTGTGTTTCTGAACACAAGATGCTTTAAAATTACTGATTTCCAGCACTGGCAAATACCACATAAATAATTACATGACAGTAGCACCCGCTTAACTTTTGTGTATTGACTAATGACCTTTATAGAGGAAAAAATTGCAGAGGATCATTCTCCTCTGAAGAAAGAAGGTAAGAAGGGGAGTGAAGGTGATTAAAGCAGCAGAAGCCTTAGTATCTGAACGTGCCTGGAGATGGTGCAAATTTTGGTCAGCTTTGCTTTGAAATTTGCCTTCTGTCTGGCTCTTGGGTTTACAGATACAGTAGAGGAGGTAGCTACTCATTTTGTCACACTTCTCCTGTTGTAGGTGAGCAAAATGCTAAATCTCGGCAAAGATATTTGTAGGGTCATTGCTAAATTTCCGTCTCTGATGGAAACTTTGCATGGCCTGGAAAACCTTCCTGGTGATATTAATGCCATCTTATCTGGCCATTTAAAACCACGTGAAAAAGAGCAATTGCTAAAACTGGATAAGAAATTAATTTTCAAGATGTACGTAAATTCCTTGCAAGGCACTCCATTTTCTTGCTTTTAGTTCACTTCTCAGTTTTTGAGCAATGAACTTCCCTGAACGTTCAAAGCTAAAAGGGAGTATGTGTGGCTGGAGTGCTTTGAGTTGACTCTGAGAGTTGTTGATATCCTGCTAAAGCCCCCCTAGACCAAGAGATGCTCCAGCCCGCTCTTCCTGCAGAGGACACGATCCCTGTTGTCTGATGTGGTTATGCAATTGTCAGGACCGCAAGACCAGACTTTGCTAGATGTTACAGCAACCTCTGGTGGCCATCGTAATAGGAACTGTAAGAGGAAATCTGTGAAAATGGAGGCAGAGGCTGTTTGATACAAATTTTTATAGTAACTAAGATGTCAGCATTTTACAGGACAGCTGTCAGTGTAAATAAGGCCAGATTGAGCAGCTTCTAGAAGAATAATTTCAAATTTGTTGGCAATTAGCATCTTCTCAGAGTGTGTCTAATTTCAGACCAGACTGAGAGTTTTGGAAGCAGTTGCGTTTTTTAGCCTGTTGGGAGAAGATAGAGCGCATGTTACCTTCCCCTTGGCGGTGCTGGGAAAAAGGTGAAAAGCAGATGAAGTTGCTAGCCTTATGCTCGCTCAAGGAGAACCTTCACAGCTCGTCAGTGGGTTACACAAATTAAGTAGTTAAAGAAAAATCATGAAGAGAAAGACATACAAATAAAAGGCACCACATTAAACCAGGGAAGGAAATGATGTATAAATAGAATGATATTAATATTTAGAGACGAGAGCGATTACTTTTCTCTTGCCAGGTGAGATTTGCAGACCCATGTCTGTCTGGCAGCTCCTTATTGAAGAAGCACAACCCTTCAAGAGGAGAATTCTTTAAGGAGTACTTTGAAAATGCTCTTCAGCTTTTAGCCGTTTGAAAGAAGGAAAATTTCCTGTGCTGGTGATATCGGAAGGTTTCTCCAAAATATGCCTTTGCCATGATGGCGGGCTTGATTACTTTAGATGTTGAACCACTAAATTGATGAAGCACACTGTGAGCGCAAGCCTTAATTTCTCACTTTTGTGGCTTTTCAGTGAAGATTGTAAGAAATGGAGTGGTATAACGTGTTTAAAGGTGACCTGAAGGTCTGTGGGTACTCCTTGAGGGCTGCTGTGCTTTCACAGAGGCTTCCTAGCTCTAGACAAGAGTTTCACAGCAGGAAGACTGCTTTATGTTGACTTACCTGTAAGAACCACACCTTCAAGATCGCAATCTTGTGTGTGTTTAGTTAGCAGATGTGAACGGGGTGATTGAGGAGGAGTTCACCATGGCACGGCTTTACATCAGCAAGATGAAGTCTGAGGTGAAGTCTCTGGTGAACCGCAGCAAGCAGTTGGAGAGCGCCCAGATAGACTCCAACAGGAAGATGAACGCCAGCGAGAGGGAGCTTGCAGCTTGCCAGCTCCTCATTTCACAAGTACGTTTGTTCCTTCCTTGTCCCTTTGCAGCAAGGTTTGATGACTTTCTCAGCCTCCTTCCTCATGAAATGTGTGTGCTAGGAGTGAGAAATGAGACTTAAGGGAGCAGAGTGGTGTTTCTCTTGTCTGTTTTGTTGGTTTTTCTCTCTTCTCCCGTTCCTCCCCCTCAATGTTTTTCAGCACATTCTGTGGTGAGATCGTGTCCTGCTGTAGATCTCAAAATGTGTTCTGTGGCATAATACAGAAGATCCTCCTCAGAGTGATTTCTTCAGCATGGATTTGTGTCTTGTGCCTTCACTTTAAAAGCAACCCGAGAAAGGAAGCAGTGATTGTATGGTTCACTAGCAAAACATTTGGAGAGCCCCCCTTACCTGGTCTGTCAGTACGCCACCAAGATATATTAAATAATACATTATGGAAAACATTACTATATGAGATAGAAATCCAGATGGTAGGAGGGCTTCACAGTGGGTAGCAGCTACGAGTAGTGATGCTTGCTGCAGCCTGCTGCAGGAGAGGGAGCTAACTGCTTTGACATGCTCAACTGCTTTGAAGTGGACGTGTGAAGGGAGGAGATGAAATACAATAAACCGTATTTCATTTTTTACCAGTTAGTCTAAGAAAACCTGGAGAAAGGATAGCCTCTTGTCTTGCAGCAGGATGTCTTTATTAAGTTCTACTTAATAAAGCTGTAGCTGGAAGCATGCATCTTAGTATTACAGGGAGGCTGGAGTCCTGAGGCTATTGGCTGTCCAGAAATGTTAAGTAAAAACTATACTTTTCATCCTGTCTTAAAGCAGACCCTGGGCTGGCAGGGCCACTGAAGGAAGCCATCCTGCCAACCTATGCTGCTCCCTTTCCTTGGGAACTGGCATTAGTAAAGCAGATTAAGGCTTGACTCGCAAAGCAGCTGTATGCGTGCTTCTGCTGGCAGGAGAGGAGCAGGAACGCAGAGCTGGGAACAGGGGTCTCGGCAGTGGGTGGTGGGACAGCCTCTTTCAGCCGTGGCGTTGGCTTACGCTGACCCGGTGAAGGAGTGAGCGGAAGGCAGCCCAGCTGCCTCTGTGGGGTTGGTGTTTGTCCACACTGCGGTCACACTGGAATCCCAGAGAGCCTCAGTGCTCTCAGCTTGTCACAAGCATGACCTAACTGTTGCCCTCAGTACCTCTTTACAGACAGGAGGCTGGAGGTTTAGGATTTGAGAGACTTGTCCAAGTACTGTATGTTCATGTGGTGAAGAAACTAAGCAGAAATACTCTTAAGCAGGTGATCACCTTGCCTTGGCATTTTGGAGGTTCTACAACTGGGTGCATATTGAGACCCATCTGTGGGAAGAAACTGGGTGCTGTTATACTCAAAATGTTGTTAATGGGCAAATGCACCTTATCTATAAAGCCACCAAGTTAAAAAGCAGCAAAGCAAAGTGGCAAGGCAGGTCAGGAAGAGCTCAGAGAGAGCCTGACAAGCCTCAGTCCTGAGGCCTTGCAAACTCAGTACAAAGCTGGTGGCCCGTCACTACCAATGGCCATGCCGGGTCACAGGGCTGCACAGTTACAGTGTTAAGCTGATCCATAAAATGGCGCATCACCGCTGCGTACTGTACCAAGAGTCTCCGTTTTGGAGCCGGAACATTTGGAGCCAAGCTGGGTGCTGACTAAATTTCTTGTCAGGTTTAGGAATCTGTTGGAAGACTTACTGCCCAAAGCGTGCAGCTCGGGCATGCCCCTTCCCTTCCTGGAGACCTTGGGGCCAGGAGGGTCTGAACTATTTTAGTTGCTGCTAAGGATTACTCCTCTCTAAGTCTCATCTTTACAGTGGCACCAACCCAGCAGCCTCGGCCCCTCTCTGCCAAGATGAACTTTAAAAACAGTGAACCACAAATGCTTCAGTGGCCTTATTAATAGGATGTCATAATTCCTAGACAGTATCTTAATTTTACCCCCAAATTAGGAGATTTTAATTTGATTTTTGGTATTTTCAGTACATTCTTCGCTATTTTCTATTTAAACATAAGCCCTTCTAGCTCAAAAGGATGTTAGAGAGAAACAAATCATCAGGATGGCTGGTGAAAGTTGATCTGAGCTTCTGCAGGTTGAAGCATCCAGGAAGCCACCTCAGAAGCCCAGTGTTCAACTGGTTTTAGAAAGCTGCTGCTGTTTGTTTAACACCAAGTCATGAGCTTCCCCTGACGTTTTGGAATTACCATCTGCACTGTTAAGTATATGTCTTGGGGTACTAAGTGTGACCTTTAAAAATGCAGTCTGTTTTGGTCCATTAGCTCCTTCTCAGATCTTTTGCTGTATTTTCTCCTAGTCATCAGCTCTGGATGTGGAGAGCTTTCTATTTTTCCTCCTTTATGAGGACAGTACCTGAATTTGTAGGTAACAAGCTGTGGTACTCACATCTCATTGCTATTCCCCATGTCTTTAAAGCATGAAGCAAAGATCAAGTCCCTTACAGACTACATGCAAAATATGGAGCAGAAGAGAAGGCAGCTGGAAGAGTCACAGGACTCTCTCAATGAAGAACTTGCCAAGTTACGTGCTCAAGGTACAACGCTGGGTCTTGTGGTCATCATTTCTTTTACCGACTGTATCTTAGAAAATTCAGTATTGGCTGAAGTATCGTATGTAGAGTAGTCCTACAACGTTTTAGTGTCTGCTTAGTATTTTGCGGTGAAGACATGAAACTGTGATTCAGAATATTTAACACGTTGCACTTCCTTGTAGTACATTACACTTCAGATAAAACCAGAATTACCCCTTTCAGCCTAGTCCTTTCACAAAATACAGAGAACTTTAATTTTTGAAAAGAATCAAAAACTTTATGACAAGCTTTATCTTGTGCTTTTAATGATGTGAGAAATTAAAAATACCCCAAATACTTCAGCTAAACAGCACCAGTCAATCTTGCTAAATCTCTACTCCGTAAAATTCTTGGATATCTCTCTAATTTCAGTTGTCCCTGTGGCAAATGCCCTGCCCCATTCAAAAGGAAGCTGCTTCCCTCACGATCGATAAAACATGTGTCTTTTCTAGCTCCTATGTAGGATCCAGCTGACTTAATTTTGAGAATTGCTGGTTTTTCCCCTTCTGATTTAATGTGGAAAATGCATATCAAAAGCAGTTGTTCTAGCATTGCTAAGCTCCTAGTTTACGTATAATTACAATGTGACCTAGTAGCCTTAACATTATTCTGGATTTCTGCACAAGGGATCTTTTCTCACTTTGGGAGCAGCAGGTGGTGACAAGATTTTTTTTTTTTTTTTTTTTTTTTTTTTAAGCATCTCCTGCATTTTTTTAGAATAGAATTTTTATTCCATCTCCTGATCTTCCTACCCCACTCCTAAGAAATGACCTGGTTCCAGAGGCCACCATTTCCCAGCAGAAAGTGCAAGGGGACAGGGAGGATTGTGATATGTGGGGTTATAAGGAGACAAGGGTAGGTTGGAAAGGTGCTGGGTAGGCTGAAAACAATGTGGACTGTGAGTAAAGGAAAAGGGGGTTTGGGCAGCATGGTCACAGTTTGGATACTGCAAGCCGTGGCTGTTTCTGCCCCTCCAAAGCTGCCTCCCCTGATCCCGCTGCCCCCTGCAAAAAGAGGAACTGTTGATTTTGGTTTGGTTTTTTTTTTTAAATGGCTGGACGTAGCATGTCCTGGAACTGTGCGGTTAATTCTCAACTGTCTCCAACTTTAAACAGAAAAAATGCACGAAGTCAGTTTCAAGGATAAGGAGAAGGAGCATCTCACCCGGCTTCAGGATGCAGAGGAGATGAAGGTAGTGTGGCGGGCGGCAATTGTAGAGGGCATTTCTCAGTGAGCTCGTTTGTTAAGCTGATAATTAGGGTGTAATTTTTTCTTCCTGTACACAGTGTGTGCTTTTAGAACACACTTTTAGCCTCTGTCAGAATTGCCAGCTTCTGTTAGAAAACCTGACCTCATGTAACTGAGTGACCTTTGCAATTTGAAATTAGAGAACTTGCTAGTACTGAGGTGGTTGACCAGATTATGGAAAAAAGCAAGCTGTAGCCTGAATATCTGAGATGAGCGCATTTTCTGAGACCAGTTTGTAAGCTGAGCCAACATCAAAGAGTAGAGAGGTTCAGTGGACTGGTTTTGCTGAATTGGACGTGCCTGGGTTCCTCAAATCACACGAATGGAAGGCTGAAATATAAGAGCCAGTATATTGCGCCCATAGTTGAGAACGGTTTTGTTATATGTGATTGAAAAAAGACACCGATTCACCTCTGTGTTACTCTAATTTTTTGCCAGTGCAACTCTGCTGAAAGTCAATTTACTAAGTAGTGAATCAGGCTACCAGGGTTAATGTAATTTAGGTACTAAAATTTTATTAAAAAAAAGAGTCCGGACCACTTACCCAAATCATTTGGCAAGAATTCTGACTATCTCCTAGAAATAATAATGAAATACAAGCCAGTTTTCTGGTATTTTCTTCTTCCTTTGGAATGAAAAGAAGAAATGCGAGGCAGTAATGCGCGAGTTGTGTTTCTGATGGAGTTGCAAACTGCATAAAAGGAAAAATTAATTTTACAAGGATAGTGATAGAGGTTTGTCAGCTTCAGAACTGTAACCTCCATTATAAAAAAGTTACAGTTATTAAAACAGTTGTACAGTTATTCCTTACAGTTGGAAGAAAAAAGCAAATCCTTTATTAGCCTTCTAAAGGGATGCATTGAGGATTTTTTACTACTCGAGATATATCTAATCCTGGAATTTCAACAAGGCCATGGATGAACAATTTTCAGAGGGGGAGGGCGTTTCGGGTTTTACTTCTGTCACAGGTATAGCTTTGGGGGTGTGTGAATGAACAGGTGAAATACTAGAGGACTGGTAAGAACAGTGTCATTCTCGGCACTTGATGTGCTAAGACCCCGGGTTCACATGGAGTAGTTTTTGCAAGAAAATGAGTAGAAATTGGTGTACGTCTGTGGCTAAAAACTGTCTGAATGAAACGCTTAGTTGAGTAGATGCACAGTTGTGCAGTCGTAGAAAGATCTCCCATGCAGATTCCTGAATTAACCTGATTTGATAAGCTTCACTCAAATCCAGAAAGACGGGTTGATTTAGCTGACCCGTAAGAAGGAAGCTTAGCTGTGTTACTCGACTTCTGGTTCATGTATGGCTCTGGTTTTTGCACGCTGCAGAAGGCACTGGAGCAGCAGATGGAGAGTCACAGGGAAGCCCACCAGAAGCAGCTGTCCAGGCTGAGGGATGAAATTGAAGAGAAGCAGAAAATAATCGATGAAATCAGGGAGTATGTTCACGCGCTCCGTCACTTTCTCTGTTCCTGTCCTGTTCTGTGACACTGTAGGGATGTTTTGGGGTCGGTTTTGTTAGTTTTAACTGATGTCTATATATTGCGGTGTCTTACAGAAAGTAGCGTCCTTACATGCAATGGCCAACCCTCTAATTATTTTGCACAGTGGATTATAGTTCCTAGTTCTTTATTGTGGAGCTTTAACAAGTCCATAAAAATATAGAAAGGAAAAAGAAAGAATAATGTTACGCCTGCAGGTCAGGAGGTAAGAGGAGCTTGGAGGAGAACAGATTTTAAAAGATAAAGGTTTTGAGGGCCTCTTACAGCAACTAGTCCTGCCACAGATTTTCTGAGAGTCTGGGTGGCTTGAATGTGTCCCATTTTCACACCCTTAATATTTCTTCCTGACACAGCAACGTAACTCTGTTAGCCTCTCCAGCACTTGAAAAACACAGTTCTTTGCTCCTGTACTCTTCTTTTTGTCCATGTTCATAAAATCTAGGCAATCCTGATGTAGTGTTCATTCTTTCATCCTATTTATTGTGTGGCCAAAGACTAATAATAGAGAAATGAGGAACATGAGGAAGCAGGACAGAAAGATTGCAAGAACAGTTTGTGTCCTTTAAGTCAAAGGAAGCAAGCCACTGAATTTAATTCTCCAATATTTTTAAATATCGTTCTTCAGATTCTTTATGCTTAATTTCTTTCAGAATTTTTCAGTAGAGTTACAGCTTTAGTTTCTCTGTCTAACCCCATTTTGTTTATGGAGATTTACCCACCCTTGTTTATGGGGTTCAGGAGTGAGCTGTACTGACTTTTTCTTTTGCATTCCAGTATGAATCAGAAGCTGCAACTGGAACAAGAGAAACTGAGTGCTGATTATGATAAATTAAAAATTGAGGACCAGGAAAGAGAAATGAAACTGGAAAATCTCATGTAAGTCAACAGTTTTCTCATCTGGTGACCTTGAATATCGTGTCTTTTAACGTGTCCGCAGGAAATGTCCTAGTGAGAAGCATTTGTGTTGAAATATTCACGCTGAAAATATAATTTCAGTAACAAAGCCAACATGCAGTGCTAATGTATGATTACCAATTACTCCGTATTTTTATATCATAGGGTTTTTAATAGCGGATTTGATACTTGCCAAAAAAGATTTTTTTAGAGCTCTGATTTTATGAAATATCACAGCGAGTGCTAAATCCCTCATTCCTTAATGCATGACAAAAACAAACAAGAAAGAAGGTGCGGGTTTGGGGTGGGTTTTGGGGTTTTTTTTGGTTTTGTTTTTTTTAAGCAATAATCAGACATCTGAGTAAAAGCCTTTCCTGGAAATGAGAGGGAAAAATTTCACGTGTGGACGCAAAAAATGGAGATGGTGGCTCAGCCATTCTGTGTGAGAAAGCTGCATATTTGGGACAGTCAAAAGCGTAATTACAGATGTGAAGAGATGTACAATTTGCTCACATCTGCAGATGTTCTACTCAAACTGAATGTTGATTGATTCTCTTCTGTCTTGTATGACTTCAACATTTTTGATTTTTGTTTACTGTTGTGATCTTTCTAGACTGCTTAATGATAAAAGGGAACAAGCAAGAGAAGATCTTAAGGGGCTGGAGGAAACAGTGGTATGTCTTAATTACACTTTATTCAGCGTTTTTTCCCCCTAGGTCTTCATCACTGATGTGTTACCAAAACACTTGCATCTGTGCCCAAGAAAATGACCAATTTATATCATAATAGGCTAAATCTGTGCATTTTGCCAAATCATGAAATTGAATTTTAAAATTCAAGATTAAATGCTGTTATTATTTCTTCCTGTGAATAAGCTGTCACTGTTAACGTGTACTGGTACTCTGTTTCACTGTCCTTGTTCCTTTACGTCAGCTGGAATAAGCAGGGTCCTGAGCAGCGTAGCTACAGCTAGGTGATACGTACCTGCCTCCAGCTTGAGCAGTGCAACAGCTTACGAAGAAATCTGATATTGTTCATGCAATGTTAAAAATGCAGTCTATGGTGGATGGCTTCAGGCTTGAAGCTGTTGCCGCACAGTTTTGTTGGAGGCTACATTCTTATCTGTAAAATCTGCAAGCCTTCTCAAAGATCTCAGAAGTTGGTCAAAACCACAGCTGTTTTAGGAGCATCATATAGTGATTTTTGGTAATGTTAATATGGTTATTAACTCAAACCCAGGATTTTCTCCTCTGCGTGATGCTTTAAAAATTAAGCTTATAGTGGCCTCAGGATCAGTTGGAGTTCATGACTGAAGCTGAACTATTTGGGTCCTTTCAGCTTTGGCTCCTGATGGCTCCCCAGATGTAAGCCCTGTTAAAATAAATTCATGTGAGGGACAGATTTAAGATTTAACCAACCTTTCTGGTATGAAACTGTACTCGTCAGATACTTAGAGAGCTTGCATGTAGACTTGATTTGCCCTGTACGCCGAATGAGTAAGGCAGCTGGAAATCAGAGTTAGGTGGTATGATGGCATCAGCTTGCAGTAACCCAGATGGTATTTTTAAAATTTTTGAATAAACATCTTTGAATTATCTTACATGAAAATTTTATGCACTTTGTTAGAGTTTTAATAATTACTGCAGCAGGAATGAAAAATCAAGCATAGTGCATTACAGGAAAACACGAGCCATCAAAGGCCAAACGGTGGCTCGTCCCTGCCCAGTGGTATGGGGAGGCATCAGGCTCCGTGGGCACTGCGTGTCGTTTGGATGATTACTTTGAGGAGAAAGGGATGAAGAACAGTTTTCGTGGGCCCACAGCTGCACACGGTGCCTCTTCTGGGTACCACATCACTCATACATAAACAGGCTGTGCTTGTAACGTGTGGTTTCTAGTAGTCCATGAAGGAAGTTTCTCCTTTTTGGTTTCTAGTCGGTTTTGCCTTTTTCTTTGGAGAGAGAAAGAGAAAAAATTCAAGTTCAAAAGCTTGTAGTCATGGTGGAGCTTATTGAGCAATTAATTTAAATTCCAGTATGTGAGTGGATAAGCACAAAACAGAAAAGCTAAGGTTGCTCTTACCAACTTTGGAAAGACAGTTCTCTTCAGTACGGCTTTGGTGCAGTACGGGGTTGGGGTGATCTGCCTATCCACACAGTTTCCTTTCCTGCAAATGGACTAGTGCTTCCGTCCTTCTGCGAGTAGGTGCAGGGTTGCCACTTCTTGTGTCACACCTCCAGTCTGGAGTAAGGTGATTATTTCGCTGAGCCTGAGAAGTTGATGCATATAAAAAAAAAAAAAAGGCTGGGAAAGCCTGGATTTTTGCCAATACTTAAAAAGCACTTAAGATGTCTTAAATGCCTGTGAGTAAGCATTCAGAGCAGGCCAATGCGTTTGCTAGAGAGTGAATCCAGAGCTCTTTCATGTCGCTAGATGTGTGTGGCCAATTTGTGAGACTTCAGCTTTCTGCTGTTGTTTCCCCACGCCCTAAGACAGAGTCAACATATTTTCAGAAGTAGCTTTGGTGTGGTGAACACCTTGGGAGGTGCAAGAGCTCTTCAGTGCGGAACAGTGTGGGCACTGCCTTTCTGTCAGCTGCGTATACCTAGAGGCAGGTACATCTCTATAAGTAAATCATAGAATCATTTAGGTTGGAAAGACCTTTAAGATCATCTAGTCCAACCATTAACCTAACATTACCAAGTCCACCGCTAAACCAATTAAGGGGAGAGTAATAATTAATTTCATGTTTCCTGGCTTGGTGGCATGAAGAAATCACAATAAAGTCGTATTGCCTACTCAAATCTGAAGAGATTTTTTTACCCGAGAGTATCTACTATGTCTTACTGGTTTGTGGTTTGTTTTTTTTTTTTTTTTTTCTTTTTAAATTATTTTGATTCCAGGCAAGAGAACTTCAGACTCTTCACAACCTACGCAAACTGTTTGTGCAAGATCTCACCACCCGCGTTAAAAAAGTAAGACTACACTCTTCTAAACCAAAGTAGTATCTTTTTTGCAGTATTCTTGTGATTTGCTGGAAGCCTTTAGTGCATGTTGTTACAAAATGGGTTATTGTCTTTTTCAATAACAGTGAGTAGTAAGATTAAAACTGTTCTGATGTTTATTAGCTTTTATTTGGTCCTAATTTGTTAAGGACAACTCTTGGTAGTTAAGTGAAATGAACCAATCCAGTTCGGTTCCGTTACAAAATTCTCAAAGATGGTATTAATGGGTACCAGAAATTATTCAATATGACTTGCGCTAGCTTATGCTACACTGAATGCTGCGGTCCTTTCTTTCTATGGGCTTGTGACTAGTCAGCCTTTTCCTGGCAAAATTATTCTTTGGCAGAAATGAATGTATCTTAAACTGTTGAAGAGGAGTCAGAAGCTGCATAAATAGTCGAAGGCTTCGCAATGCTTTTCGGTCCTTAGAGTAGTTTTGGGGAAGAGTTTTTATGCTTTTTTTTTTTTCAGTGGAAAACCCATATTACATAAAAATGTCTCCCAAGAGTGGAAAAAAGAGGGAAAAGGGGTTTTCCCCACTAAAATCTATGGTTTTCCTATTCAGAATCCCCCCATAATTATTCAGTAAGAATAGTTTATTTTTTGTGTAGCGGGTAATGGGGCTTTTAAATATCAAATGAACAGGTAAAATAAATTCTCTTTAATTTGGGGCTCTGGAAGACTTTTCTGCCTTTGGGAAGCTTAAACTCACAAAAGACCTGAGCTTCCTCCTGAGTTTCTGCCTGGCTTTGCTGAATGCTGCAATTCTCTGTGCAGAGCGTTGAACTTGACAGCGACGACGCAGGCGGAAGTGCTGCGCAGAAGCAGAAAATTTCCTTTCTTGAGAACAACCTGGAACAGCTTACAAAGGTTCACAAACAGGTAGGGGCTCTGCTTGCTGCCGGTGCCTAGTGACTGTTAAATCAAAACCTTTTGTGTCTTTTTCATTGATTAATAGTAATTGCCTCTGAAAACTCTGAGAGTTCTCTGAAAACAGCTGTGAGAAAAACTTTACGTGGATCACTGTTCCATAGTATTACAAATTACCTTTTTTAAAAAATTCATACATTTTTAATGTTCAAATATAATATTTGAAGGTAACATGTAGGTACAATCTGAGGAAATGGTACCTATATTCCCAACTACAGTTCTTGGCATTAGGGGTTGGTATGAGAGCTGCTCTTCCCACTACCCATACTTTTTATGAATGTGTTAAATAAGCAATTATTTTTCCTGTGAAAATAGACTCTAGCAGTTTTGGCAAGACTAATCGTCACCATATTGGTGTAATGCATAAAACCCAGAATAAAGTGTTTGTTATTACGTTGTGTGCTGATTGCTGGTTTCTAGATGGATTGTGTATCCCCAGTTTTGACTCCTGGTTTTAAAGCTGCTTAGAGGCACCCTCGGAGGTGACTTAACTGGAGTCAACCAGCAGAGTATGAAAGCAAAGAAATGCAAGGGCTGGTACCTCCCTGGGATGCTGAGGTTGGTCATTTCTGGGCATGTCCATCTCTGTCTCCTCCCTCTTTCATGGAATTCCCGTTTCCTTTGCAATTCTGCTGTTCAGAGAGACAAGGGCTACAGAGAGCCCTTCACCATCGGTATCCACCGCACAAATGCGGGGTGGAGGGGACGTGCGGTGGGCAGGTATATGTCAAGGAAAGAGCCTTACCCTCTGCTTACTGGAAGTGTGTATATGCCAATGGTGTGTGTCTATATCTGGGCAGCACCTCATTAGATAAAACTGGATCATTTCTGCCAATAAGTATGCTTCCACTCTCTTACAGATGTCAGTATTTCTGATCTGTGTGCCGCTGCTCAGGTGCGGAGCACAAAACAGTAAAGATGCTTTTGATTTCATTTGTGAATAGTGACATAACATTCTCCAGTGCAGTATTCTGAGTCTGTTGTTAGTGAGACACAGTGCTTGCCGAGATTTGCTTTATTTATTCCCGTGGAAGTGCCAAAAAAGCAAACAGTGCCGGACCGTGACAAGTGTCCGCTAAGGTTCAGTATTTTGAGATTCCCAGTGAACAGATGGTTTAAAGACCTAGTTTCTAAATGTGGAAATTGGGACATGTTAGGAGCGTTTTTCCTTTTACTGTTTTGCCTTTTTTGCACTCGTTCACACATCTCCTGGGTTTTCAGATACGGATTTTTATAGCTCTCGTTAGCGTATATTTACTCAAAACCAACTAGGAGTCCATGTCTCACAAGAAACTCAGAGAGAAAAATGACATTGGACTTGACCTGAATGTGATATCATCCTGCTCTCATTTCATATCATAACTATTTCGTAGAACAAGCGTTCAACACTTGCAGAGAAAGCACGTTGTGACAATTTTTTTTTAGCTTTGTTTGTGTTTTTCTTCTGGCACTAAGCCTGGACTAGCAGGTGTAAAACATTTTGATTGTCAAACAACGTGTGAATGTTAGTACGTGCTGTTGCTTTACTGTATTATTAATGGGGTAGTTAAACCACTTTCTTCCCTTCACTCCAGAAAAGGGAGAATCATTCCTTTGGAACAATTTTCTGTTGACTTCTAGTAGTGGTATAATCTGTTCAGTAGAAATTGTACTGGATTTTCTAAAAGTTTGCATCACCTTTTTATTCATGAAAATATCAATTCTCTATCTTGGCTATTGTTGCATGTGAAGTTAGATGCTATTCTGATAATTGATAGACCTTGCTCAGGTTCATATTTTACTGAGGAAGTGCACAAATTCAGAGTTGCATATAATCACCACATTTATAGCTACAGGCCTTAAGTGATTTCTTAGTGATGTTTGAGGCATTGAAGGTTCCGATTTTCCCATATGCTTGAGTAGGGAACAAGTAGGTAAGCATGCCATAACCAGTGGGGATGATGAATTTTTGATGATAGCCAGTGTTGTCTATAAGCCATATTTAAGCACTGCCATTTTGAAATAATGAGGTGATCAAGTATTTGTGAAATGCCGGACGTTTCTGCGTTCTGAAGAAATGCAGTTTCTGCAACACTTGCTCTTAAAGTCTAGAAAAGTGGATATCGTAGTGGCAGGGTTTGTCTGGGAGCCCTTGCCCTCCAGGATCAGGTCTGTGAAGTTTTGTTGAATGGAATAAACTCACTTGTTCTTGGATCTTTCTGGAAAATGTAAATTAATACCATACCTCAGCTAGACAAATGAACTGCATGATTAAAAATAAATCTCTCTTTGATGTAAGCTTTTTACAGCTATTTCTGGAAGAAACCTGTTTCTTTCATTCATGGTATACGAGGTGTGCGGAGGAATCGGTGATATTTTGTCTCTCCTTGCAAGAGGACCTTTCCCATAGTTTCTCATTTTTGAAACTTCTTTTCTTGCAGTTGGTACGTGATAATGCAGATCTTCGTTGTGAGCTTCCTAAGCTGGAAAAACGACTTAGAGCTACGGCAGAGAGAGTTAAGGCCCTGGAGAGCGCACTGAAGGAGGCCAAGGAGAACGCCATGCGAGACCGCAAACGGTACCAGCAGGAGGTGGATCGCATTAAGGAGGCTGTGAGAGCCAAAAACATGGCACGGAGAGCACACTCTGCTCAAATTGGTAAGGACATGGAGCTAAAGGGTTAGTGGTTGCTCACATACTTCATGGTTGGTCTGTTTGCTCATGCTTAAATGGAGAGAGCTTTGAAAGCAGCAGTCCGGGGCAAACCGCAGGGTCTGCTTCTCCTCTGCTGCACAGGAATCTTCAAAGACTTCACTTTTTAATAGAATCTGCCCCACCTAAAGTTTAAAGTGCCTCTGCTATTTAACTCGGTAAATAAATGGCATAATGGGTCTTGTGTGCCCTTCTAGTGACCCGAAAACTTGTCTCTTTAAATTAGTATCTCACTTTCTTCCTTCTCCCCCACATACTCTCCTTCTGCTTTCATTCTTTCCTTGCCTTTCTGGACCTTGACCCTTCTTCTCTTTTTCCCTGATTACTCATCCTGCGGATTTAATTTGGACCGTGTAGAGTCAAAGATCTTCCTACATAATCCAGATGCTTGATATAGCTCTGTGGCGCAATCTGAATGCGTGCATACTATCAAATGGCATTTAAGATGGGGCAGCGTTTGAAATTATTTGTTGGAATTGCTAAAGTAGAAGGATAATGTTTTGGATGGTGATGCTGATACTGGTGCATTAAAACCTGAGACAGAATTAGGCAGCACGCAATATTCCCCGCTGTATGCTACCTCTTGTAGAAAGCCATTGACAGCTTTGTCTCCGCATCTTCTGGGATGATACAAATGGTCAAATTGGATGTAGAAGGTACATCACTGACCACCAAGCGGGTCCTGACTTCCCTCTGTTGTACAGACAGTCCGTAATCTTTGCCGAGATGGGGGGTGTGCATGGGATGGGTAAATGGCTCTGTCACAAGCAGAAAATGGATGTATTTGTTGTTGGCCGAGGTAAGGGAACGTTGTGTTCCGCAGAGCTAGATTACAGGCTACTCTGCCAAGCACGGCTCCTTGTTTGGCAACAGGGGGGTTTGTAGTAGAGGAGAAGGTGAGGTAGAAAACCTTGTGTGAAAGCTAAATGTCTCGTTTGGTTTCCTATTTTCACTCTGCAGCCAAGCCCATCCGCCCTGGTCATTACCCAGCGTCTTCTCCGACGGCTGTCCATGCCATCCGAGGGGGAGGGATGTCAAACTCCAGCTACTATCACAACACCAAATAGACGAGAAGTAAGACCAAAGTAACTTACTCATCTGCTCTTTCGCTGGTCGCCCAGTTTCCTTATATTTCAGTCTTGCTTTTAGAAGACCCACAGTATTTTTTTTCTAGTTTTAGTAGGAGTTGTTTGCTGGTAATTTAAATGTGAAAATTAGTAATTTAAGTGAGGAGTGCCTTGTTAGAATGCTTTGCAAGCTGCTGATGAGTCTTTTAATGACTTACCGCTTAAAACTTTTTTAATAAACTAAAATGCTCTGGTAAATCTGTACTGAAATTCACACATAGAGGTGTGAAATTCATGTAGTAAAAATAGAGTTCCAGAGGTTCTTTCTCCCACTATAATTTGCTGCTTTCTGTAGCGTGAATACGTTTCAGTGTTGTGATATTCCAGCCTGGGACAGAGGTAGAGCAGCCGTAAGTGGCAGCTGCACAAAGCTCTCCAAATTTGAGTGTCACAATTCGGCAAACTTTACTTTTGTTGCTTTTGCTTCGCACTCTCATTCATCCCTCTGCAGAAAAAAATGTAAATGTTTTCCTTTAATTGCAAGGGCTTGAGGGTTTCTCCTAAGCAAAAATCTCATCCTGGAAAGATGAGCAGCATATTCCCATGAGACTGGTACATAGGTACCCTCCCCTCCCAATTGTTTCTTTAAATGCTCATTATTTCTGAGACATTTTACATCTGCTGTTATTTTAGATGATAACTTTATGTTACAGGCTTATTAAGAGTTGGATGGTAGTGAGTGGCTGTGAAAAGCAGCCAGTGGACTGCTAAGTTGTCCCTCCAAGTTTGGCTTTTTTCCTTCCTTGAGGATTAATTGTGTCTTATGACTCTCTTCTGATAGTATGTGGTTTCCTTTAGGCACTCGGCATTCTTGGGTGTTTTTTTCTTTTTCTTTTTTTTCTGGAGAATGTTTCATGTCATGCATGCATGCAAACCATCCATCACGTCGCACTCAAGCTGTTATTGTGTTGTGCAGCTTGTTTCTATTCATTGTGTTTTCCATGAGCCCTGTAGCTGCAAGCAACATATTTTTGCTGTGGATGAATTAGGGCAAGTCTTTGCTGAGTGTTTTTGTGCATTATTCCATTCTGAACTGAAATTGGCTTTTCTGTCTCACGAGCGAGATAGCCTCTGTCTACCTACTTCATTGCATTCCCACCTCTTTGAAAGAGCAAAGGGAAAAGAGTGTGGTGCAGAGGCACGTAAAATATTTCCAAACATATATCATAACAGCTGCTCCGTGGGGAGAAAAGCTGCTACCTGCCTAAAGTGGGTGGGCCTTTAATATGCCATCTCCTATGAAGTTAAGTGTCAGACCCAAACAGGCCTCACATTAGGTATAGGCATGTGTCAAGTGAACAACTGCAGATTAAATAAAAGTTAATATAAGTTATTAACAAAATAAATACACTTGAAACTAGATGGGTGTATAACAAGATAGGACTTTGGAAGTCAACAAAAAGCAATCAGAAGGCATAGAATACCTCTCAAATGTTTTAGATGCCGAGTTTTAGATTTGAGGGTGGTGGAGGATGAGCAGATTCAGGCCACACTTGGAACATGTGGCAGAGGAGCTCATGGACCATAGGGGTGGAGAAAAAGAAGATGGAAGATCTTAGAAGAAACGGGCTAAACTTAATGGATTTATGGCTTCTGAAAAAATTAGAAAAAAAAATTCTGACAACCAAATGGAAGCCCTACAGGTTGGATTGAAGCCATTTAAAAAGTATGTGTGTTTTTTTCTTAATTGACAGTAATGCTCCATTATGGCTTTTATGGGTCTGGTTTCCTTATTGCTCGAGATTGAGTCTAACTCCTGGCTGTATTATCTATTACATATTATATGTAAGGCAACAATTGAAATGTTGTGGGAGTTGGACTCAATGATCCTTATGGGTCCCTTCCAACTCAAGATATTCTATGATTCTACTCTATGATTACTACCTCAGAGAAGCATATTTTAGGCTTTATAATTGGTTTTTAAACTCAGTCAAGTTCTACATTGTTTCGCACGCATCTAGAAAGATGTCTTGAAGATGTAGTAAACTAAGGCCGGACAGTGATTAAAGAAGGTCAGTTATCAGATTTTGGGAGTATCAGAGTAATCTGAATTCTGAGCCTGTTGGATGAAAGCCCAGGGGACTGAGTAAGAGTGTTAGTAGTAAAGGTACTACTTGTGCAGGGAAGATTTTATACGGATTACTTCCATAATATCATTGAGACATTTCTACACTCTGTAGAACTACACCATGCTTTTGAATGGCGCAGTTCCACACAGCTAGAATTCAAACAGAACTTTCTTTTATATTCATTTAACAGCAGTGAAATAAAGGTGGGGTTTCTATATAAATGTTTGCTGTCAAGTAACATACCCTATCTGTGGAATGAAAATTTTCTACCGGGATGAGGGGCGATTCATCTTACGTTCATTCATCATTCACAGTAACGATAATAGACACTTATTGCTGTTAGACTGGTCAGTGATTATGATTTATTAACCCAGCAGGCTACCCCTCAGTAACAGCCAGCATTGCTTTTGCCATTTTTATGAAGTTCATTGGTAAAATTTCTTCTGCAGAGCTGGGCAAGCCGATG
The DNA here is from genome assembly GCF_030463565.1 of Pelecanus crispus. Lineage (NCBI taxonomy): Eukaryota > Metazoa > Chordata > Aves > Pelecaniformes > Pelecanidae > Pelecanus > Pelecanus crispus. The sequence continues at coordinate 3,152,457 of NC_134647.1, read as the reverse complement.
AGGCTAATCAGGACAAAGTTCAGACTTCGCCCAGTTTAGGCCACATTGCCTAGGTGCAACGTGCGTGATGCAAGGAGATGATTTCTACCCCAAAAAGCAATAACTGTAGCAGATGGGAGAGAAAGAAATCTGGACATTAATAAAATGTGGTCCTGAAATTGCAAATTACCGGTAGCTGGCTTAAAGAGGAGACTCAGGAGGCCAAGGAGCATCTGCAGACCTCTGTGAGAGAATTCCTCACTCTGTCTACATCGCAGACATTTTTGAAAATACAAGCGCAATGAATTTGTTACCTGGGGCATACCTCAAACCTAGATTTTGGAAATGATCAGAAAGGGAACTCATGTTGGTGCAGCTAACAGTGATTGCTGCAGTAGAAGTCCTGCTGGGGTTGCAGTGTATTTCTGTAAGAAGGTGGCACTGGAATTGCTACAACCATGTAGCTAAATTTATGTCAGGGTTTCATGGAGATGGCCTTGGGGATTTCTAAATGCTTATTTCTGTAGCATAGTTTTGAGTCAGTTCTTACAGTTTAACCTTTTCTGTTTTAATAGAAATGATTGAAAATGTATTCTTCAATGTAATTCTTACAAAGTTTTTTCATTTTGTGGAGAGAAGTATTTTGACAAAACCTTAAAGAACAATACTCCCCATGTGTGAATAGGTGCAAATCACGTCATGTGGATGGTTGGTTGTGTATTAGTTTCTCTGCTGGTCAACTACAGTGCTTCGTTGTCTATTGTCATATTTAAAGCTCGCTATGGGAATACTTTCTAAATATAACTAAACACAGTGCAGGTTTCGAAAAAGGTTAATATTAAAGTTTTTTCAAATAATATCAGGAATTAAAAAAGCAAAAACTATGGTAAGTATTTTGCTTTAGATAGGAACAAAAAACCCAAACCAAAACCCAAATTGTTTTGACTCTTTCTCATGCTGCCCCACAAAGTTTAGGCCAAAAACTGCACAAAATTATCAAAGTCACTATACAGCCTGGTTTCATATGTTTTTTTCTAAATCGTTAAAGAAAACCTATAATAATAAGTTTTAGAAATTGGGAACAAGCAGAAAGGCAGAGTCTGAACAAGCTTGGATGTCCCTTGCAGCGTGCTAGTCAGTAACTGCCAGATTGAAGTGAATAATGGGAAAGATGCACTAAGTGCTAGAAATCTATGTGAATTGTTTTTCATGCTTAAAATCTGCGGCCACATCAACGTTAGTACAAATGAGCTCATTTTGAAGTTCTGTCTTTAAATTCATGAAACGGACCTGCTCAGAACCCCCCTACACCCCATCTGGAGGACACAGGCCCTGTTACTCAAGTTGCTCATGGAGAGGTGAGCCACGGTGGTGCTGCACTTCTACAGCTCGTGATTTAATAAGGACTTTCTCCAGATGGAGCAGAGATCATCTTTGGGTCCGCTTTAATTACGTCTTGGACCTGATGTGGCCCCGCACGCAGAACAGAGGGTCACTAGCAGAGCTCGGGGACAGCTAAGGTTGGGGCTCGGGGAAAGCGCGGATGATAATACTAAACGCTTGAGAGGCTTCCTTGGAGAGCACTTCAGGTGCCGGATGCAAACTCCCAGGTTTGCTGTCACCATTTTTGCAATGCCTTTCTCAACGACGGAGCTGCAGGCTGGAGGATGCTCTCCCAGTTTCGATAGACCTGTGAGCAAGCCGGCACGCCGGGGATATCCAGGCACTGCCCGGAAACCTTGGACAAGACAGAGCAGTGGCAGATGTGTTGATGATGTGTGTGCTTTCGTATTTCAAATCTGAAGCAAGCTGGTTATCTGCCTCTCCTGCCCTTCTGCTATTTGCCCAAACTTGTCTGATACCTCATTTCGAAAGAGAAGGAAAGGACTGACATGAAGATATCTAGAAGATACCTGACATGAAGATATGCTAACGACTGCAGTAATGCTGCAGCATGGCCTACTGACGTTATTAACGCAACTCGTACTGGGATCTGTATTTGTGAAATACGCTCTCGTCTATACGTCCCTTATCCTAAAGTCTCTGGTATGTTCCCAGCACCTCCCCATCCTTAAGCAAGATGAATAACTGTATTTAATCTAGCCAATAAGATGCATAAATTAATAACCATCCTGGGTTTTCCTTTAAGGTGTTAATAAGGATGACAATTAGGAGCTAACTACAATTCCCACGGTTAATTTAGGGTAAATTTAAAACCACAGATGCATCGATATTTATTTATTTTTATAACTTGATCTTGATTTTAAAAGACAAGGGTTTTTTAAATAACCATACAAGAAAATGCTCAGCTGAGGAAAACACATCTCTCTTTGTAAGGCTGATTTTGTATTAGCTAATTTAAAAATGTGCGAGGCACATTCAGTTACTTCTGTGGTGCTTTCTGTATGGCTAATGAGAAACGTGGAGGGAAAAAAATTCAAACCGAAGAGTTTTTAAGTCTGTATTTCAAATGTTTTATAATCAACTTTAAATCACCTTTGGACTTGGTAATGTGCCTTGAACTGTGCTTCTCGATGGAATGACTATTAAATTAGTCATAATAATATGCACATATGTTATATAAAATTATATAGTATATTTTTATAATGTATTACCAGGGTATTATTTAAAATATTTTTATATATTTCTGTAAACACATACTTTTTTTTTCTATGTGTGTGTGTATACATATATTAGGAAAGCACCTCTTCGTCAGGAGACATATAAAACAGAAGGATTGTGTGGGATTTGTATTTCTTCAGCCTTTCATTTTATAATAAGTTTTCAAACTCAACTGCAGTTCCTTTCTGTACTTGTTGTATAAGATATGCACACCTCTGCTCTTCAGCATAGCCAGGTGCTGACCAGTGGAGAGAAAAATCCCATTAAAAGAACAGAGAGATAAAAGGAGAAAAAAAGTTAGACCTGTAGATAGTGTTTAAGGATGTATTTAGGCAAGACATAACGCTGTGCTACAGGTAGCAAAGAATTAATTTCATCAAGAGAATTGTTTCATTATGACTGTGCCAGCTTGTGGCCTGGAAAGATAGATCTGACAAAATTCCTCGCCAAGATATAGTAACTGAAACCCTAATTTCACAAATGGTTAGAATTGTGCTTTACGTGACTCTCGTTCCGTGGCTGTTACGGTGGCTCTTTGGTTGCTGTGCGTCGCGATTCTGTGAAGGGTATCAAATCGGTTGATTTGCCAGGTTGCATACGCGCTTTCTAATCTCGGACATCCACTAATTATCATTACCTTTCTTGCTCTCTTTTGACAGGTCAATTCCACTTAGCATGTTAAGGACTGTCATTAAGTCACTAGTTTCTTTTTTTCCCTCTCTTCAACCTGATCCACATCCTACTCCTCCTGCGCTTCCTACAGCCTGCAATGCACTGGTCCCAGGTATTTTGAGCTTCGTAGGATCTCCACGTGTACAGAAGTGTTCAGCTCAACTCTTCTACAGACACTTGTACAATGTATTTAACATAACCGTCTAAGTAACGCTAGGAAGTCTGCCGCTCCGAATCTCTCACTGACTGCGTTTGACCCCTTGGCGCTGGTTAGGTTGGGGCTTCTACACTCAGATTGATGCTTTTTCGAAGTCCTCTGTTGCGTCAGTAAATCCCGACTTCTGGCATCAAAAAATTCAATGACCAAGTGCCATCAAAGGCAGGTGATTGTGCTCTGTCATGACTGATTTACTGTATAATATACATATTATTTTATATTTTTAGGGGATGAAAATGTGCTGCTATATGGTTTAATTTTACTGCTTACATTTTCAGAAGTAAATTTCCCCAAAGAACCATTTGTAATATCCTGATAAAATCTTTGGACTGTATAAAATAACCTTTATTGCAGTACCTGGTAAAGATCAAACGGGATGCAGAGAAATCTGTTAGTATAGATCTAGGTTTTGAAGTTTGGTAGTTACATGAATATATCTGTGTGACTTATCTTAAAAGTAAGATCTGATCTGCTTGTAGTTCTCCCTACGGTGGTGGGTTTTCCTGGAGTGTGATGGCTAGCCATGTGTTTGTAAGCGTTGTTCTCTATGAAATTTTGAAGACTTTCAGAATGCTGCGGAAATCTTGTCTTGGAAAAGCCGGCAAGCATCCCCCCTTTCCCCTTCCCGCATGCCTTCGGCAAGCCCCGATCTGTTCACGCCGGAATTCAGATACCGGAGTGAATGAACAGTTCCCTACCAGAACAGACGCTACCTTAAAGAAACAAAGAAAAAAAAAATTCCCCCAAAACCCCAGCCCCTACCTTAAAATTCTACAGAGAGAGTCCGAAAGGAGGCGAGAGTTGTATACTCGAGCTGTCCTTTGCAGCCCGAAGTTGGGAATACGTTTGTTAGGAGGTGAAGAGCATATTGCGAGGGGGAAAGAATGTCTTTAGAAATCACAGCATGCAAGTCGTCCCACGGATGGTACGCTTGTGCGCGCGGAGCTAAGGATGAGACCGCTTGCCTTTCTTGGATCTCTCTCCGTGCCAGACAGAAAGTTTCCATCTTCTCAGCAAGGGGGCACTGGAATCGTTCTGGGAAGGTTCCGCTGGCAGGCAGAAGCTCCTGCTCCTCCTCCCTGCCCACCGCTCCTGTGCCACACACACCTCCTCCTTGTCCAGAAGTGCGTAGCGTGCAACCTTACGCCTAACGACGCGTGGATTCTAGGAAGGGTATGGCCGAGCATAGCCCTCTAGTCTTGTTTTGCAGACGTTTGCTCTAATTTGAGATTTCTTTTTTTTTTTTTAATTTCTGAACGTGTTTGTTAGTAGACATAGAATTATTTAGTTAACGTAGAGCATTTTGAACGACTGTGAATTGACTTCAGATTTTTTTTTTCCTACTGAAATTATTGAGGTTATTGCAAAGTAAGTTGGACTTAATTTAACTGTTTTGTGTTTGTTTTTTTTTTAATGTTGCACTATTTTGGGGAGCGTTTTGCTAAAAATATTTAATGAAGTTGCAAATTTGCATGTATTTAATTTATTTTGTATTTTCCAAAGTTTTATATTTTTTTTTCTTCCTTTAATGTGCATGTGCACTGCCAGAAAAATGAACTGTGAACTTGCCATATGCAATCTTTAATAAAATTACTAATTCAGAACCACTCTGTGCTATCTTATCAGCTGTTCAGAGCTGACATTTCTACTATGAACTAATGTTCCTCTTGTTTTGGTTCTAACGCAGTTGTCTTGGAAAAGATACCAAATTTAATCACTGTCAAAGATTTTGTATTGGAGTAAAACTTCTGTTCTGTCTCTCAAATTCAAAGTTGGCTATGGAAATATACTGTAGATGCAGCGTTAGCTTAAAAAACTGGATTAAGTTCCTCACACCATCGCCATTAGTTATGTATGGCAGTTTAGACAGCTTTCTTCAGCTTGAGTAATAAGTTAGCTTTGACATCTCTTAATTGTGCTAGTGCTGATCAGCCAGTCAGTTCACCTAGCTGAAATAATGCAAGTTTCTCCAAGTTAACTTTTACATCAAGACTGTAGGAGGACTTTCTATAACTGAAATGCTGAAAAGATGCCTTAGGCTAAAATCGTCAAAAAGAAGTACAGAAGATACTGACTTGATTGGAAATTATTAATTCTGTCAATTGAACGCACTCTGCTTATGTATAGATTCTTGGTTTGTAAGCCTATTTTAATTAGGCAACTTAAGTTTGTATTGTGTATTGTATATTCAACTTTTGTACCATTTTTAAGTCTTACACATTTTATATCTAGAAATGAAAACCACACATCTGCTCTGCAGAGATCAAAACCTGTCTCCGCTACTTGACGCTATCTTACTTTCTTTGCTTTCTGAATGTTGTGTTGTATTTATTCTAGGCTAATTTTAAAAGTTGTGATTTGTATAGCGCAAATTAAATTTCACATCTAAAATGTCATGCATGGGACAACTTTTGGTGGAAATACTGTTCACAAATGGAGAACGTACTTCAGATGGAACTAAAGTGCATATTGTTCTTTTTGCTAGTAATTAAAAAGTATTTCCTGCTCACTTGAGCTTCTCTTAATATGTTCAAAGATCTTGTGTTTGTCCTTGAGTTCACGTTTCATTGACTTGTTTTCTCAAAAGCAAGGAAAGTTTTAAACCTGGAAAGATCTTGGCTGATGCATTTTTAAGTTTGTATTTAACTCAACAAGGGTGAAAGCGGATTATCCTGAATATATTGAAATCTAAAAAGTAAGTCACAAAAAAAAACCCCTTTAATTTCTGCCTACAGAACCTTATGAGTAACTTTTAAATTTTGTTTTATAAAGCCTAATGGACTAAGAGGCACATTTGCCTGAAATTTTGATGAATAAGGCTTGGAAATAAGCAAAATAAAGACTTTTAAGCTGAACGTTGTGTCATTTGAATAAATGGGCATTTAAACCGAATGGTCACACAGGTCCAAAAGGAAAAGGAGGCCTACTCAAATTTTGCTTATTGGAGAAGAAAGACTTTGTGTAAATGTGAATGAAGTACATCTCAATTGGAAATGGAAGGAATCAAAAAATAAATGGGCAGGATAATCTTAATCTACCCTTGCTTTGATTTTCGTCTTCGCTGCACCTGTATGAACTGCGAAGTGCACTGGAGAACATCCGCTGTGCAGGATGGAACACCGCTCCACCAGTTCCTCTCTCGCTCTCACAGTCTTGTCCATTGAAACACTTTTTGTTGTGGGAGAACCACGGGGGTTGAGGCATTCTGTAGAATTATACATGTCTAGTTTGTAAAGTGTGTAACGTGTACTGCAGATGTGTATTCTCTGGGCTCTATGTATCTTTACAGTAGTGTTCAATTTAGGAAAAAATAAATTGTGGACACGTTTTGCTGGTAACAAGGGGAAATTTTTTTGCCATTGCATCAAACGATGCTGAAATGTATTAAACTCTTGATAGCAGACCTGAACCCTCCTTCCCCCAGCCCGTGGAGATAAGTCTTTTATCTTCGTTCTAAAATTCTATCAGAGATGGATGGATACACTGGCAGACTGCATGATGTATCATTCGAAAACCGTTACAGTGGAAAATAAAATTGAGCTAAACTTTGCGGTGTGCATGTTGTGTGACACGTTACGTACAGCAGCTCGGTTACAGGGCCGCTCTGCCCGTGCCATGCAGGAGTGACCCGTTCCATGGAACCACGCTTGGGAGCGTGCTGGAGTCCGCGTCTCAGGACACTGGGTTTTAGCTTTTCCTCTAAACACGTAGAAGGTAATTGGAAGGCTTGGATGACTCGCTGGGAAATGAACAGAGGATGTTTGGGGTTTTTTTTTAGTTAATAAATAATTGCATCTTCTCTACTACCTCTCCATAGAAATCTTCCTTCTTCCTGTTCTTTTTCAGTAGCCTGGAGAATGACGGGGAGACTCTTACCCTCTGCATGCATTTCCATTTTTATAGGAATGTTACGCACACTTTATATACAGCGTAATGGAGTAAAATTTCCTGCGTCCTTGCCACCTCTCTTAAGTCTTACTCGGGAGGTTTATAAACAGCTTATTTTCAGTAATTATTGCTCTGAGCATTTCTCAATTACATTGTTACTTTTCTACTCAGCAAAGCAAGTTGATGGCCCTCCAGAATTTCGGTAGAAACGGATTGCTCTGTTTTTCCTGCCGAGTAGTTTTCCGGTGAGGATTATGTGGTTTTCCATCACTGCTTACGTAAGCTCACGCTGCTTTCACTTGGGGCCTGCTAGGAACCCAGGAGCACTGGAAGCGCTTGGAGCCAGGCTCCATCAGCGTCCTCGCTGGTGACGGGCGGCCGATGGTGACCGATGGTCAGCGTGGCGAGTACAGGTCTCCAAGAGCTAGGCAAATGCCACCGAGCAGCGAAGCGTTTAGACGCGCTGACTACATGGATGTGCTTAATGTAATCACGCTGATTAACCCAGTGGGTTTAGGAGGGCAGACCGCTGTCCTAGCAGGCTTAGAAATGAGTCTGTTAAAACCGGGAGTCAATCATTTCTAAATCAGAACGCACTCCTGCATGCGGAATGAAGAGCTTTGGCTCCGTCGGGGACGAAGAGGCTTTCCAGTGTAGATGGTTTATATTAGGGAGAGCAGCCGGGGAGTCCTAAGCATTCCCCACTCGCCCTGCAGACGAAGGCAAATGCCTTTCGGTGCCACGCCACAGAGCTTTTTCCATGACTCAAAAAGATGCACCCTTTAAGATCGCTTAGATAAGGCTTGTGCCTGGAGGATGAACTCAATTATAAAGCAGGCTGTTTGCAAGTGTATCCCTACGATTTCATGTTCAGAATGTTGGATTGCATCAGTTAATTAACTCTATCAAAAGAGCGCAAATTGTTGTGTCCCTTTCCAAGATTCAGCTTACAGAAGAGCAATGAAAAGTAAAGGATAGGGGTTTGTATCCCTAGAAAAATCCTTGCTGCGTATCTATCGCAACTGATGAAGATACTCCACAGCTAAAACTTACATACTTGGTCTTCCAGCAGAGCTGAACTCAATGGAGACTATTTATTCAAGAGTTTTGGCTTCGGATACCCGACGGGCATGCTTTATCAGCCCACGTTTCACGTGCTTCTGATACCCAAGTCGGGCGGGTGCCAGTGGCGTTTGGCCATCCCGATGCCGAAGAGGCATCTGCCAATCCCAGCGGGCACGGGCGGTTTCGGGAGCTACCGGACATCGAGCCCATTCCTCAGGGTAGCGTTGGCCGCGCATCTTGCTCCCGCAGGCTCCTGGACTGCCAGACCTCCTTCGCGGTGGCTCGCAAGCGGCGCTCGCTGATGTACAGCCCCCTCAGCGCGGACGCCCGATGTCCTGAGCGCTGCCGAGGCGATTGGCGGCGGGGGAGGCCGAGAGACCGAGCCCCTCGGCTGGCCGTACGGCCGGTTTGGAAACGCCAACCTCGCAACCGAGCGCTCGCTGCTACAGCGGCGTCGCCGCCTGCTTTGCGCCGCGGCCCGACGGGCGAGGAGGGCTCGCCGGGGCCCGCCGGGCCCCTCAGGCGGCGGGGCCAGCGCCGCCCTCCCCCCCCCGGAGCCGCCGGGGAAGCCCGGCCGGGGCTCGGCGGCACCGCCCGGGGGGGGCGGGCGCGGGGGGGGGTCCGAGCCGCTCCCTCCCCGCCCCGGCCCCACCTCCGCCGGGCAGCCGGCACCGCCCGCCTCCCGCCGAGCCAGCGGCGCTGCTACCGCTGTCCCGGGCCGGCCGCCGCCTCCTCCTGCCCGCGGGGACCGGCGCGGAGGGTGAGTGTCCCCGCCGAGCGGCGGGAGCCGAGGGGGGGAAGGGGCCCGCGGGGCGCGGCGCCGCCTCCCCCCCTCCCCCCCCCCCGTCCCCTCAGGGCGTCGTGCCCGCCGCGGGGCGGGAAGGGCGGGAACGCTGGCCGGGCCCCGGCGCCGCGGTGGCCGGGCCCTTGCTGCCGGTCCTGCCCGGCCGAGGGGTGCCGAGCCCGGCGTCCCCCAGCCCCGCTGGCCGCTGCAGCGGGAGGTGGCACCGAAATCAGTCCCATGGCTGGGGGAGGCTGAGCAGTGCTGGGACCAAAATCAGTCCCATGGCTGGGGGAGGCTGAGCAGCGCTGGGACCGAATCAGTCCCATGGCTGGGGGAGGCTGAGCAGCGCTGGCCCCAAATCAGTCCCATGGCTGGGGGAGGCTGAGCAGCGCTGGGACCGAATCAGTCCCATGGCTGGGGGAGGCTGAGCAGTGCTGGGACCAAATCAGTCCCATGGCTGGGGGAGGCTGAGCAGTGCTGGGACCAAATCAGTCCCATGGCTGGGGGAGGCTGAGCAGCGCTGGCACCGAATCAGTCCCATGGCTGGGGGAGGCTGAGCAGCGCTGGCACCGAATCAGTCCCATGGCTAGAGGTGGCCGAGCAGCGCTGGCACCAAATCAGTCCCATGGCTGGGGGAGGCTGAGCAGTGCTGGGACCAAAATCAGTCCCATGGCTGAGGGTGGCTGAGCAGCGCTGGCCCCGGAGGGGCAGAGCAGGCGCGGGGGGTGAGCAGCGGCGGCTGTTCAGCATCAGGTGCTCCAGAGCCAACACACAAACCCACGCTTTATAGGCGCGTTGTAAAATTGCGGTTATTACGACAGGGCTCTTGATTATGTAGCTGTAAAACAGAAAAATCGCTCTTCGTTTTTCACAGGTGTGTCGGCAAACTGTTGGCTCTTTTTTTTTTTTTTAAAAACCTAAGGCTTCAGCGTAGAAAGCAACAAAACGTTAAAATTGTACGTGATGAAGCGAAGGCAAGTAGCAGCCGCCCGCCGCGGAGGCGCGTAAGCAGGCGCTGGGCTCACGCCGGCGGGCTGCGAAAGCGCTGCCCTTTGCGTGGCATTCCTCCTGGGAACGGACGCCGGCTGCTCGGACGTGGTTCCTATAGGCGAACGCGTATTCCTGTGCTGAGTTAGGCTGTGAACTCCTTGGAACACGAACCAGCGGCGTTCGTGTGGTATCGAGGGCGCCGAGGGCTTGGTTCTGTGCGAGGCCTATGGGTGCTCCGGTAATACGGTTAATAAAAACAGTCCCGGGGTTGATGAGTGTACGCGGTTCGCGTAGAGAGAACTGGTTTGCAAGACTCGGCTGGTTGATTCCTAAGGGCAATCTCAGGAAAACAGGTTCATATGATTTCCCGTCTGTCAAGAGGGTAATGCGGGTAGAGCCTGGAACCGCAGATGCAGAGATCAGAGCAATTGCGGAGAGCCATGCGCTGCAGCCGCTTTCATAAATGCAGGACTGGTAATCCCAGATACCCAGATAATGAGTCAAGTTTCCCTCCCTCAGTAAACACATTTTTGTTTAAAATAATAAGATATTAAATGCTGAGATCGCTGTTTCTCAGGTCGGTCTTGAACCTCTAAGGTTAAAGTTTTCCAGCTTCCTCCGTAACTGCGAACCTGCTGACTGCGGCACCCCATTCTGCCTCTCCTCAGACAAGTTTTTAAGAAAAGGGCCAAAAGCGAAAGGTTTACGATGACAAAGAATAAAGTCCTCCCTCGCGTCTGGGAACGCGTACGCCAGCGCGGCGAAAGAGAACTCGAAGCTGAAAGAGTACGTCCTGGTTTCGGTGCGTCTGCCCCGCATCGCCAGCGCCGGTCGGTCCCCGGCTGAGTGTGGCCGGGCCGCGCACCAGCAGCGCAGTCCTGCAGGTGAATTCCAGAGGTAATTGTAGATGGATGTTTTATGGCATGGGTGAAGGGAGTTGTCCTGTTTGTTACAGCGGGCACGGCGCGGTGATTCATCAATCTTTGCACGGCAGTACTTTTGCTCTTCTAGTCAATCCACTATTAACTTCGCTACCGGTGTTGCTGAGACTCTTTCCCTCTTCTCGTCACGCGTCACTCGTTTTAAGTCCATTGGCATTTCCCAGCGTGGTAATCGCGGCGTTCTGTTCACAGCCAGTCGCGTCCTCTCAATGCCATCCCTCCCAGAGCGGATAATCTTAGGGCCTTTTGCCTTAGCCTGGGTTTGTCAGAGCCATATCTCCATCCGGAGCCGCTTGACATCTGGCATTCTGGCTGTGTGATGTTAGGTGTCAGGAGCCCGGTAAATCCTGTAATCAGCTTATATAGGATGGATCCCCTGTGTTGATCCTCAGAACGCTTCTGATGAATTCCATCCTCTGGCTGGCACCCGGTGCTGGATGCTTTAGCTGGCAGAAAGAAAAGAGGGAGAGCGTAGCCAAGGTGAGGGTGGATATGGTCTCTTTGCCGGCGAAGCGTGCGGTTGGCAAGCGCAAGGTGCTGCGGGGGAAGGAAGCTGTGTTACGAGAACGGGCGCCTTTTCCTGCACCCTTGGGAACTCTGGAGAGGAGACACCTGTACCTTGCTCACTTACCGGTCGTTGATTCGTGCCACGCAGCCAATTTATCACCATCTCTTCCTGCCTTGTTTTCCATTTGCCCGAGCTTCAGCTGTGGGAGAAGAGGTAGGGAACGCTTCACTTCTATACTGTTTGTACAAGCTGTGTCAATTATGTAGGAGAGCCCCGTCTGAAATCGGGAGTCGCAAACTTAGGTTACAAAACCAAGAAGTCGCCGAGGCTGTTGCGCGTGCTGTAGTACCGTGCATCGTACCCACCCCCGCCGGACGCTTCCAGTGCAGGCAGCAGGTAAGGAACTCGGCAGCAGAGGTGAGAGAAAGAGAATGACAACACCTTGCGTGGTAAGGGTGCTTAATGTCTCTCTAGAAGAGCAAGGTAGTTGAAGGGGGAAGAATTTTCCAGGGCTGTCTGTCATTTCTCAGTCCAAATGGGCCCTAAGCTACACCAAAAAAAACCCCAACCAACCTACCTCCCCTCTACCTTACTAGTTTGAGGCGTTCTTTAGAAAAGTCCTCCATCTTAAAACAAATTTTGCTGCATAAATTCTGATACTTTAGAAAATTCTGCCTCTTTTGGTTTTTTAAACTCTGAACTCCTCAATATTTTCTTTGCTTTCTGCATATGCAGTAGCTGGATTTTGTGGATTCAAAGGAAAGGAATGCTTCGGTTATTCATGTGTGTGACTCAAAGGGCTCCTGGATGAGGTGCGTGTCTAACAGTTCAGAAGTGGTGAAAAGGTGCGTACGGTAGTGCCATGCCAGTAAACTTCAGAAAGGCTTTCAGATTGCAGCTTTCCTTCAGGATCAAGTTGTGTTGGATGATGCATGTGTTGCTGGCAGTTATTTTGCCATTAATTGCTGTGAGAATCTTTTAGTCTAAGTAAGAGGCTTCATCTTCTAGACTTCGCATGTGCTTTCAGCAGACGTCTGAGTACCGGCCTGGTTATTCCGAGTGCCAGATGCTGAAATGAAATTTGTTGTTTTTCTCGCTCAGAACCTAGTGCCCGTGAGAAGCCGGAACACAAGGCACGAGCTACGATCCATTTTCACATTGAAACGGCACCGCTCTAGCTCTGCCAACAAAACTAGACTGGGATTTCTCGCCTGAAGCTTGGGGCTTTTTGATGTACCTGGTTTGAACTACAGGCTTTGGCGAGGAACCAAAGCAGGGTAAAATGGCGTTCATTTGGTGGTTTTTGTCTAGATTTTGCTTTGAAGTTTAAACAAATCTAAACTGTTGTGTGAAACCTGCTTGAAATAAACTAACCAACCCCATCGTTACTATCACTTTACAGATCTGGAAATGGGCAGTAAAGGATTAGAACGTGGGTCTTTGTTAAAAGAACTAGGCTTTAGCCGTATTCTGACTTGCTGGATGGTTCTAGACAAGTCATTTGTCTTCTTTCTACCTATTTCTTGTCTCGTTAGTGGGAATAATGATGACTTTTCTACTTCCATGAATTGCTGTGAAAATTGATCAGTAGGTAAAGAATTCTGGGTGCAAACAGCACTGCAGTGATAGCATTATTAAGGGTGCCAGCTTCATCCCAAGAAATTCAAGCGTATTGAGCTTCCCCATGTTTCGGTCTAACCATGTACTGTAGTACACATGGAAGGTGGAATTCTCTCCTATTAAAGATGGTGATAAGTCAAGTGGGGGTGGTGGGAAAGTCCGGGATGAAGGTTTCTGCTTGAAAGTTTCTGTAAACCCTATAGCATGCCTAGAAAAGGTTATTTTCAGTAGGTAGCCCAGCTTTAAATTAAATTATCAGAGCATTTAAATTCTGAACTCTGTTTCCTTTTCTGTTTTTTTTCTCACAGTCCATAAAATGGTTTGATAACAAATCCCATCTCTCAAAAGAATGGTGAGAAAAAATAAAGCACTGTACTGTAGCAGCGCTGTTCATTAATCAGCGAGTTACGTAAAGTCACTGTGCTGTGGACTGGGACCTCGCCAGCAGTCGCAAAAGTTAGTTTGAAGTTTATACATGTGAGACATTCACTGCTGGTTGAAGCCCTTTCTGCCCTCAGTGCTCTTGCTAGAGAATTGCGGACTCTCGGATCGAATGGCCGGGCTGCATTTTGTAAACGTTCCCCACGCCCTTGCAATCTAAATGTGCTGGGGTTAGCCAAGACCTGTTATTGAAGTGTTTAAGCTAACCCAACTCGTTTGAACCGTAATGACTTACAGATCTATCGGCTCATCATCTCCAAGGTGACCATCTGAGATGGGGAAAGGAGGAGATGCTGCTCCCGCCGGCACAGCTGGCCGGGGCCAGGGGCTGTTTCCACTGGCAGCTCTCAAGCCAGAGGAAGGTCCGCTCCGTCCTGCAGAATGTATCTGCTGGCTAGCTTCATGGAAAGAAGTCTTCATCCTTCATTTTTTAAAATAGGAGTACATGCTGATGAGCAAAATGGGAGGAGATGCTTGCAATAAGTAGGTGAAAAATCAGATGTATAAACAGATTGAACTTATCGCTTATTCAAAATTTGGAAAGATAGCTGTTTTCACACTCTTAATTTGTTTTGCTCGTAAATTAGCGTGTCTGTGAGATCCGTTTTCTTTCCTACGTCAGTCAAGCTGGCCTTGTTGTGTCTCTATAAAGAAATGCGTCTGCCTTCCCTACAGCCTAAGAAGATTACACTGGTATTTCCAAATGATAGAGAAGCTGAGACTGAAATCCTTAGGCGTATCTTGGGTTATATCGATTGAAAACTAACACCAGTTGTAGGAGCGATACTTGATTTGTATCTATATATTTGCCCTGGGTTTAAATGCAAGATATTGTAATTTCTGTCTGTTACTTAAATGGGAACTTAACACACAAAAACCCCTCTGTAGAAAACTCACCATCTTTAGTGGTCTGTAGGTCCTTGGTATAATAGCAATCCCTTCTAAAATCGCTCCGTGAAATCTGGCGACGTAGATTATCTCTTATTTGTATCTGAAATACAATGTAGTGTTCAAGCTCTGGACTGCGGAGCGCATTTCAGAGTTGGAAAGAACAGGTTGCCATGCTAGACTAGCTCTTAATCTTAGAGCTGTAAAGCTGCCTCTGGCAGTGATGAATAACTAACGCTTCGGGGAAGACTAATATCCTCTATTATGCACCTACCCAATTGGGCAATGTCAAAACCAGAAAGATGGGTGTAAGATTATCTTTCTGACCCCTGCAGATCATGCCCTGAAGTGTGGTGATTACCCTTCTCGGAGTCTAAACACGCATAAGTGCAGATGGTAGTAGTTACAGTCATCTAATCCTTTTTTTGAAAAATGCTGCCCCAGCTTTGTCTTGATGTGAATAAACCTGTTGTGGCAAATTGCACTAATTCAGAGCTCAACTTAATACGCAGAAATGGAGCTAAAAGCTTATGAAATAGAGGGTAATACAGGCATACGTACCTTGTATCACTGAGCTAGCTAATGCGGTAAGCATTACGTGTATCCTCTCGGCGCTTAAAACCTTGTTTGAAGGTACTGGTTTTGCCTTAGACTTAAAACTTCATTTAAGGCCGGATACGAAGAGTTTTGGTGCCTACAGGACTCATTAGATGTGAGCTTAAGTGTTGATGTTCCTTCTTTCGACTGGTAGCTAAGAAGAATCCATTTTGGCTGTAGTTTCTTACGGATGCATTTTCCTTAGCTCATAGCTTCGTGGCTGCAGAGCATCAGGTGGGTGCTCAGGTCCCGGCACCGTTCTCCGGCTGGGGTCATCGTTTTTCCTTGAAATCCACTGTCTCCATTTGTTGTGCCCGGCTCAAGTAATGTCGCATCTTCCTTAGACTCATCATTACAGTTGTTCCTGTAGTTTCCAGCACTTTGTGGTTGCAAGACTGCGTAGGATAAGCCTCTAATTGGCGTTTGATCCAAGAGTGGCAGGACAGAGAGCATCACCAGATGCTTGATCTCAGCTATCCAGGGTAATGTGGCTGCTCCAAGATTTGAGTCTGCTCACAGGGCAGGTCCTGTATCCATCCTTTAAAACTAAGCCTACAAGTCAAACATTTTAAAAAGATTACAGTGGTTCTTCCCTCTTTGCTACTGTTAGAGAACAGACTGGTTTCCAGACGCCGGCACGCTGGGATTATAGAGTAAATGGTGAATTTTATTTTACGTGCTGTACCTGAAGACGTGACCCTTGCTTAGTCTCTTTTTGGTACGTGTCAATTTAGCATTCCACTCATGGGGTGTAATGGTATCTCGCATGCCTTACATGGTTTATAGAATCAAATTAGAGGATGTTCATATAAACATATGCAAATTATTTTCAAGTATATATTAAAAAAAAAAAGCCACAGCATGTATTCTACAGAAGCCAAGAAAGCAGTTTGTCCAAACAAGCTAGAGGTGAGAGATACTGGCACAGATAGCTGTTCCTCTGGGATATCAGTTATTAAAACACCATGTGGTTGTAAGGGCTGGGGAATCTCCCTGTGCAAAGCCTGTTCTGGATGCTAATTTCGGCCTTGGGCTGCATTCTGTTCCTCTTAATTATTTTATTTTTTTAAGATGATTACAACACCGCCTGATACCAATCTAGTCTGATAAAATTCAGAATTCACAGCACAGAAGGGAAAGATTATTGCAGTTTACGATTTCAGGAAAGAGCCTTCCTGAGATTGGCGGTCGTGGTTTTTTGGACAGTCCTTTCTCCCTTGGGAACTTCTACCAAGGATGCTTGGCATTCTCCCCTGCTCCATGGCACCATTTCCCGTGTCTGCCTCTCATCTTACTGAAAACTTGCTTCTGTTGTTTTTTTCTGACAGGCGATGCCCCATATTTAGGCCAGTACTTGCTAATAGCTGTTTGAACGAGAGGAGCTGTTAGGACGAGAGGAAATGGGCTCAACCTGTGCCAGGGGAGGTTTAGGTTGGAAATTAGGAAAAATTTCTTTACGGAAAGGGTGGTCAAGCATTGGAACAGGCTGCCCAGAGAGGTGGTGGAGTCCCCATCCCTGGAAGTGTTCAAAAAACGGGCAGAGGTGGCACTTGGGGACATGGTTTAGTCTGGTCTACCCTTGATTGCTTTAGAGTAGACTTGGTAGTGTAGGTTAATGGTTGGACTGGATGATCTTCAAGGTCTTAAAGGTCTTTTCCAACCTAAACGATTCTATGATTCTATGATTCTATGAATAGTGATCTTCTAATAGCACCTCACTGAAGCAACAGTAACGACTACTCGACACTGGGCAGCTACATTCTGATAATATCATTTGTTTAACGAATGACTGTTGGATTTAATCTAGTCCGAGGGGCTTTTTTTTTGCTTTTTAATGAAGAATTTTCTCTGATCAGATGCCACAAAATAAATACTCTGTGCTTTAATAATTATATTTGGTTATTTTGGTTTAAAAAAATAAATCCGAGGGATTTATTGCTTTGATGATTTGTGTTTTAGTAATAATACGCACAAACTAAGTATAATGTTACATATTGAGGGACATACTGTAGTTTCGTGGGGGTTTTTTGTGTTCAAAAAACGGGTAGACGTGGCACTTTGGGACATGGTTTAGTCTAGTCTACCCTTGATTGCTTTAGAGTGGACTTGGTAGTGTAGGTTAATGGTTGGACTGGATGATCTTAAAGGTCTTTTCCAACCTAAACGATTCTAGGATTCGATGATTCGCAGGAGTTATTGTTAAATGGAACAGGATTTGAAAATTATCACTCATTCATAGATCAAAACCAAAAAGGATAATGAAGTGTTAGGCTTTAAAAGAGTATCACTGTTAGGTTCAGGAGGACTCTTTATACATTTCAGATCTGACTATTTGGCTTCATCTGCATTTAGAGGAAAAAGGCAGAAATGCAGCACTGGCTGCTATCCTTGGGACACAGCTGACCAAAGGATTGAGGGGCAGTAAATTATGTCAGTATATAGAAAGAAAAAAAAAAAAAAAAGCAGTCCTGTTTAGAGGAAATGCTGATTACAAGGTTTCACTACTTCTTCCCTTTCAGCCTACCCACATCCAGTAATGCTACAGTTTCTGTACTTTCTCGGTACTAACCCTTTCGGCAGTCTGAGTAGTCTGACCAGGCTTTGCTACCAACATCCCTATGCCAGGGAGATTTGTGGGAGAGAGGGTGTGTACGCATACCTAAAGGTCTTTTGTGGTTCCCACCTGCCTCTGCTCTGTTGATTCAGTACACTTCTTTTGCAAGCGGGTTTGTTGAAATGATCCAAGTTCAGAATAATCCTATTCAGAAACAGAATTCCCATCTTTCCTTTCCCTCCCTGTAATGAATCTCAACATTTGGAGAGATTACCAGGTTTATGAGACTACGGCTAGAAAGAATTTACACTGCTGCAAATTACGTCTAGTGTGGAAAAACTTAAAATAGGTGTTTAAAATATTAATGAGGTACAGAAGAGCTGTAGATTTACAGCTAATCTGCACAGACTTGAAAATATCTCTATTTCTGTGAAGAAACAAAATGAAGTTCATAATTACAGTATAATTAGACAAGAAGAAAGATGTGTCAAGTGAGGTAGGTTTTCTACCTCACTCATTATAGGAAATGAGAGGTTCGGTGTGCAGAACAGATGCATACCTTTGCTGACAGAATTGTGTCGTTTGAACTGTACACTGTAATACAGGTCCTATAAGATACTTGTAAGTATAAGTAATAAGTTTTTGTTTGAACCAGCCTGCTAACTTAACTAAAATCTGCATGGCTTTTTTTTTCTTTTTCTTTTAGAAGCAGAGATTAAGGGCTATCATTGCCTCCCCTGAGTGCCTCCAGGCACCGTGAATTCTGTGCTGAATCAAATTGGGATTCAGGGCACCTGGTGTTCAGGCTCACAACAGTTGTCTATTTTTCCTCCCTCAATACTGTGAATAACCAGCTTTTTGAAAGTATTGGGTATTAGGGCTTTCAGCTAATAACACTTCCTGAGACTACTATACTACCTTAATCTCTGGCTATGTAGTGTATGTACTCAGTACCGCATCATCCTGATAAGGACTTGTCATTGTAGGGTATCCAACATGAAACGTGATGGAGTGGAATACTTTTCATAAGCAGAATATCTCTTTATATAGAGATCTTTCATTTCTGTTATCCCAGCTATCTTCCTGATGTCCAAGTTAATGAGTTATGATCATGTTATATGGTCCTTTTTGTTTTGTCACGGCTTGGGCAATAGCTTACTTGATTATAAGAAAGTGCAAGTACTTCCTTCTGAGGAACGAAGCAGATTGTATTTTCAAAAGAATGAAGATATCAGTTTGTATTATTTATGGATTTGTCTTGCAGAGAATCAAAATACAACCGGTTTGTGTTAGCATCGCCGCTGCCATCTTGAATGGTGCCATTAGGCTTGAACTGCAAACTTCTGGAGCTCAAAACATGAGCTTGAGTAAGGGATGCCTGCTCGGAGTCGCCAGCAAATTCACCTTACGTGATTTGCACGCTTGTAGCTCATGGGTGCCACAGGGCAGTAGCGTCAATGATCGTGGTGCTTGCCAGGCTGGGATTCGCAAGGGGTGTATATCTGGGCATCTATCAAGAAGGAAAAATTACACATTGGTCCATATTCTAGGCTGATGCGGCTTGAATTTATCGTTATTTTGTGCTTCCCCACGTAGTAATTTTGATTAGAGTTGCACATCTTGGCTAGGGCGTGGAAGAGTGCGACTACTGGAGATAGATGATCGTTGCTGGTGCGTTTGTGGTTCCTTTGTATTTCTCGTCAGTCTGTTTGTGTGCATCTCACCACGACGTGTCCTTCCTTGGTGATACCCGCCAGCGGTAATCATTCCTGGTTGTGACTGTAGGATTGATTGTTTTGTATAAACACGCTTTCTTTATATGTACGATTTATACATTCTTTCTAGCAGGATTGAGAATCTCAGTTCACTTAGAGCAATACCGCAGCTATTGTGAATGTCCCGAGAGAATGCCGAAGGAGACTTTACTCCCTTTCCTGACCAACGTTGACTTTAGCAACGCCCTAGCGATTTGACAAATAGATGGCTGTCTGACGGGAAAGAATTGTTTGCTGCAGTTCAAAGACAGATTTCAGAGGCAGAGAAAAATATTTCACTAAGAATTAACAGGAGAGGAAGAAAAAGCCTTTGCTGACATACTTCATTGCCACAGGATTTATTTTTCCCTGTTAAAAATTAGTGAGCCCACCAGTCTGGTAGGGCAAGCTTTAAAAAAAGGATAGTTATTAGCTGTGGATTTTTGGTAGAGGGAGGTTTCTTACCTTTTGTTATTTATGCCAAAAGATACACAGTGTAACAGAAGTCACATCAAATATTTTAATGCATCACATTTTTTGTTGTGTTGCGTAAGATACGCAACGGCCAGAATTTGTCTTTTTCTGCGTCAGAATTTTTTTTTCTCATCGACTGAGCACTGGCATGGGTTGCCCTGGGAGGTTGCGGAGTCTCCCTCCTTAGAAATATTCACAAACTGTCCGGACACGGTCCTGGGCAACTGGCTCTGGGTGCCCTGCTTGGGCAGGGCAGCTGGACAAGAGGACCCCTGCCAACCTCAACCATTCTGTGACTTGGTGATCCGGTTGTCGTTTCTGAACCGGTTTTGGAAGGATTTGTATATACGCTGACACTGCTCCAGGAGCTTGCTGGTGGGGCTTTGTGCTGGGTCTGGCTGGGATTGAGTTAATTTTCTTCATAGCAGACCATACGGTGCTTTGGTTTATATTTGGGGCTAAACCATTTTCGGTAACGCACCCATGTTTTTGGCTATTGCTTTGGGAGTTGTCAGTGTAGTTTGACCACCGTAGCGAAGTAATCACGTGGTAAACTATTTTAAGAAAAACATGGAATTGCAGAAGAAATCTTTGCTTGTATACCTAGTTGCCAAAAGGAAGGGAATTGAGATCTGCTCTGAACTGTCGGAATGCGCTCTTAACTGGTTAAATCCATGTTTACAACCCTGCCTGTTAACCACCACTAGATAAGATCATGGACTGTCTTATTGTGAGTGCTAACATGTAATGGATTGATGATACAATTCACATTTAAATTCCTTTTCTTTGTGCTTTATTTTTCTATTGTCTTCGGCTTTGAGAGGAGCTTTCTGTGCTGTGGGGAATGTTACTGGTTTTATTACGTGGCTGTTTCTCAGAATAAGCCATGGTAGCTGGAAAGGTAACGATTTGCCTTCCGCAATACTACACTGCGCTGCTTGCCCGCAGTGCTTCCATAGAAGAGGCTTCAGTGCTTAAGACTGCTCTGATAATGTGCTAAATCACATGTCTGGACATATGCAAGATGTGAAACTTGAAACTTGGCAGTGTATACGCTTTTAAGTCAACACAGCTAAAAGCAGCCACAGTGCATCCCTTTAACTGTTGTTCCTGTTTCTTAGTTATCATGGAAAAGCAAAGAGACTTTATTTCAAGTACTGCCTTAATCTGGGCCTCGTCCCAGCTATTAGCGGAAGTCTTCTTCAATTTTCACTAAAGTTTATCAGGTAAAAGTGATATTTGAGCTGGAGCATTTGGGGTATGCCACCAGGACCATCATGTTTTAGTGCTAGTTATGTTGCCAGAGACATCACAGTATCTATATGTGTGTGTGCGCGTGTCTATATATTAAAAAACTATATACAATCTGTATAGAAATATAGTATAAAATCTGTTAAGAAATGCGTTAATAGCATTCAGTCAAATTAGCTAGGCAGATGGGTGGGTTGTCCTCCACCAGACTGTAGCCCGCTACAGAATCACTCTGCAGAAAAAATCTGAAAAATAATAATCTTTGCAGCTAAGTTTCTTTTGTGGAGTGTTATTCTTATGTATTTCCATTTGAAACTGGGCATTTAAATAAAGGAATTTGTTACGAGCACGTGGAGCATTTGATTATTCCCCAAAACAATGGCAGTAATAGGAATTGTGTGGATTGTGGCAAGTATCTTTCATTTTCATCTGTCTCCTTGGTTGTAGCTTTTTTGATCTCGTACTTTGTCATGCCGGATACTTTGATTAGGACTGTGTATAAGATTTACATTTCTTTGGTCAGCCTCAGCACTGCTGCTCCTTGGCCTGAAGTGAGCAACATACGCTGCGTGGCGTGCCTCATGGCTCCGTAGCTGCCGCTAGCAGCCTTATTGATTAATTTTAACGTCAGCGCTGTGGTTGGCGTAGGATGCAGGCATGGGTGAAAGACGAGCTTTCTGCATAGGAGGGAGCATTTTGCATATAGCGATCATGGAACAGCTCCCGGTCCAACTGTTTCTACGCTGGCTAGAAATAAAGGACCGTGTGATGGGTATAATGGTATGATTGTCTTTATTTTTGAAGATGTCAGCCGGACTCTGACCCATTGGAAACGAGAGGCTTACACCCGCAGAGAATTTACATGCTTAGAGCTACTGCTTTGCTAGAAGGAGGATGTTTAGCTCTTCTGGCACTTAGGTGTTAATATGAGATAAAGCAATCCAATCTTTATTTCAGATTACTTAAAAAATGGCCATCAGTGAGCCTGGATTTTCTAGAATAACCCTTTCCTTGGTGGCTTCTATCTCCACATCTTATCCGTGTTAGGTTTTGTTTCTCTCCGTAATGGACTTTGTGCCGAAGTGCGCGTGCTGCAGAAAACCTTTGTGGCACTACGTGGGATTGGGCGTCCTGCCGTGAGGATTACTGATGGGAGATGCCTGGCTAATTCCCAGTGCGCGCTGTTCCCACCGACAACCTGGAAATGGGTGTGGCTGAGGTGAGCAGCAGCAACAAAGGTATGAAGCCGAGATTGCCTTCTGGAATGGCAGCTCATCAAAGGGCTAGGAAAATCTATAAAATGAGCAATAAAATTACTCTGAAAGTTTCAGGTTTGCTCATTTTACTACTGCAGGAAAATGCTTGTAACGTGTACACACGTAAACCACATTGGTTTATATTGTGAATATAGTACATATTCTTTGAAGAAGCAGATAAGGGGAAATCCCGTCAGAACTCTTGTAACAACTCTGCTCCCATAAACGGGTTATTTTCTTCTGGGAGAAAAACTGTGTTTATTCAGGATTCTTTAACTGAATTGTTTCCTTTCTGTATAAAGGATGCGGTAGTTCATCAACTTCTAAGTCTGCTTGGAAGAGGGCTAATTGTTAATCACTATCACCAGTCCTCAGAAGTGTGCGAGCTATGCTGAAATGCATTTTCCCTGCAGCAGCAGCAGCAAGCGGTGCATGTTTTCGCCAGTCTGCCATAATAAGACGTCGATTATACAGCTTTGACATGTGGCTAAATCCACGAAAACTCCGGTATGTGTTTCAAAAATAGCCCTTAAAACGGTATTGAAATCAAGGAACTGCCGCGTGGAACCATAACATCAGTGTAACGGTGGTGATGTTCTATATGTCTTAGTAATGTAAGGGAATTCACGGCAGCTGCCAAGGGCCCACATTCTACCTGTGGGAAGATGCCTGCAGGCATGCAGAAGAGGGAGGCTAGGGAAATACAGGTTTTTTAAACCCTGACTCTCTTGGAAATACGACGCTTTATTCTGGTTTACCAGGGGCGTTTATCTCCACTGAAAATTCAGATGTTTTATGTGCCAAAGTCATCGGATGAAAGAGTAGATAACTGAGACAAAGACTGGAATGCAGATCTGCTCCCCGCGTGTGTGCGTAGTCTTTCTGTCTGCAGGATGGACCTTTGATGTTCCCTGCAAGGTGTATCGGTTTCAAGAAGAGAGATCAAGAGCTTCCTGCTATAAAGGAACAGATCGGCTCTTGATAGAACACTTTCTTGGAGAATCGGCAGTCGGAATCCCAGCGAGAATTAACCCGGATCGCCCACATCGGAGGCAAGCGTGTCGCTTGACTCCTGCGGAATGGAGCTCCTGAGTGGGGCAAAGCAGCCCTACCTCCAATTACGTGACTCCCCACCAGCCTCCCTCCCCACCGGTGAAGGAATCTGCTCGGAGTGCCATCTGGATCAAACCCCTCCGATGAAGCCCTCGAGAAGGGCTTGTGAATACAAGTGTGAGACGAAGCTGCAAGATAGGGTGGTAAACTGCTCAGGCCTGCCAAGACTGGGTGTGCCTGAAAGCAAAATTTCGCGTGATTAGAGAATGGAAAACTTTGAGGTGCCTGGGGAATCCTGGTAGCAGCTGAGAGGGTGGATGTGAAGATTGTAGTTTTTCATTTGTGTGTCTACTGTGATTTTCTTTTTGTTTGTTTTCTGAAACAAATTCCCTGTGTGGATTTAAACCAAGGCGCTTGAAGAAGTTGCTGCTTGAGCTCTGCAAGAAAAATACCCCATCAGTCCATCTCATCCAGATCAGCTCAAGTCTCTGAAATCCAAGTGCAGAAATAATTTCTGATGGTGGATTTATGTAGATGAACGCTGTACAGTTCACGGCTTATACCAGGTCTAGCACAGGAATGGCTTGACTAGAGTTTGGTTTAGGTTTTTTCCACTTCTGTGTCGGTGAAGACTTAAAATTGAAGGATTAGCGGGTTGTGCTTGGATGCATTTTCACCTCCAGAGTATTGACAAATCACCCCAATGTCTCTCTCTGCTGGGCAGATTGACCTGTCAGTGCCGTGACCAGTGGTTTAGAAAGCTGCCATTTTTGTATTTTATTTTAGTAGGAAAGCCCGAGGCTGTGAATATGCATCGTGCAATGCAATACCCAATAGTATACCAGACACAGGGGAAGTTCATTGTGCCTGTAGCTATAATAGTATGTTAAATACCAGGGTTATTAATCTTTCATCACCTTAGAAACTTGTAGTCCATGTATTAATGTGTTTTCGTATGAGATTTAATTGCTCAGACATGTAACAACTCAAAACTTAAGATCCTGTTTCCCACTGTGACTTCAGTCTTGAGAAATCGGTTCTACTTAAAAGCAGCCAGTTGTTGTTTTGATTGTATTACATTTTCAGTGGCATATGGAGGTTCATCTGCGTTCGCTCGGAAGGTTCATTTTTAAGGACAGGTATTAGGTGGCAGACAGCAGATACAGATTGTAGTTAGGCAACCCCAAAAGCCTCCTGGTCCCCATATCTGTGTGTCTCGTGATAGGGGTGTTAATATATAGCTATTATGTAAATATATATAAAAATAATATATATAAAGACTATCAGAGTCTCCTTCTTGAAATGGACAGTCTGTCGGGTTTCTGGGCTGTTTCTCCGTAGTGGTAGGTGGTAGATGCTGCCCATGGAGTTTTCTGCCTTTCTTTGGTAATACAGTGAACATTGTTCTATAAGAAGAAATTAGTCTTTTCTGTAAAAATCAGTGTCATTCGTAGAGCATTTCGACATTGCACCATGCAGTGGTATTAGTGAGCTGATGGAGACATGCACTAGTGTAGGTCCCAGAGGCAATATATATATATATATATATATATATATATGTATGTGCAACAGCGCAGCTATTCAGCTTCCTCGTCTGGAGTCAGCTCCCTGGGCGCTAACCTGGGAAGCTCTGGGTTGAGGCGCAGGGTAGCGGCATGCTTTCGGCCCACGTAACTTTCCCTTGAACTCATTCAGAAGATATTTGGGACGTAAAATACGTGCAAATCATTTCTCTACAGGGATATCTCTGCTATAGCTCTACCAGGTCTGGAATCGCGCTGTGAACCGAATCTAGCTTCTCTTTGTCTTGCTCTGATTAAGCCAAGCATCTCATTTGACGCATAAATCTGTTAAAGTCAACGCGAAAGCCTGTGGCAGAGAGCTTTGCTGGTCTGGGGTCTGAGCGAGGTTGACTGAAGAACATACCGGAAATTTACACTTTAGATGAAAATTATGGTTTTTGTTAATCTGTGTTTGCTTGTATGACATACATCAGCAGCAGCCCTGAAGGAAAAAAGTTTTATAGGTGAGTGGAGCCCAAGCCTCAAAGTAGAGCAATGATTTTCCAAAAGTAAATAGCAGCCAGGAGTGATGCTGGGAAGGGAATTCCAGAGTTACGGCTTCCTGCACTTGACTTGAATCCTGTCAGCACCATATTCTCCATCTCAAAGAAATTACCACAATAAAACACCTTAATGTTTTTCTTAACCTAATAAAGAAAGGTATTTCTTACAATAAACTATGATTAGACCTGTGGAAGAAATAATAGTCTCTAAATTAGCTTCAGATGAAGGCCAAGTGTACCTTTTATTACATGGTTTTGGCTTTCACATTGCGTAAGCTGAAAGTAGCAATGCTTATTTTTAAGGGGTAAAAGAAATTTAAAAGGTAAGGAAATTTTTTTAAAAGGTTTTGACATTCAGTCTGTCATCGTGGTCTTCTCAAGAATGCATGCAATGTTTAAAAAAAAAAAAAAAGCAAAAGGAGAGGGTTTTGTTGAATGACATTGATCTTCTTTGGAGTTCTTGTTTGGTTTTCTGCTCATTAAGCTCCTGACATGGAAACAGACTTGAAGAGGCTGAGAACTATGACATTAGATGCAGCTTTTAGGTATGTCAGCAGGTCTAGTAATAGAATATATACTGAACTTGATTTTTATTTTTAACAGCAAGAACCAGTATTTGAAAGTAACGCTTCTCTTTGGTGCTTCTCATCACACTGAAGTGCAACACCCAGTATACCTTCAGCAGATTTATAAAATAGATTACTTGCAAGGTTTCGTCTTAATTTTTGAAAATTAGTTTCAGTTCTTCTAGCCTATACCAACAGCATTTTTGTGGCTCAGCGCATATTGTTAAAAAGCGCACAGGACACGAATGTATGGAAGAATGGAATAGAAATTTGTGCTTGAGAAACAAACTGGCTGATGTAAGCCTAAGCTTTCATGTTGAGTGACAAAAATTATAAACCTCCGTACAGCGGGGAGAGAGAAGGTGCAATAGAAGAAACAGTATGGGAGACGTAAATCATGTATTTTTTATATTTTCTCACTTAAAAAAAGTATAAGGGAGCAACTGTATAGTTCAAATAAATTCAAATGCTGTTTATAATACAAATTCATTGCCAGAATCACTACTGGATAATATGAAGAAGGGGAATCTTCATTTATTTTTATCTCCTCGAGTGTCAGAAACAACGCCAGGCCTCATGCCACCGGTACGACAGGGCGGCTGAGGTAGGCTGGGACAGCGGCACAGACCAGCGGCTTCTCTGCGGTGGGTGTTGGAGCTTTCTGTGAAGGATTTGGCAGAGGCTGTTGCCTCTCAGCCAAATGGCCTGCTAATAGCTATAGCTATTTGTTTAGATGGTGCCTATGGTGGCAAAAACGTTTTGCATATGTATAAACGGCATAGTGGGAGGGATTTGAGGTTTTTTTTTCTTTATTTGATGTTATGCTCAACTTGCTCAGAAATATTTAGAATACCTGGCTCTTGCATGACCTTTTTTTTTTAAAAAAAATTATTTTTAATATATATATTTTATATTTTAATAATATAATATAAAATTTAAAAATTTAAAAATTTAAAAAAAAATACAGTTTTCTGCTACATATTTATACCCATTGTGGAAGAAGCCTCAGTACCTTTTTGTATCATATCATTTGCCCATCGTATCTTGGTTTCTGTAGCTGAGTGCTTGGTAGCCAGTATTCTGCCTGCTGCTGAGCTGCTGCCCTGATGAGAGCTGCCAGTCGTTACCACGTTCCCTGTGACCTTACAGGGCAACGGTGCAAGTATTTTGCATGGTTGTTGGGATATGATTTGTGAATCCTGTCAGTATTCCATGCCTTAATTTGTATTACGGACATGGAAGTGAACTGGGGCAATTAAAGTATTTTAAATATGTGCCTGTTTTGTTTTTTTTTTCTTGTGGGGTAAAAACCCCCAAGCAACCAAAGCAGCAAGCTTTTTGTTCTGAAAAGCTAGCAAATCTTTCCCACAAATTAAATTCTGTTAGATTTTTAGTTTGTTTTACAACAAAAAAACCCCAGACAACGTGTTTGTAGTGAAACTCATTTTAGTGCAAACCAGGGACTAGGAGGTTTCACTGGAGCTTGCCAAGGGTGAATGGGCCTCAGCAAGTGTCTGGATGGAGACTGTGAAATTAGAAGAGACATCTGAGAATAAGTGCTGAAGCCTTCTTTCTAAATTAACTTACACTGAGTGCAAGACTTCAGAACCTATTTGAAGTAGAATCGTGGCCTTTCCCGGCAGAAGCTAAGGGTAACTGCGCATACTGCGCTGTACCAGAAGTCAAATCAAATTCATGTCTCTGGTACGCAATTCTTGTTTAGCTCCGTGTGAAGTGTATCAAGGGGCTTGCTAAAGCCATGATGAAGCAGGCAGCATCAGTCTGAATTGTTTAAATCCACGCTCAGCCCTTCAGCGTGTTTGCTCTGCATTTTCTTTCACCCTGTTCAGATTTCTGCTGATCTGTGAAGCTGAAAACATGTGGCGTGGATGTTCTGTAATGGAGAGAGTTAGGAGCACCTCTGAGTGTAGTGAGGGAATTAACATTTTGAGCTACTACAGGCGAGTTTTGAAACCACGGGTAAAGAAACGGCACACTTCATACGCTGTAAGATAGGCAGCAAAAGGGGGACTGTCATCGCCGTGGCCTTGTGGCAAGGAATGCGACCACATCCTGGCTTGTACTGGCAAGAGCGTGTTGAATGTAAGTCATCGCCGTGGCCTTGCGGCAAGGAATGCGACCGCATCCCGGCTTGTATTGGCAAGAGCGTGTTGAATGTAAGTCATCGCCGTGGCCTTGCGGCAAGGAATGCGACCGCATCCCGGCTTGTATTGGCAAGAGCGTGTTGAATGTAAGTCATCGCCGTGGCCTTGCGGCAAGGAATGCGACCGCATCCCGGCTTGTATTGGCAAGAGCGTGTTGAATGTAAGTCATCGCCGTGGCCTTGCGGCAAGGAATGCGACCGCATCCCGGCTTGTATTGGCAAGAGGGTGTTGAATGTAAGTCATCGCCGTGGCCTTGCGGCAAGGAATGCGACCGCATCCCGGCTTGTATTGGCAAGAGCGTGTTGAATGTAAGTCATCGCCGTGGCCTTGTGGCAAGGAATGCGACCGCATCCCGGCTTGTATTGGCAAGAGCGTGTTGAATGTAAGTCATCGCCGTGGCCTTGTGGCAAGGAATGCGACCGCATCCCGGCTTGTATTGGCAAGAGCGTGTTGAATGTAAGTCATCGCCGTGGCCTTGTGGCAAGGAATGCGACCGCATCCTGGCTTGTATTGGCAAGAGCGTGTTGAATGTAAGTCATCGCCGTGGCCTTGCGGCAAGGAATGCGACCGCATCCCGGCTTGTATTGGCAAGAGGGTGTTGAATGTAAGTCATCGCCGTGGCCTTGTGGCAAGGAATGCGACTGCATCCTGGCTTGTATTGGCAAGAGCGTGTTGAATGTAAGTCATCGCCGTGGCCTTGCGGCAAGGAATGCAACCGCATCCTCCTGGGCCCTATCAGCAAGAGCGCAGCCTTGCTCGAAGGAAGCTGTTCTCCCCCCCTGCTCAGCCACTGCAAGACGGCGTGTGGAGCCGCGTTACCAGCTTTGCACGCCCAGTGCAAGCCTGACGCTGCCGAAGTGCCGCGAGGCTGGCAGAGGTGTCCGAGGGGGACGGGAAGCTGGCGCACAGGAGAGGCTGAGGCGCCTGGGTTTGTTCAGCCAGGAGCAGAGAAGCCCGCAGGGATGTTACACCATCTCTTCCCCCAGCTGGAATCACCAAATTATTAACGTTTACACAGAGAGTGAAACTCTGGAGAAGGATTTGGTGATCGAGGAAATACATCCCAGGGACTGACAGAAGAAGGGAGGAGGAGGTGATGCTAGCTGGGTCTGGCAGGCTGTGCAGCAGGTTGTCCACGTCCAAGGGTGTGATCACGAAGTAGGGCAGGGGAGAATCCTTTTGCAAGGAATCTGTCTGCAGAGTTGAGCAGCTGATGCACCCCGTCGTTTCTTAAAACATATGTGCGTCAGTGGGTTCTTCTCCCTTCTGGGAAATTACACGTAACTTGCACTTTTCCTGATTCATCAGTGCTGCAGAGCACTCCGCATCCATAATCACTCTCCTGCGTTGCAAATAATCTTTTTCAATTTATGAAGTGCGCGTTTTATTTAATGAATTATTCATACAAGCAAAGCAAAACAAGGAATTTATTCACTATTTCCCATCTGCAGGCAGGTATTCAGCCATCTCCAGGAAAGCAGGGCTCCATCACACATAATGGTGACCTGGGAAGACAGACGCCGTCACTCCGAACATCCCTCCCTTCCTCCTTCTTCCCCCAGCTCTATATGCTGAGCATGATGCCGTATGGTATGGGATACCTGAAAGGAGGTTGTAGTGAGGTGGGTGTTGGTCTCTTCTCCCAAGGAGTTAGCAAAAGGATGAGAGGAAATGGCCTCAAGCTGCGCCAGGGGAGGTTTAGGTTGGATATTAGGAAAAATTCCTTCATGGAAAGAGTGGTCAAGCATTGGAACAGGCTGCCCAGAGAGGTGGGGGAGTCACCATCCCTGGAGAGGTTCAAAAAACGGGCAGAGGTGGCACTTTGGGACATGGTGTAGTGGGCATGGGGGTGTTGGGTTGATGGTTGGACTGACAGGTCCTTTCCAACCTTGATGATTCCTAGTTTTTACTTTCATTAAAAACTAATCCAGCCACCAAGCCAGGTAACATGCAATTACTACTCTCCCCTTAATTTGTTTAGTGGTGGACTTGGCAGTGTTAGGTTACTGGTTGGACTGGATGATCTTAAAGGTCTTTTCCAACCTAAATGATTCTGTGATTCTATGATTCTATATCCCTTGGGTCAGTTGGGGTCAGCTGTCCTGGCTGTGTCCCTTCCCAACTTCTTGTGCCCCCCCAGCCTGCTTGCTGGTGGGGTGAGGAGCAGAAAAGGCCTGGACTGTGTGTCAGCACTGCTCAGCTACAGCTAAAACATCCGTGTGTCGTCAACACTGTTTTGGTCGTAAATCCAAACCACGGCACCGTATGAGCTACTATGAAAAGAAATTAACTCTCCTAGCCAAAACCGGTACAACCCTACTTGCATCTGGTGATGTTTTCTTTTAGGTTTCTGTTAATCCCCACATATTTTACATAGTTCCTGCTTTCATCACTTAACAAACCAAGCAAACATTTATTCCTTTTGCTAGGTAACTAAGTGCAGTGCCACTTTTGGAAAAAGGCCTTTTTTTTTTTTTTTTTTTTTTCCCTTTTCTTTCTTCTCCTTCAGTTGTCTACTTCAAAATGTGGTTCCAGATTACAAAAACAAAGCAGTCTTTCCCCAGGGATTAGTTGTTCTTCAAAGACTTTTCAGATTCTTTAATCTGTAGTTTCTACTTTCTTGAAGTGTCAGGAATTGATGTAAACCATGTGCTTGTTTATTGTCTTGCTATTCATTTTACTAGTCATAGAGAAACTGAGAAGTTGTTTATTTTAATGTGTAGGGGTTTTCTCCAAGCCTAAGCAATTGTTTGCCTTAAGTGAGCGTTAGATGTCCTGTTCTACTTCACATAAAACAAGTATGAGGTCTCTTTCATTGCACAAAAGGAAACAATTGTTCTTGAACTCTCATTATATTCTCCTTGTTTCTAAATAAAAAAAAAAAAAGCAGCACTTGTTTAAAATAATAACCAATTAAAAAGCGTGCTTCAAATGAAATGGGATTTGTGTTACTGGGAAAAGAGGGTCCTTATGCTTGATGTGTTTTAAGTGCAGAGTGTGTGACCTACAGGTGTTGAATATACAGTAATTCTACTTGGCTTTACTCCATTAAATTAGCCACCTGCCTTTCTTCAGCTTGCTGGGAAAATTGCAAATGCATTGGTTTGTGTCTCCTTGGCAGTCAGGAGTTTAGCAGACATTGATTCTTAGCGGACTTCCAGACAGAGTCTCATTGTTTATCATTAAACTCCGCCAAGAACTTATCAGATGCTGTGTAATGAGCCCCCTTCGTTTAGAGACGCTTCCGTGCTGAAAAGAAGCTGCTAACAATTATTGACCTTCATTTCGTAGTAGTCTTTTTAAATGAGAAAAGCTTATTCTATTTTAACTTTTTTTTTTTAATGGCTTCATATCGGAGGACACTTGTTAAACGGGATTTTTCAGTCAGGGGCATTTTAAGCATTTGTATGCGGTGGGTATTGATTTGTCACCATTAGTATTGCATTTCTCAGGTGTGGTGTGGTTCAGGGCCGTGTTGCCTCTGGAAATGCCGGTGTGCTTTATCTACATCAATGTGCCAGCTCCCTAGGTATGAACTTGGTAAGGAAACTGATTTAGTAGGGAAAAAAAACAAGGAAAAAATCCCCAAACATGACCAAAATGACACGTGAAGATGTGCGTTCTGTGCCCTTTTGTGATGTGAATTAAAGGCTTGTTAAAAACAAAAAAATCAGTTGAAAACAGCCTGCTGAAGCTTGGGAAAGGCTTCCATCTTTTTGCAATACAAACACTACCGTAAAGCGCTCCTCAGGCTACGGTATTAGTCTTTGGTTGCAATACTCTTTCAAATGGCAATTTCTGACGCTTCTGCCTGACTGCCCAGGGTATTCTGATTTTAGAAATGAGATATTTCATCAACTTTAAAATGTTCCTCTCACTGACACTATTGCAAGTGATTTCTAAGACCGCGAGTGAGTTAGGCGTCTCTTCTTTCCACTTGGCCTCGCTGGTGTGGTAGAACATACTGGATATATTCAGTGTGTGTTTGAAGTGTAATATTTCCTTTTTCTCAATTATAAAACGCAGCAGAAGGGGCTATGAAGTTCCAATTTCTTAACAGTCTTTAAAAGCCCATCTTAAAAGTTATTAATGAACAGTATCCTATAGGAAGCATCATATTAGAAGTCCTAGAAGATGCTGTATTTTGCTTTACAAGTGTTCTTGATTAAAAGGAGATAGGAGGGGATTACAGAAGATACAGTGCAACCGAGCAAACTTTCTATCCATTTAGAAAAATATTTGAGCTACTCCTTCCTTTCAGGGAAACTGATTGATGACCACTGAGCACAGAAAATTAATCTGTAATGATAAAAAGCTTCATTGGTCACATCACCTGTCTTCAGTCCCTCTTAATAAAACAGTACTGCCACGGGAGGCAGCAAGGGGAGATTCATGTGTTGAGAGCCAGGCTCCAGTGGATAATTTAAATTCAAATATACTTGCTGCGTATTTCACCGCTAACTATCTCTTTGATCGGCACATCCTTTACTGAATCCTGCCACAGCTTCATCAGTACTGGTCCGTCCCCCTCTGTCACTTGGATTAGCTGTTCGGATGGCACGGTGGCTACACCTACGTCCCCAGAACGGACCTGTACCGACCGAAAACGCTCTCCATATCCACCGTGTGTTTCCTCTGTCCTAACAGCTGCCTACCTACAAGAGAGCTGAAGAGCAGCTGCTGTGGTAAGAGGGCCAGAAGTGGAAAGACTAATTTTTGCATTTGGATAGCCCAATGCAGGAGATTCTGGTAGGGCTCAGCCATACGCAAGTGCATCGTTCTTCAGAACAGACTGTCTTGGCTTCTGTTCTGACTTGTTCTCTCCAGCTGTGCTTGCACGGTCGCTCAACCTTTGGCTTCCTCACCGTTTGTGTCCTCCTTAGTCTTACAAGTTGTTGATGACTTAGATCATCTCCCTTATATCAAGGGAGATTCACCTTCATTTAGTTCATAATTGTGCCTAAGAATATTTCTATTGTTTCTTCTACTTTCTTTGGAGTCCGTATTTATGGAAAAGTGCTGACATCCTCAAAAAGGAATCTCAACTGTATTTCTGTGCCCAGCTGCTACTCTGGTCCACGGAAAACAGTTTCAGTTTTGTTGTTTGCTTGCTTGTTTCCCACTTCAAATTTTTTGCAATACACTAGGCTTGTCACATTCTTGGATATTTGAAATTCTTTAAGCTAATTGTGAAAATCCTCTTCATAATTGTATCTCTGCTGAAAGTTACCTTTCTACTTTAAATCACCTTTTGACGGTGACTTAGGGCCTTCTCTCCTCTATTGTAAGAATACTTCTTCCACTCTCTTTTTTGAGTAACATGGAAAAATGAAACTTAAAATATTGTTTTTAATGCAAGAATAAGAAAAGGAGTGATCAGAATGATGTTATCTTACCTTCTGTATATGCATTTAGGTAGATTTATTCAGTTTTCTAGAATTTCTTTTTCTGAAGTTAAATTCTGGCCCTGTAGAGGTTGATGGGAAATTTTGCTATTCCTTTCAATGATCAGGAATTAAATTATTTTAAACCCCTTTAACGCCCTGCATATTTTTTTTTGTTCTTACTGTAGAGCAAGAATAAGATTTTTTTAAAAAAAATTGTTTCCCCCAGCTTCTCTCTTCCACAGTTTGCTGGGGTTTAGTTCTTATGATTTTCTGCTCACCTTTTAGTTCTAAAATGGAAAGAAAACAATATATCATTAAAGGATTTTAAAAAAAAAAATTAAAAAAAATAAAGCTGCAGGTAGGAGACAGGAGGACAAAGTGGGCAAAATACAGCAATTTGGCTGTGCTAATTAGGAGACACAATCTTCAGCCACAATAAGGTGATCTAATTATTACCTTTTTTGTAACTTACGTGTAAATTCTCCTGTATTTATATATTTTTCTTTCAAATGGTGCATGAGTACTCAAGAGTACTCAGGGTGACGTAGTTCGTAACAGGCATTGGAGCATGAATGAGCAAGTGCTGCCTCAAGTCAAAGTAAGACCAGTTCAAAACAGTTTGTGGTGCAAGAGGAAACATTTTGAGTGGTATTTCCCCTTACAGAGACAGAGAGAGAAGCAGACTTGGAGCAGGAGCCTACTTACTCTGTCCATGTTCCCTTTAATGCACACATCCCCAGAGCGCCAAGTCAAATGTCATTAATTGCTTTGAACAGTCATTACTCTCTTCTATGAGGACGTGATTTCATTTTCGAATGGCCTCCGTAGGCAAGTCACGTTTTAAATAAAAAGGTCACTCTAGATATCCTCTCTCTATAAAAATAGTGAGAAGACTGTTCCCTGGGTTCAATAGCTGACTAAACAAAATAGAAAGGAACAGAGCAGACTATTTAGATGTTGACAGATATTAATACAGCAGAACAAAGGAGGCAGACACCATTGGAGATTATAATCTAGTCTTCAAGTTAGGAATTTAGAACAGGAATTGTATTTTGCTTCTTTACAGCAGGTTTATTACAAATTTATGGCCCACCCAGCAGCTGGCAATTAGTCACTAAGCCTTGCTGCGATTCCACGGCAGCCGAAGCCCAGTTTAACTATTGACTTCTGTGGTGCGGTCTTCTTTCCTCCATTTTACGCCTTGTGTTCCCATCTTTTGGTCTTCAGGTCTGCAACCCGCTGGACCTGGGCCAAGCCGTTGCAGCACGCTTAACGCGGCGGAAAGCTCCTCTGCCAAAAAAGGTCCCTGGGTGCGCTGAATGTGGGGTAAGGTGGGTGCCGGGCCAACGCCAAGGAGGGCATGAAGCTCCTTTGGTTCCCCTGTGTTGTTCAGTCAGCTACTTAACCCATGACTGATTATTTATTTATTCCTTTATTACACTAGGGCTTCTCTACGCAATCCCTTCCGATGAAAATGGAAGGGAACCGATAGCCCAGCGCTCACATAAGTTGAGCTGTGCAGCCGGCAAACCTTTGGATGGCTTGTATTTGGGTGTATTTAATTGTGCATGAAGACTGGAATGCATCATCACACATACAACTTGTGAGTGTACAACCGACAATTAGTCTTCTGACTAATCCCACGAGAAATCCATTAAAGCAGCGTGGTGCTAGGTTAAGCATTAAAATACTCGCCGTGCAGGATTCAGCGAGCTGGTGGTGGTTGGGAGGTGGGTTGTGAATGTCGGCCTCCCTTAATTGCTCAGTCCTTGCAATGGACGGGTCCCTCGAGTTACCTTCTGAGTCGCCGCTTCTTCTCTCGGGGTTTTGTGTCCTTTCACGTTGGTTACTTTGCCAAATTTCGGGACATGGTTTAGTCTAGTCTGCCCTTGATTGGCTTAGAGTAGACTTGGCAGTGTAGGTTAATGGTTGGACTGGATGATCTTAAAGGTCTTTCCCAACCTAAACGATTCTAGGATTCGATGATTCTATTCTATCTTTGAGTTACTCAATTGTTACTAAACTGGCGGTCTCATTTCTCCACCGTGCCCTTTGCTCGTTTCTGCTTTTTTGTTTGGCTAAATAGCCTGCGTACTTCCTTGCATACGGACTCATGACAACAACCATGCCCAACAGCAACGTCTACAGTATAATCAGGTCAAAATCACAAGCCTGCACCTCACAAAACTGTTTGTTTGGGCCTCATCACAGAGCCTTCCATAAATCTGCAGCCGTCAGCCCGTAGGCTTTTGTGCAGTGCAATTCGCAGTCGTCTGCGTCTCGTATTTATATCACCTAGGCGTTTAAATATGGGCATACCTGCGGAGCGTTTATTGATCTATTACCAAAGCACGTGAGGAATGCAAAGCAGCTAGCCGGGAAGCAGCTCAGAGCTGCAGTGAAAGAAGGGAGTTTATTTTAAGACAGACTGCTTGGGGGGGCGAAGTGCACAGGTAGCTTTCGGAGGGCGTGAAACAGTAACCGCGTTGTCTGTTCCTGCTCGTTCCTGTTGCCGTGTTTGCATAGGCCTTGATACAGCTGCAAAGTGAACCGAGCCAGGAAGAGGAACGCGGCTGGAAAGGTTTATTTTAACCTGGAGCAGTTCCTGCGTTTGGCTCATGGCTGTGGCCGCACCATCGGAGGTGGGGATGAGCAGTTGGGGACTGGCGGGTGGCTGCTGCTCAAACTAGTGGAAGAGTGAACGCGGCCGAAGGTCTAACCCGCAGGCTCCGGAGGCGGTATCGCCTTGCTGCTGGCTGCCGGCGTCTTCCGAAGTGTGGCTGCCTCTCCCCGCTTCCCTCCCCGGCCTCCCCGCTGCGCCCCGGCCCTGGCACGCGGCGCACCTCAGCACGCGGCGCTCCGGGGTGCTGGAGTGGCTGTGTTACGGCCTCAGTCCGGCAACTGCGGGTACTGCCAAATAATTCTCAACGCAGGCACTTTTTAGGCAAAAATTCATGGTGCTAATCTTTAGGAATCTGTGTGCAATTTGGTTCTTACATTTCCTGTGTGAAAGGGTTTTTTTTTTCTTCCCCCCCCACCCCTGCTCTGTACAAATGGTGTTAAGAACGTGGTGTAAGAACAGAGAATAATTTTTTTGAATTTTTTTTTTCTTTCTATTTTCTTCTGGGTTTATATTTTGTTTTGTTAGATTGTGCAAAACTAGAACCATTTGGTACTTAAGCCACATGGATTAAAAAAAAAAAACAAACCACAAACCAAACCCAAAACAGAAAAGTGTGAACACGTTTGCAGGCTGTTTATTTAGAAGTAGAGGATATCTAAGATATTTTTATACTGGAGACAGGGGAAAAAAGAAAAACAAACTGTCAGCAGCAAAATGGGAGAAAATGTCACAGTTGTACAAGAGACACAGCACAGAGCGTTAGTGTCTTAGCAGCTGTGACAGTTGTCGTGATAGCTAAAGCCTTGAAACTTCTGTTCAGCACTTCTACACGCAAAACGCCACGCTGAGGTGGAGAACTCTGCCAACAGTCATAGTTCCGTAAGTAAAGGGATTACGAGACATAAGCATTTGGATGCTGATTTTTACATTGCCTGTCAAGCCTGAATAAGCAGAGACTGATGAGGTACAGCAGTTTTTATACTTTATAGCCAAGATTAAGCTTAGGGTGACTTTTAGAATGGAAGGTATGCAGGCTATGTTTCTAAAAAGAAATTTCTAAGAAACCCTCACAACATCTGGTATTCCACAGCAGCTGCTAAGCAGAAATCTCTAGCTGTTGAAACCGGTGGGTTGTTGGACGAATTAGATCCATATTGTCTCAATAAAGTGCGAATGCTGTTTCTATGTCTCGTACCATTTTGATGGTATAGTGAATTTAAAAAAAAAAAAAAGAAAAGATTTTGACCTTAAAATATGTCACGCATGTATTCTGTCAGCCCGGAGCACAAGTTCAGCCCAGGTGAGGGCTGTATAGTGTCTGCTGGCCTTTCCGGAGACGTGTTCCCACCGTACAGCGCAGTCGTTTCTGGTCTAGGACCAAATAATTATCACTCTGCAGTGGCTTCGTAGAGCGAGTGCAGGCTCACTGGTTGTGGGGGAACGCTGCGGTGCTCACGGCGCCGTGTCGGCACTGCCGGTTCAGCCCTGCCAGCCCCGGCGCCGCGGTGGAGCTCCCTCCTTGGCGTTCGTGCGCTGGAAGCAGTGAGAGGAGCAAGGGGGCCTCATCCTACCAGGACTATGAAAAATTCAAACGGTGCCACCCCTCGTTACCTAACGTACCTCCTCCGTCTTTCTGCTCTCAGTGGGGTTGCCTGTCGTATTCGCTGTCTCTACAGAACTTATCAAGATAACACTGAAAAAAGATTACGTGAAAATTAATGCCATTTTTCCGTTTGCATGTGTTAATGCTCTGCAAATAATAAACTATTTAGAAACCTTGAGAGCTGCTTACAGCCTTTGTAGGTGCCATGGCGTTCTTGGCATTTTCGCTATCCCTTATCGCCTAAGTAGATGTGTTGGTTGATGCTGGTAGCGTGCCTCGATAGTGACAGGTGTTGAAAGGAAGATGAAGAAACAGAGTAAATAAGTTTCCAAGGCTTGTGATCTTTTTCTCATCCAGCTTGTGAGTTAGGGAGAACTCCATTTGCCACACTTTATATTTGTGATTCAGAGGTGTCCAGACGCTTCCCAGAAGGTTACCGTGTCTTCACTCAAGTAGCAGTTGCTCTCAATTCAAGAAAAAACTCCTAATAAAGCTTTTCTGTGGGTTCGTTTACAGCTATATCACAGTCAGTGGTAGGCTTTGTACTGTATTAGTGTAATTTATAACAATTCTCGATGTCGAAGTAGCAGTTCAGATTTCAAGGACTAGTTCCATAATTTTTTTTAGTAAATACAGCTTTGTGCAGCACCTTTGGTTCTTCCCTTGTTTGGTACGGAGTGCTGCAGTCACCTTTGCTTGCTATTTGTTAAGTGTTAGATTTATTACTATTTTCTCTTTCTGCTGGGACATCAGTGGTTACATTTGAATATAAGGGATGCATTTTAAAGTAGTTGACGTAGGGAGTTATAAAAATGGATTTCTTTGCAGCTTACACAAAGATAGAGAGAGGAAATAGGTGAACACAGAAAGGCTCCTGTATTTGCAGGGAAGTCCAGGAGAGCTTTCTGTTTAGCAAGTGGAGTGAGCTCTCGGAGCATTCACGGCACTGCTCCGGTTGGAAGAAGTTTCTCAGACTCCCATGATTCCTAGTCTCTGGAGCATCATCTCATGTCCTCTTTCTCTTCCATCCCTGACTGCGGCTCCTTCCTCTCACCCATTTGTTACAGGAGTGGTTACAACACTTGAACCTGAAATAGTAATGTCTGATGTGAGGGAGAGCAAGAGGAATATTGGGGAAGAGATGAATGACACCAAAAAGCACAGGCAGCTTGATGTCAGAGTCAAGTAAGAAAGGGAAGAAAGCTTTTGGGCACTGGGAGAGCACAGCCACAAAATGCTTTATGGGTCATTCTCCTTCGCCAGGATTGCCAGCCGTGGAGGCCGTATGTCGGTACGGACCCCAGCCCTCCAACTTGGAGCAAAGTAAGAAATAATTCTACCAGTTTGTTGAAGGAGCACTTACTGAGGAGTATTCCCTTCTCCTCTTCACGTGTATTACCACTTCAGAGCCACTCACAAGAGAATCATTCCAAGTGTTTTCTGTTCAAGGCAGCTTTCTGAGCCCTGGAGGTATTCAAGATACAAAGCAGGAGAACTTTCGCGTGGATGGGATTCTTAAGCTATATTTATAATTAAGTTAGGATTATTTTTTCACTCCACCCCTGTTTTCCCCACCCTACACTTTCAAGCCTTTGAGGAGAGGCCAGCTGTCTGGCGTGCCTGTCATAGTTATCCTATTTCTGGAGTGCTTCCAGTGTCAGAGATTTCTGGCAGGTTATAGCATTTTATCGAATAGGCACCATGAGATGATCACACCAGCAGAATTGCTGCATCCCTCCTCTTCTTCGTGTCACCAGAATAAAGCAGAGAGACAAACTCACATAGTTTCCAAACGGGAAGATGCAACCAAAATTTGCTAGGATGACCTTCTCCCTGAGATGTGCCTGTGTGACTATGGATATATTGTTTGAATGGGCATGAAAGCGTACAGTAAGCATCTGGGCTTTCTCTTGATGCTGTCCTACGGCTGTCGAATGCCCTCGGTGTGCTACAGCTGAGGCAAGCTAGCGGAGATCCCACTTATTTTTTAAGGTTGTTTATTCAGAGCAGCCATGAGATCGGAGAAAGAGATTGATAGTAGCTTTGGCCCAGTTCTATACCAGTGCTAATCTCTGGCTAGCTGTAAATCCCAGCCCTAACTGGATTGAAGTGCGTATTAGTTTATAAATATGGGTCCCTGTGATCATCAGCTGGACGATTTTGCTTCTATTCCCTAGGAAGCCCCCATGGGACTTAATTCTTCTGCAGTTAAACTGTGGGCAAAATAATTCTTTTTCCTTTTATGCAATGTGTGTCGGCGCTGGTTGATTAAATCCTGGCTATTTCTGTTCTTTAAGGAATAGAAGTAATTACACTAAATTGTATATTAGATTTTGAAATAGTGTGATGTTTGTTTAAGGTTTGACTGGGGGTTGCAACAAACTTGCTTCCTTCGAGATTATTAAGCATAAAATTGAATTCCTATCTATAAGAACAGAGCATTTATGGCTGTCCGCAAATACCTCCCAGTCTGTCGTGGATTCGTGTAAGATTAAATATGTTTATGGTATGCAGTTATTCTTTTTATGATGAAAAAATGAAAAGTCTAGTGACTTGCCTTAGGTGCCAGATGTTTGTAGTGGAGCGGGAAATTGGGCCCACATCTTCCAAGTCTCAGGCAAGTAATAATATGGTCATTTTTCCTTGCTTGGTATGCTACTAAAAGCTCACTTAATTGATTTTTTTGAGAGTACTTAAATCTTATTATGAATAACTTTTAAAACTAGTGGTAATTCCTCATGATCTTTTGTCTTTGGAATCAATTCTGGAGAGGATTGTACAACAGTTAATTAATTTCCTTGTCTCTAGTTATTGATTGTTCAGGTTGCTTTGAGTAAGCTGTTCTTGGTTCAGCTTAACTGGCCCTTTACATGCTTTATCTCTTGTCTTTGACTGGCTGACTCTTACACACAAAGTAATTTTTTTTTTTCTCCAAATGGATAGTAACGTGGTTTCATTCTTAAGGGCTTAAGCTATAAAACCCTCATGCATAAGCTGGGTGAGTTAACTTTTGACCCCATTTTGGCTAACGGTAGCAACCATCAGCAGATGGAGAACTTTATCTTTCCACGGCACTTTATGGTGTTTACACAGTGTCAGATAAGAGCTGGAGGAATTCTGCCCCCTGTTAGAGCATCACTTCGCCGTGTTCCATGCAAAATTGTTTTGTAGGAATAAAAATATACTTAGCTTGTTGCATGAGGGAAAGTATGCATTGGGTTCTTTTCTCCCAGATTCACACTTGTGGAAAACTAGAATCTTTTATATTCTCTTCTTGGCTAACGAGTTTCTTTTTTACCTAAAAATACTTCCACCATGCTTTTACGGTAGTTATTTGTTGTTGTGATGCAATTGGCTGGCTGTGTTTTGAGTTCTTTGGAATAGGCTAATGAGTATTTAAACTGGATTTTTCTTTTGAGGACTATGTTCTAGATCTGAGAGATGAGCGAAAGACCCCGAATAGGCTTCATCCTGTAGGATTTATCTCCAGCGTTGATAGGGAGAACTGAAGGATGGATGTGGAGCTGGTGCTTTGCTTGCTATGGGTTCATCGTTGCTGTGGTTTTGTGTTTGAATTTTGCGAATTGCTATTTTTCTTCTGCGGAAGACGTGGTAGAAGCAGGCGTCAATGGGCAATGCGAACGTGTGGCCGCTTCCCTGTAGCTGTGATGAGAACAGCGGCAACCAGATGTCCTTTACAGGAGAATTCAGAGATCTGCCTGGAGTGGGAACCTCGCTCAGTTCTGTGCCCAGGCCTCTGGGCTGAGGTCTGCACGCGTGTGCATGGGTAGGTCTGTTGCAAGCGTTTTCCTAACTCTATCCTTCAAATCATCCGACTGTATTTCAGACCTGCAATCCACTCTTCAAGGCTGTAATAAATAGTTCAAATTAAAGGTCAGGCGCAGACACGCGTATTTCTGCTGGTGGAATTACAGGGTGAAGCCAGTGGGGTGATGCACCGCTAGACTGAAAGCTGTGAAACATCAAAGAGGTAATTCACACTGGTGTGGCAAGTGCGGGAAGTGACATATAGATAATAATCGCAAATTAGCATAGTGCTCTTAGGCATTTGAGTTGAAGCCTCTTCTTGCACCCTTCTGTACATCAGCAGATCTGACCAGATCCGCAGTCCTCCCTGCAACTGGGAGGATTTGGGGGTCATTCATCATTTAAATGTCTTCCGAAAGATTTGTTGTTGTTGTTGTTGTGTTTAACTTTTAATCTTGTTTTGCATTAAAAACCTTGTCATGTTGTATCTTCTTGATATGTTGGCGGAAGGAGGTTTGGGGGGAAAATAAAAGCAAAACACGGCGCTGGAGAAATCTGGCTGCAGTTACCACCAAAGCTTAACGCCAAGTTCTTGTTCTCTCTGGCTTGCAGGAATTCAACGGCAGAGGAAAGAGATCTCTCCTGTTCTGTTCTGCGTTACCCTGCTGCAGACTGGGGAAGCACTTGGCCTCTGCCGGGCAACTGCGTGCGCCGGCGTGCTGGTAGCGTTACTGACTGCGTGTTGGTGCTGCTCAGTCACCTCAAAAACGCTTGGGGAATCAAACCCGTGGAACTTTAACAAAAAAGGCTAGACTTAAGCACGCTTACGGTTAGTATGTATTGACTGAAGGAATATGTGTGGCCGATGTCAGAAGTAGATAGCATAATAATTATCCAAATGAGTGCCCTGCTTGTTTCTTTAATTAGATGACCAGTGCTTAAGCAACCCAGGATTTTGGGAGAGGAGGGAGGGAGGGAGACAGGGGAGGAGGAAAGCAGTGTCTCTTCTTGCAGTGTGCTCTATCTTGGTCTACATTGCAAGAACTTAGCTTTTAGTCTTTCTCTCTTCTGCTAACCCGTGTGGTCTTTTCTAGAATGTTTTCTTTACCTCTCTCAGCACCTTTCCAGTCAATGGTTTATCTTAGCTACTGATTTATTTTGTTAAACAAACACGAGTACCTT
The DNA here is from genome assembly GCF_030463565.1 of Pelecanus crispus. Lineage (NCBI taxonomy): Eukaryota > Metazoa > Chordata > Aves > Pelecaniformes > Pelecanidae > Pelecanus > Pelecanus crispus. The sequence goes on along the minus strand of NC_134647.1, from coordinate 3,109,544 downwards.
TCATAGACTCTAATCAGTTGCTATGGTCAAACGATCTATTTAATTTTTGTTAAGCTCACATAGCTGAGTTGCAGATTTACACCTGTAGTACGGGCAAATACCATGTAGCGTTGTATATTCAGTTACCTTTTGATACTTACGGTGATACATGCAGCTATATGTGCGGCATAACTATTTTAAAGGATGAAATTCCATTCCATCAGAGACAGAGGTGGTGACCAGATGCATGTTATGATTGTTTCTGTTCATTAGGCAATGACGGCTGTGGTTGGACTGGATGATCTTAAAGGTCTTTTCCTACCTAAACGATTCTATGATTCTGTGATTTTCCTTTTGCTCTACGCTGTGTTCCCTTCTGCTGCTGCATCCACTTCTTCGCAGATATTGCAGTGTTTCTCTGGCAATGCATAAAGTTACTTCTCGAAACACTGAGAAGGTTTTGCTGACGCAGCATCCCATTATAGCAGTAATACAAATGATTAAAGCACCACCTGAGAACTGTTCAGGAATGATGTCTCTTTTTTCCTTTTCTCTGCTGCTGGTTTTCAATCACTGAAGCCCATTCACGGTAGATAAGCGAGAGCACAGAATTGCAGCAAGAAAGCTCTCTTATTTCAAAAGACTGTTGAACTTCTTTTTTCCTGCAATAAAGTTTATTGCTTCCTATATATTTGCCTGGTATTATGGAAGGGATAGCTTTCCACTTATGGGGTAATTTAGTTCTGTAGAATTCTTCAGCTTACGCTTAAAGCTCTAAAATTTGCTGATTCCGCTCACTTTCTAGATTCTCCGCCAATTAACTTGTCCTGGCCCTTCCATCCGTATTTTTATTTAATTGTAAGGTTTATTGACGCAGCCCATCCTGCATTTCTATGGCCTGTTTTCCCTCCCTCTGTCACCACACGCTGAAGGCTTTTTGCTAACCTCTAGTTTTCAGTGCAGAGGTGGGTTGACCCTGGCTGGATACCAGGTGCCCACCAAAACTGCTCTGTCACTCCCCCCAGCTGGACAGGGGAGAGAAAATGTAACAAAAGGCTCGTGGGGCGAGGTAAGGACAGGGAGAGATCATTCGCTAATTACTGTCACAGGCAAAACTGTGGGGACTTGGGGAAAATCAGTTTAATTTATTGCCAATCAAAACTGAGTAGGGTAATGAGGAATAAAACCAAATCTTAAAACCCCTTCCCCCCACCCCTCCCTTCTTCCCGGGCTCAACTTCACTCCCGATTTCTCTCCCTCCTCCCCCCAAGGGGTGCAGGGGGACGGGGAATGGGGGTTGGGGTCAGTTCATCACATGTCATCTCTGCCGCTCCTTCCTCCTCAGGGGAGGGCTCCTCACACTCCTCCCCTGCTCCAGAGTGGGGTCCTTCCCACGGCAGACAGTCCTCCATGAACTTCTCCAATGTGGGTCCTTCCCATGGGCTGCAGCTCTTCATGCACTGCTCCAGCGTGGGTCCCCCATGGGGTGCAGCCCCTCAGGAGCAGCCTGCTCCAGCGTGGGTCCCCGCGGGGTCCCCAGCCCTGCCACCAACCCTGCTCCAGCCTGGGCTCCTCCCCACGGGGCCACAGCTCCTGCCAGGAGCCTGCTCCAGCGCGGGCTTCCCCCGGGGTCCCAGCCTCCTCCAGGCACATCCCCTGCTCCGGTTGGGCTCCTCCCTGGGTGCAGGGGGGTCTCTGCTCCCCGGGGGCCCCCATGGGTGCAGGGCACAGCTGCCTTGCCATGGGCTGCCCCAGGGGTGCAGGGGAATCTCTGCTCCGTGCCTGGAGCCCCTCCTGCCCTCCTGCACTGACCTGGGGGCTGCAGAGCCCTTCCTCTCACACATTCTCACTCCTCGCTCCACCCACAGTTTGTGTCCCAGTGGGTTTTTTTCCCCCGCTTCTTAAATCTGTTATCCCAGAGGCGCTACCACCATCGCTGATGGGCTTGGCCTTGGCCAGCGTTGGGTCCATCTTGGAGCCGGTTGGCGTTGGCTCCGTCGGACATAGAATCATAGAATCATTTAGGTTGGAAAAGACCTTTAAGATCATCCAGTCCAACCATTAACCTACACTACCAAGTCCACACTAAACCAATCAAGGGTAGACCAGACTAAACCATGTCCCAAAGTGCCACCTCTGCCCGTTTTTTGAACACTTCCAGGGATGGTGACTCCCCCACCTCTCTGGGCAGCCTGTTCCAATGCTTGACCACCCTTTCTGTAAAGAAATTTTTCCTAATTTCCAAGCTAAACCTCCCCTGGCGCAGCTTGAGCCCATTTCCTCTCGACATGGAAAAGAAGCTTCCAGCAGCTTCTCACAAAAGCCACCCCTGCAGCCCCCCTGCTCCCAAAACCTTGCCACGCAAACCCAGTACAAGTCTGAAAGGATGTTCTTTTTGAATCTTTCCATCTTTGGGGGATTTAATACTGTAGCTGAGACATAAAATTTTGCTCCAGGCTGACACTTGGAATTGAAGATCTGAGTTGGAAAAATGTTTCATTTATGTTCTTATTTTATTTATACACAGCTGTAAATCCTTGAAGTAGATAATTTTCTGTTTGTGTCAACTTCTGCATAATCTGTGCATCACATTAGAAGTATCAGAATGAACATAATAAGCTATGAGTTACCCTCTGAAACTCTGTATTCATCTGTTGATGTTCACAGAGTACGTTTGGAGGAATTGCTTGATGTGCAAGTAGGATTTCTTGTCAACTGACAATTTGTGAAAGTCATTTAACCTCTAAAAAGGTCTGTTTCCAACCTACGGATAATTGGTGTATTGTGTGACCTATGCTGTGAAAATTAATATAGTTAACAAAAGGAAATTTAGTATACTAATAGCAGTAATGAAAATTTAATTTTTCCGTCAGTTTAGGTATGAAGTCTGATTAGGTTGGCGTATAGGGCTTACGTATATGTGTGTATCTCCCCCCACCCGTAATATGTACCCACGCTTTGTTTAGTGATTGCTTTTCCCTTGATTTCAGAATATATACTATGAACCAAAAAAATGTGCAGAGGACAATAAAGATCAACAAAGATCTTCAGCTTCTATGAGAAAGGTTTACATTTTTCAGCTTAGAGAAAGAAACGACTGAATCAGGGATGTGGCAGACAACAATTCAGTCATGGCAAGCGTGGGGAAAGGAAGTCGAGAATCATAGAATCATAGAATCCTAGAATCATTTAGGTTGGAAAAGACCTTTCAGGTCATCCAGTCCAACCATTAACCTACACTACCAAGTCTACTCTAAGCCAATCAAGGGTAGACTAGACTAAACCATGTCCCCAAGTGCCACATCTGCCCGTTTTTTGAACACTATGGTCGGTCATTCGTGGTTTGTCACAGTGCAAGTCTAGATGCCGTAAAATGAAACAGGCAGCTGCTTTAAAACAAAGAGAAGGAAGTACTTTTTCAAAAGGTACGTGTTTGTACTTCGCAGTTTGTTGCCACAGGATGTTGTGATTACCAAAACTCTAGATGAGTTCAAAAACTGACAGTAATAACCCATGGACGGTTCAATTAACCGAGCCATGGACGGGCAGTCAAACGCCAAGGTATGTACGCTGTCTCTACCCCAGGAAGTCCCTCAATTGCAGATTCAGGAAGGAGAGTGAATATATATGGGAGGAATTATCCCCGTAAGCTGAGATGTTCGCGTATCCTTTCCTGAAACGACTCGTTGCTGGGCAGTTTTGGAGAAAAGAGAGCTTCGTAACTCCTGCTTTGCAACACAGTTCAGAGCCATCTCCCAAACAAACAACATTTCCTTCTTTACAGAGAAGCCTGACAGAAAAAAAAAAATTTAAAACGTATTATCTAGCAGGAGAAGAATCAAATGAGAAATCTCCCGCTCTCAGGGAGTGTATCAAAAGACATGTTGAAATATTTATGTATTGTCAGTCCAAAGAGACAGTAATTAAATCAACTGAAATCCTACAAATCCTCCAAAATGAAATGGCCTAACGTCTGTGTTTCCTTCTTTTTACTTCTTCTTTTTGCCCTTTCCATAGGATGTTTGCAAGTGCAGAGGGAAATGTGTATGGCCTGGTGAAAGAATGTAGACCTGAAGAGACTAATAATAAATAACGATATGCAATAGTTTTTGTTAGGAGAGACTGCAGTGTTTTTCTTACTAGTGTTTATTTTCTTATTAGTGTTTGCTGGTGTTTGGGTTTTTTTTTTTCCATTACTAGTGTGTGCGGTTTCTTCCTTAATAGAGTTTGAGGTTTTTTTCCATTACTAGTGTTTGAAGTCTTTTTTCCATTACTAGTGTTTGAGGGTTTTTTCCATTACTAGTGATTTTTTTTTTCCTTGTGTCTTTCTTTCCAATTTATCCTGGCGCTAATTTGATAATGACCTCTCTGCCTAAAATACACCCAAGGTTATACAAAGGATTTCTGCAAGGCTCTGAGTAACATGGTGCCTTTGATTGTGAAGAGTTAGAATGTAAGCTCCCATACACAAAAGGAATAAGATTTCTTCTTTCCCCCAGTGAATTGCTTTCTGTTTAGAGGGGAATAGCAGTAAGGCAAGTTTTCATCTGTGTTCATTTATACAGTTAGCTTACTCCGATGGCATCTGATAGTTCTTGGAACTGGCCTATAGTGTATGAAAAGCACAATAAAGAGAAACGGCTACAGTAAACTATTTATTCACCCTTTATGTTGAGTTGTGCACCTGTCTTGAAATGCAGTGTGCAAATATTGCATGGTTTGCACATGGTATTTTATATGTTTGTTGTGGTTTAACCCCAGCTGGCAGCTAAGCCCCACCCAGCCGCTCGCCCACTCCCCTCGTTGGGAAGGGGGAGAGAATCGGAAGGGTAAAAGTGAGAAAACTCGTGGGTTGGGATAAGGACAGTTTAATAGTGTCCTGGTTTCGGCTGGGATAGAGTTAATTTTCTTCCCAGTAGCAGGCACAGTGCTGTGGTTTGGATTTAGGATGAGAATAATGTTGGTAACACGCTGATGGTTCAGTTGCTGCTCAGTGCTGCTCATGCCAGGCAAGGACTTTGCAGCTTCCCCTGCTCTGCCAGGGGCACAAGAAGCTGGGAGGGGGCACAGCCAGAAGAGCTGACCCCAACTGCCCCAAGGGCCATTCCATACCATACGGCGTCATGGGCAGTATAGAAACTGGGGGGGTTGGCCGGGGAGCAGCGATCGCTGCTGGGAACTGGCTGGGCATCGGTCGGCGGGTGGGGAGCAATTGCATTGGGCATCACTTGCTTTGGATATTGTTATTATCATTATTATATTGTTATTATTATCATTACTATTTTACTTTATTTCAATGATTAAACTGTTCTTATCTCAGCCCAGGAGTGTTTCTCACTCTCACTCCTCCGATTCTCTCCCCATCCCACCGGGGCAGGGGCAGCGAGCGGCTGCGTGGTGCTGAGCTGCTGCCCAGGGCTGAGCCACGACAAATCGGGAAAGCAAAAGCTGCGCGCACAAGTGAAGCAAAGCAAGGCATTCATTCCCCGCTTCCCATGGGCGGGCAGGCGTTCAGCCATCCCCAGGGAAGCCGGGCTCCATCACGGTGACGCGGGCAGACGAACGCCGTCCCTCCCAGCGTCCCCCCCTTCCCCCCCCTGCCCCCAGCTCTATGTGCTGAGCGTGGCGTCGTATGGTGTGGGACAGCCCTTGGGTCAGCTGGGGTCGGCTGTCCCGGCCGCGTCCCCTCCCGGCTTCTTGTGTCAGCGCTGCTCAGCAGTAACGAAAATGTCCCTCTGTGATCAGCACTGGTTCCCACAAATCCAAAACACAGCCCCATGCTAGCTGCTACGACGAAAATTGACTCTACCCCAGCCAAAAGCAGCAGTGTTCCAGCTGGTAAACTTCATCAATAGTCAAAATTAGCCTGCTGCAAATTGGATGCAGCATTGGGTGTCTGCTGCTCTCTGAAAGGGAGAGTTATCAGGCTATGTGGAAATGCATGGCAGGATCTGAAATTAAAAAAAAAAAAAAAGGCACATAGAGCATTTGGCTCTTGAGTTTGAGCTTACTCCACTCATACCAGTTCATAAACCTCTGTAGAAGTTCTGCTGCAAAACAACTGATGATATTTCAGATGCAGAAATTGGCATTCACTTCTAAAATACAATACCTGCTTTTAAGTTTTTACTCAGGGTTGCCTCACCTGAGGGAGGGATTTATTGTTTTCAGTAGGAAAAAGTAGGATTTTTTTTTCCCCCTACTTGTAGTGCTTTTCTGTTTAGTCTTACTCCTGATTTGTGAACAGGAAATGAAGGAAACAGAAAATTTGCCAACTTTAATTTGTCAGATTAAATCCTGCACGTTGCAGGCAATATGTATAGTAAATAAATCTCCCCACCCAGAGGCATTCTTATTGTTACTTGTTACCCACTGCCAGTTTATTTAAGAACGCGTCATTGTCTTTGGGCAGATAAGTGCAGAGGTAGAGCGTGCACTTTGTCTCTTTCTGTTGCTCTTCTGATTGAATGAAAACTACCTTTTGCTTCAGATTATAAAGCACTTCCCATGTTTTGTTTTATTATTCCATGACTTGGCCGAAAGTAGTGAGGCGTGAGGCTTTCTCAGGTACTCGGCTTTGAGAATACGAGCCAGTCTCTGCTCAGCAGGAATACCCAGAAGCTAAAGGTGGTTTCTTCTCAGAGAGGACTTCGGAGACGTGAAGGTGGGAAGGAGATATTTGAAGGGTGAATAGCCTACTGTCCTTGGAGAGTATCAGGAAGAGCTGGGATGGTACTGAATAGAAGCAGTTCTGTCACTTTAATCATAAAACTCTTATGTAACCCCTCTAGCAAGTGAGAAAATTTCACTGCCTTGATAGCATCACACTGAAGAGATAAGGAAAAAAAAAGAAACAGCTGAGAAATGGGAATTGTGTGACAGGGGAAGGGAACATTTGTTCTAGACAAAACCGAGATGCTTGGTTGCTTTCTTTGGAAGAAAGACCGTGAGTCACACCCACACTCAGGAGTATCTTTTGCAGGGTGAAGAGATGAGGAGAAGAGGTACCCCGTCCCTTTGGGGTTGGTGTCAGGATTGGATTGGATTTTTTTGTGCAATAGACTTTTACCCATTTCCTTCCAATGTTCAGTATGCTATTAAGCTGAGGATGGGACCATTCCGAATGGTTAAGATTTGTCAGGTAACCAGTAATTATTGAATTACTGCAGCAGTGCCAGGGAGGTGAGTGGGAGCTCCAGCTGCAAGCAGCGCAGGGAGCAGCTTGACGCTGTTCCAACGCAAATGGCTGGCGCTGGAAATGGTCAGCTGCCTGTCTTCTGCGCCGTTTCAATTCAGGCTTTTTTAAAAAAAAGGATAGTGACACTTTAGTGAAAAATATTACGAAAAAATGCTATGAAATGCTATATGTTTGTCCTGGACAACGATGAAAAGACCAGAAATGATGGATGTTTGTTTTTTCCCGAATCCCGGGAATGTTCCCTTAGCTACTATAATATTCAAGACTCAGCCTCTAGCAAACGAAACAAGTAACTGCAAGATGATGGCAGTGTGATTTCCTTTCAGCTGCTATACATAGTGATGTGATTCCAGTTCTAGAGCATGGATATTTATGGTGAAGAGGAATGAGAGACACTGTACAAAATTAATTATTTTCAAATCATTTTAATTAAATAGTATTACATTTAATTATTAACACTTAAGACCAAGTTGTGTCTATAGACATGGAAGCTACGTGCTTCTGCTCCAGAAATTTGAGCCTTAGAGGAAGAAACCAGTGCAGCGTTTGGGTTTTGCAGTTGAAGACAGGACATATACGTCAACACAGCTTTTGTGAACCTGTGAAAGGGAGCTTTTCATGTGTGCGTTGTCCCTCCCCTTGAAATGGGGGCAAATCACTTTTCTCTCACAATGCAACAGAAGGCTGGCTGAGGCTGTTCAGGTAACGAATTGTGCCAAATACGGCTTGTGGGTAATAGTTCTCAGCTAGTAAAAACTGAGAGTTGCTTTTTGCTGTTTTCAACCGTCTGGATTAGAGTGTTAATGGAAGTAAAATGCCATCTTACGCTAGGTCAGAGCGGATGGGTCAGCAATGTATTAAGCCTAGTTCATTTAAAGCATTTCAAAACAAACAAATGACTCTTAAGCCTTTTTGTGTTTGTAGCTGTAAGGGATTGAAGCAGGCTTTGTTAGTACACTCTAGAAAAATAAAGCCTTTTTCTCCTTACCCCCTTTCATCTCTTGCTTTTGCAGAGTCCCTGTACCTCTGGACGTATCTCCCAAGTAAATCTTTCCTTAAGAAGACAATGCTGTAAAATATACGTGTAGATATATTCTGTCATGTCTATTGAGATTTACCCAAAAGATATTATCAAAAGCACTCTCATCAGTTCCAGCTTCTCAGCTCACCCTTTGGTGGCCAATAATAGGAGTGAAAAGTTCAGCTAGAAGGGGTTGTAGAAACCAGGGTACTGCAAACAGAGAACCTTGGCTTGGAAATGGGATTTTCATCATCTCTTCTCCATTAGTGGTTGTATCGCAAGTAGAAAAATCTTCATCTGTAATTTAGGAAGCCGCATTTGGAGTACCCATTGCTTCAGAGTGTAGTCGTCTGAGATTTCAAAGAGAAAACCGGGGAAAAATGCACAATTTGAGTTCATCTATTGAGAACTACATCTGCAAGACTATTTGCTCGAGATGTTATGTCAGCTCATGTAGGGCAAGGCAGAATAATGGGAATTATTCAAATACGTGATCAGTTTTCAGTGACTGAAAGTATGTGCCTTAGAAATGTGGAAGAGTAATGTGGGAGAGGGGGAATTTTGTGCACAAAACATTTTTCAGAAGTGTAATCAGTGACACTGTGATTAATTTTCTGCCCAAAACTAGCTACGTTACACTGTTAGCAGTGTTATATGTGATGTATGACACCGAGCTGCAGCGCAGCTCTGTAGGCAACACAATTTCAAGGCAGGTAGTTTTTCGGTCAATTGGATAGTTACTTCTGTAGTAGATGCTGTATTGACTTGACGGTAATCAGAATTTCACTCTTTCCCTGCTGCCTCCAGCACATTTGCAATGCAAATCAGCCCTTTTAATAAACATAAACATCATGTAGGCCACGAAAATATAACCTGCAAAAGATTTCTGCTTTTCAAGTTACATTTTCAGTAAGGAGTTTAATTCAGATACAGGTGTTTCTTAGAAAAGGGACTTAACGAGCTCTTGAAATGAGTTCAGGTGCTTATGAACAAAAGCTTCTTCCCAGTGAGTTCAATATGAAGACAGCCTGTTGGTCCTTCACAACTGATTTTTAAACTTAACGCATTAAATAGCAGGAGTTTGTTGTTGCAGTTCCCTGGACGTGGTACAGCCGAAGTGGAAACTGCTGGTATCTATCCAGGAGGATTTGCAGTCATTCCTGGTGCATTCAAGGAGACGACATTGTTTATGATTTCAAGGATTGCGTAGTAACAAAAAGCTGATATAAACGTGAGGCAAAGATAGTATCAGACAAGTACCGGCGCTATAAATTTCACACGTTAAACCCTGCCAATATAAACCAGCGGTTGACTCTGTGTGTGGGTTTTTTTCAATTACAGTGCAGATTAGTTTGTGCTACTGTCTTAAATTGGCATAAACTGCTGGTGGAAGAGTATTGCTGACCATTTTCTTATTACCGGGAAAGTGAAGGCAAACCAGTCCCTCTAGTGTTGTGTTATTATAGAAAACATAGTACCTGTGGTTTAAATGAAGCAAGGATATTTTTCCATGAGAGCTTGGACCCTGACACTTGGTACAGTAAAACTAGGCAAAGTTACTTTACCTTTTCTTCACATTCTTTTGGTTCAAAATCTGACTTTGTATTGGCACATATGTGATACTGAACCCTGACAGCGGGAACAATTTTTTTGCGCTTTATTCTTTCCAAACAGAAGGCTGATGCCACTGAATTCACTCCAGACAGCAGCGTCGGGTAAAAAAGCACGCTTTTCAGGTTTATGAACTCCGCTGGTGCCTAGCTTAAATCTTAGTTTTAAAATACAACTGAATGTGAAGCTTCTGCAAAATGTCCTTTGTGATGCAGAAACTGTCATACCTTCTAATTTGTCTGGTCCCACAGGGCCATTCAAGGTTCAGACAGATTTGGGTGAATTTAAGATTTGAAGTAGGACTGCATGCAAACACTCTTTTCTCCTAGCAAATCTTTTCTGTGCAAATCTTGATTTGACAGTTTAATTTGAAAGGGAATGTAGTATTTATTTCACAAGTGGACATTATGTAGGTTCTAATTTCTGTTGTCTAGAATGTCTTATGTTTAATTGTCTACAAGGGTGCATGTAACTTTATGGCATATGTAACTGTGTGTATTGGGCATAGTTTGTGTGGAAAATAGGATTTCGCTGGGAAAACCAGGCATTAAAGCCAAGGCTGAATTTAACTGGCTGAAGACCTGCACTTTCCATTTAATAATAATTAGTGGATGTTATATAAAAATACACATTTATCTCTTGATTTGCTAGGAGCAATGTTGTTGTCGCACCGCTCTCATGTCCTAAAATAGCCCTTGAAGAACTTCATTCTTGTGCAACGTGCAGTAGTATTACCTTGTGGTCTCGCTGAACACGAGTAACTTCAGCTTGGCAAGAATAAAGAAGTTTTTTAAGTATTGACTGTGCTGTGGAGCTAAACTTGTAGAAGGATACTGAAAATGAGAGTTTTGTCTTCTACTTTCAGCTGGTTGGGTGTTCACTGGGGCCTCTGGCTAGCGTAAACTGGGGTCCCAGTAGCTTGTGCAGAGAGAGGTAGGTCTGCTGAACTTCTATCCCACCATTTGTAGTGAGGGCTAACTAGTTAATAATGGTCTGATCCACTGACGTATTTAACAAAATATTCTGTAAAATTAATATCGTTAAGCTGATCTTTACAGAACTGCTTTAACGAGCTCAAGGAAAGAAAAAGTGCTGCTTACTCCTATAATCTCTTTTCTCCAGAGTAACATTAAGTTCCTATTTCCAGTCGTGCACAGGTGGGGGAGAAAGGTTTAAAGCAGTTGCATATGTGATATATAGAAGCTGTTACAAGCTGAAATGTAAAACTTTTGGTCATCCATATCTTTGACGAAGTGCAGTTCTTTGAGCAAATTATATACTTGCAGAAGGGAATAGGAAATTTATCTCTCATTAATGGATTTTTAGATAGAATAATTTATTTTCCAAAGATGACCAGGATTCTGAATTTCAAAATAAATGTCAGTGCTCAAGACTAGTTTTAGCTGAGCAGTTTTGGCTATCAAATGAATGAGATACAACATCATGTAATGCAATTTTCATTCTGTGGATTTTCTCTTTTGTATGAGCTTAAAAACAAATACATGCTTTACCCTTGCAAGGACTTCACTTCAATGGTACTGCTCAGATCTTTCACACTAATCACACCTTAACTTTTTTAAAATCTTTGCAGTTGTATGTATTGTGTAGTCAGACACCTCCATGTCTCGCAATCGGTTTGCATCACAACTTCCATGCCAGCATTATACCCCAAGCTAAATGATGTTGTCATTACCAGATCTCCATGTGGTTTACTTTTCTAAGATCTTAGATAAAGAACTCTATCATTTCTTGTAATTAAGACCAAATTTAATTCCAGGCACGGTTAAGTGTGCTGTGGGTGAAGATAAAGAAATGTGTTGTGTTTAAAAATAATGTTGATAACTTAAACTTTCTTCTGTCAGTGTTACTAGTTGCAGATGTCTGTCAGGGTAATGTAAAATCTGTTTTCCTGTGTTATTCTGTACTAAGGATAACATGCTGTAAGGAAAAAAATCAGAAAATGGAAACTTCAGCTCAGTAGAAGTATAGGTAGAGGTAGAACTTGTACAACAAATAGTTCTAATTTGTAGATCTGTAATAGTATTGGGGTTTTTTTTAATCCTTCAAAATATTTCATTTTTTCCCCCTTTTTATTTTAAATGCACTCCGCCTGTTCCCCAAGGAAAATGAAGGTTTTCTCATATTCATTCCATCCATGTGTTCACTCTCTGAGTTTTGAAGTGGGGTAAATGGTGGCTTACAGATCAAATTAAATGGTCTCCAGAGGAAAACATGAGAATGGCAGTATTTGTCTGAGAAATGGGGAAGTCAGGGAGCTATTTTTGTCCTTTTAGACAAGTTGAAGTGTCGGTTTTGGCCTTCCTGATTTGTTGTAGGGAACACCTGATGATGTCAGGTGTTGGTTTTAACTTTTTCAGCCCTTAACATACATACCTTTCTGCCTATGTATTTCTAACTCTTATGTCCTGAAGTGGTATTTAACAAGCTTAACATAAGCATTTGCAATTATCTAATAGCACTTGAAAATTGCTTACTAAATGACAGGAGGAAGTTTCATTTGCATTCCATATCTGATGTTAAATCTGCTAATCCTCCACAGAGTCTGCCAGGAAAAACAATGTAGGCAGACTCGAATTTTATTAAAATCAGAAATCGAGCACACTGCTTCCTACTCTTCTGTTACACACTGCAAGATAAACTTTAAAACCTTCTGGAATTTATGAATTATTTCAGCCATCGTATTCCTCATTGTTTTCTTGAAAGGGGCTTTAGGTACAAGTTCTTTACAGAGCATATATTAACAGCCCTTCCCTCTTGGGTCTTCTTCCCCAACCCCAGGAAAGCTACGTCTCCACGTTTGCTCCTGTTTATGTAAGTTAATCTTCTGTATTGTGACAGTTTTTTCCTTCATTAATGAGAGTTCCTAATTGGGCATAATGAAACGTTTACTCATGCTTCTAGATAATATTATATGAAAGCACAGCAGCGATAAGAGACTCTGAAGAAAATAAGCGTTTTAAAGATTTTGGATAAGATATGAAAGCCGTTTTCTTGCCAATATTTTCCTGTTTTATTTGAGATAGTCTTAGTTACACAGCTGCGCCAGGAGTCAGTCTCAAACGACATCCATTATTTATTGGCCTGGTTAGCAAACAAGGACACCTTTGACTACAGCAGATTGTGAGGTCGGTTTGCTGTGCTTTCCACCAGCTGAAGACTAGCTTTTTTGTATTTATATTCTCTACAATTTTCCATTTGGTGTGAGCTTCTCTGGGGAAAGCAATAGGAACTTGGGGGAGGAGAGCAGGAGGGAGCTCGAATTTGTAGAAAGCTGGCATAAGTGTAATTGTGCCTTTTATTTGCTACCCAGGTGCATCAGATCGAGTTACAGTCTCCCCATAAAGGCAAATTTTCCTCAACTTAGTAGAAACTGCAGAAAATATATGTTAAGGAGATAAATTTTGCAACTGTTAGGCATTGAAATGATTCAATACCCGATCTTCCTGCAGAGTAAAATTCAAAGAATTAAATGCTCTTGGGCTGCCCAGAATACACTGAAATTTGCTACTTGATTAAAACTGGCTCGCCAATTTAAAAGTAACTTGCTTGTGATATTCAAAGGGCAAAAATAGAGCTATTTTGCAAGGGCTCCGTGAAGAAGGATGTTGGCACTTGAGGTGCAAAAAAGATTCTTCTCGTACTCTTACCGAAAACGCTCGTGCAACCTGTGGGCATTAAGGGCCTGACGCTGCCCTCTTGGAGTCAGTGAAACCTGGATCCCTGATTGTCCAGGGACACAAGAGCAAGGAATTAGGGTCAGGAACCTGAAAATTAGTACCTACTTGTACTTGAGGTACTGTCTTTTTAACTCCACACATTGGTATCAGTTTCTGTACTTTTTTTAAATGGTTATTTTATTAAAATTAAATATGTAGCAGTTCCGATTTTGAGCTAGTCCTTATTCTGCATGTGAAGACACTTTACGGTGTCCTAGCAAAGGATACAGAGATTGAGACGGTACCAAAAAATTGCTGTCTCTCCCTGCCGGGGCTTGTGGACCAGCTTCTCCTGGCACAGGTAGCCGTAGCTTCAGAACGGGCTTGTTTTAGTGCGGCGTTGCTGGCCGTGCCATCCCCTGGCCTCCGTCTTCCTCCGGGTGGAAGGGCTGAGCAGGGGGAGGTAGGGAAACGTGTCTCGGCGCAGTAAACTTCCACCTTGCTGCTAAAAGTAGCTTTAATCTCTTTCTGCAGAGCAGTGCGACAAGCGGGGTGAATGTAAGAATGAGGGGCTGTACGCAGCCAGACCAAACAGCTCGTCGTTCCGTGTTTGGACGCCCGTAATAGGTGGCGGGAGATACCTATGGGAAAGAATAGGAAAGGACAACCTGGAAATCGAGCGACAGGAGGGATGCGACTTCTGCCCCAGAAAAAGGGGACGTTACTGAAGAGCTGGCTAATTCAACTGTGCATCGTCGCGTTTCACATGCTGTGCTTTGGGGGTACTTTTGGTTTTAAATCACCGTGTAAGAATTCTCCTGTGTGTGGGAAACGAAGATCTCTTAAGGCAGCCTGTGTGCAACTTTGTTAATTTTTTCTCAGATTGGCTATTTTCGTGCCAAGTATAATTTTATAGAAATTATGCTAATGTATTTTGTTGCCAGTACCTATGGCGTTTTGTGAGTACATTGACTTTAACTCTTCAACTCATTCAGAATAATGGTTATTATATTAATGGAGGGGTTTGGTGCACTATGGTGCTTCCTTCTCTTGGTTAGATTGTTGAAACTTGATCCAAAGTACCTTAAAGCAGAGTGGGATGGGGTAATACGGGGAATTATGGTCTGTGAAGAAAAGAAGACATTTGTCAGCTGGAATAGAAATTGTCACCTCTTGACACTGGGATAAAAGGTTATTTTGTGAGCAAAAATTGATTTGAAAAATCTTAGATACAGATGGCAATGGATGGAGTTTTTAAGCACTAACTTCAAGTGAACTGTGTAAAACAAAAGGAACTTGAGGGAGAGATGTTGTCTCCAGCATAAACTGGTAGAGCTAAGAATGCTGGAGGAAGGAGAAATTAAGTTGGATAGTGCATTGGATCATTCATGAGCTGTAGCAGCAGCACTGTCTCCTCTTTTCCCTTTCTCCTATCCTGGATAATGCCACATTCTGCTGATCTGTCTTGGAAAATATTCAAGGGTCATGGAGGAGACTTTGGAGGCAACAGCTCAGTGGGAGAACATGTTGTGGGTTGACTTGTCAACAGGAAGGCATCCAGTCATGACGCACGGGTTTGTCTCTCAACAAATTAAACAACCCCCTGCTAAAACTAAGCGTACATTTGGAATGTGCACCTCACGTGTGTGCTGGCGAGACAAGTCAAGTGGGTTCTGAACAGCGCGTCTTCAATGCTGCAGAATAGCACTGTGCAAATACTGCGTGCTTAATTGGCGAGCACTGCAACTACGTTTTAGATTTATTTTGGATTTTGCGGTGGTGTTAGGGATTTGACCAACAGTTTTGTGTTTCTGTTTCAGTAAGGAATGAACTGTGGGGGACCTGTTTACTTCATAGTTTGCTAATAACCTCTAATCTGGACGCCGATGATTGCCTTCACTCTTTCAGGTTACCTTGCGGCTGATTAGTGCTTCAGTTTTCACCATAGCATGTGTTGAAAGTTTGGATATCTCTAGAGTATGAAATATATATTACTCTGGTATAGTCTGGTCCCGCCCAGGTCATTGCCTGAATAATGTTTTTCCCTTGGAAGAGAAGTAAACTCATCCTCATGGAAGGACTGAGTAGTCTCCTTGCTTCACTTTTTGTCTTTCATTTGTCTTTTATGACATTGGGGTATCACAGGGAGGAGGGAATCTGTATATATATCTGCAATAGGACAGCACTCAATAAGGCAGAGCCATACTGTGTAGTTCAGGTGCTTCTTTGGATATTTTGTTATAAAAACCTCCACACTTCTAGGTTTCTGTCTTCATTTTCAGTATAAATAAGGACATACAGTGTTTAAGCTAATGAGTTCCTTCAGGACAGCATTATGATAATCAGTTGCTGTTTGTTTTCCACAGATTCTCCTTCTTAATCCTTCTTTAGATCCTGGGCTGTAGTCAGAACAAATCTGGAGCATCCACAGCAAGTAGTCTTGGAGGTGCACTGCAGGTAGAGGTGTGCTGTGGCTTTCTCAGTATCTACTTAAATATAGTCATAAAGCCATGATTTAAAAATCAAATCTTTAGTAGGATGGCTCAACTCCCAATGCATGAAGTTGAACTTCGTGTTGATTGGGTGATTTAAAAATCAGATCTTTAGTAGGATGGCTAAACTCCCAATGCATGAAGTTGAACTTCGTGTTGATTGGGTTGTTGGCAAAACCATCTTTCAAATAATTGTGTCTGTGTCAGTTGGAAAAAAAAAAAAAAAAACAAACCAGGAGAAAGGAGGAAATCCTTTGATTTCTCTGCCATGGTCTTGAGTAGCATTTTCAGCTCAGTGCTTGGATTCCTTCAGAGCTTCCTGCGCAGGTGTAGCGTACATCTACATAGGCCTGTGCAGGGGTGTGCGGAGAGATTTCTGAATGAATGCGCTTGGCAGCTGAAAGCAACGTCTCTGGTTTGGCGGGAGCCTCCACTCAAGCTTGTTTCTCCTGCTGGGAATTTGCATGGGTGGAGTGCCATTTAATCTGATTCTACTTTTTAATACCTGAACTCGGTTGCCAGTATCACTGCAATTTGCCATACATACCTATGTGTATGTATGCATGCGTGTACATCTAAACACCAAGCTGACCAAAACGTTCATTGATTAGTTCTTCTTCTCTATAAAGCCATACCAAAGTACCGAGGGGGCCCGAAATAAATGTGCAAAGCACACCCAAAATGCCTATCTCATCTCTCCGAATGTTCTACTTCGCAATTCTCCAAAACTTGTGTAACATCACCAGGCATCTTCCTTAGCGTTTCCTTGGTACGCACTTTAAAAAGAAAGAAATCTAATTTACACTCATGATCTTTAATGCTGTGCCACTGAGAGGTGCACTTACAATTCAGATGGCGTAGCTTATCTGACGTCAAAAGACGTACATTGATCTCTGTCAGATAAGGAATTGCTCTTGCGTTCTAGGCTGTTGGAGTTCAAAATGACATTTGTCTGCGTTTTGCTTTCTTTAATGGTATTGTAATCCTGACTGTTTCAAGTAGGATATAAAGGAGCTCAGTTTCGGTGTTGGTTTTCAGGAATGCTTACGAGGAATCTGTAAGGTTGACAGTGCTTAGAGGGACAAATAGCTTAAAGAAATAATATTAACTTTTTTAAGTTTGTGGAAATTTCAGTGCTCTGTGCAGGATCCTGGCCAGCAGAAGGCAGTAACTGCTCAGCTTTGCGTTGTTCAGCATTGCGTGCTCGCTTGCATTAGCCATCTTCACAGTCTAGAGCTACGGACTGAATTTTCAAGGTTTCAGAAGGAGTTAATAGGAAATTTGTTGTTCTACGTGCTCAGTTCTTTATGATTCCCCCTAAATAATGTATTCCCTTTCTTTCCTAGGCCCAAGAGTTTTGCTTTTCATGTACAATAATACTCAGCATGTTGTTATTCTATCACATGCTGGCCGGAGCCTTTCTTCCATTCCTCATCTTTTCAGGAAATTGGGTTTCAGCTGAGAACATCAACTTTTACAATGTGAGACCTCCACTAGACCGTAAGTAGACAGTTATGCTTTTTTTGTGTATGCAATTGTAGCTTAACATTTTAGTTAATTGCCATGTTCTTTCAATCCTTTGGTTTTTAGGTGTTTGTCAAAGATGAAGGATAAAAAGTTTAAAATAAAAAAACTTTTGCTTTTCAACACACAGCAGTTTAGTTTATTTCTAAGATTTCATAAGTTGACTGAATGAAAACAAACAATTGTGTGCATTGCTAAATTATAGAGTGCACGAGGGCAATAGTTTTCACATTTTAAGTGCTTTTATTATATTTTTCTGTCCCTGAAATGTCTTCCTACAGAGCAAATTATGCAGTGTGTTTCTCATAAATAATACAGAACAGATGTGTTTGCCTTTTAGCTTGTTGGGGTTTTTGTAAGGGAAAGAATAGGTGTGCTGTATGCAATTAATTCAAACTGAAGGTAATTAAAAACTTGGTGAGACCTGTGAAGCCAGTTGTCACTAATAGCATCTTTTTTTTTTGCCTCTTATCTAGCATTGGAATTCTATTCCTTCATTTAAAGGGGGAAAGATTTTCATGATATGTATCATTAAAACAGTCAAGACAGCTAGATATAATAGGAATATATGTGCATCTAGGGAACTGTGCATCTTAAAATAATTTATATAGTTATATAATAAGATTTTAAAATAGTCCTCTTGATCCCTTTGTCAAAGGGTTCAGACTTCTTCAGAGTTGGAGATCAAGTTCTGAAGCTGTGTTGAAGATCTATTTTTTTCATCAAAGGAATCAAAAGCCATTTGAATGTAGACTGTGTTTGTGTACCTGTACAAACATACATGCAGATGTACTATCATGTGCATATGTATAAGATGTTCTCTCTTTCCTGTTTTCCCACCACTACCTAAATGGTATTTTGGATTGTGAGAGAATGAAAGCAGGAGGAGGTATTTTAAAGTTCAGGCATAGCAAAACCAGTTAAAAATGTAAAAGCTTTCTACAAAACTTGTTTCATAGGTTTTATTTGTGTCGCAGTGATGTATGATTGAAAATATGTAAATGTATGTAATAAGTTTTTGTAAGTATATGTGTGTACAAGCACTTACAGTATTATTTTGAATATTTTTTTCTTAATATTTGCAAACTTACTGTATTTTAATATTTTTAAAGCCACTCCATTCCCAAACAGTTTTAAGTGCTTTACCTGTGATAATGCAGTGGACAATTACAACTGTAACAGATGGGCTGAAGATAGATGGTGTCCTGAAAGTAAGTGCGCCTGTACTAAGGAGATTCTTGATGATAGTTAAATTTCTTTCTCCCTGACTCGGCCGTCTTGTAGAAGTCTAACTGAATAGGATTAACATGCCAACACAGTGGTGCCCTCAGTTGTGTTATTAGTAACGCTGGGTCATACAGTTTCTGCTGAGGTGAATATTTTGACCATTTCAGAGTGCAAAGCAACAGTGTAAAATTATTTATATCTATGTATACGTATAAAACATTTTATGTAATATGTAACAATACATTATTAATATGGTGATTAATGCGTTATTAATATATCAATAATATATGAATTACCTCTGTGTGTGTGTATATATATACATAGCCATGTGCTTCCTAGGAATTAAGTTCAAAGGTGTTGTTTAAAAAAACTTAAGAATTGCCTTTGTAGCCTTATCCCCTTCCTTTTGGATGCCATCCCAAGACATAATGGTCTCTCTAGGCTATAGGCTTGGTTGTGAGCAGCAAGACCTGAATGACTGGGGATCATACTTGTGTGAGAGAATGATAGATACGTAGAAAAGAATGGAAATATGTTTCCTCATTTTTCTTCGCAGTGACATTCACAGTAACAGTGGGAAAGGGGAAGACGTGAACAAGAGGAATGAGGAAACGTGTCTGAAACAAAGAAAGCAAGAATGTGCTGCAAAAAAGAGTAGAGAATGGAAGATAAATGTGTAGATTATAGTGCTAATAAGTAGTTTAAATGATAGCAGCCTTTCTGGAGGTTTGAAGGGTCAGTTAAGCTTAAGATTTCATCACTAATTAATTCTTGCTGAATGGTGTCTGGATCAAGTTGAAAAATGGCTTTATACAGACAAAATAAGTCATTTTTATGGGAATAGTTTGCTGAATTGTGTGAAGTTTTTAAACCCTGTAAAAGAACGCATACTTTATGCAAATAAACATTTTAAAATTTATTTTGTAGGTACTCAGTACTGTTTGACAGTTCATCTCTTCACAGACCATGGGAAGAGTACATCAGTCACCAAAAAATGTGCTACTGGAGAAGAATGCCATTTTGTAGGCTGCCACCATCACAGAGAGAGTGGCCACACAGTAAGCACTACTCTTTGTATAAGAGCAGCAGTTTGGTTTTGAGGTTTGCATTTCAGTACTTGTTTTTCCTGCTGAGCTGGAGAGGATGTGCCAAGGTACGCTCTCCAGTATTTAACAATAGAAGCCAAATTTCTGCACCAGAAGCATGACTGCCCCCTTCCTCCCACTTTCCTATTTGTGCTGCCGTGTGGCAGGATGCAATAACAACTTCGAAAGAAACACCTGAGCGTTTTGGGGCATTGCTCGCGTGTGCGTGGGCCTTGGTTTCTGAGTTCTGAGTAGGGTGCCCAGGTGGGCAACGCAACCTGCAGCTGTGCCACTGTCAGCCCTTGGGCAAGCCCGACTGGGCACTCCAGTCACGTCTTTGCATGACATCGCTTGGGTGACACCGCACAGTACGCGAAGCAGGACTGTGTTTGTCCACGAAGGCCACGCTCTTGAGCATGATACAGCTGAGTGTTTGTTCCATGACAAAAAACTAGAACTGCTGCCTTCTCTCATCCCTGGGATGCTAGGTAAAAAGTTTATTCTTAATAATCAGGTGTATCCCAACGTATTACTCACTGCAGTAAGGTATTATCCCCTAATTCCTTAACAGTTGAGAAAGTTAGTTATGTTATTTTTAACATGAAACTTGTCAGACACCAAAGACGAAGCAGACAACATATGTGTTAAATATAAAAGAGTCTGTATGTTTTCTGAATCGACTTCCATTGATTTCAATAGGTTTTGGTGCACTGAGGGCATGAAATAACTATGCAGCCTGCCTTCTGCTGCATTTTATCTTATAAGAGTTCTTGTGACTTTGCATTAGATAAAAATTGGCATTCTCTTGGCTTTTCCAGTACGGAGTGTCAAGTAAGGAAAATTATTTCCAGATTCCCTCCTGAAAGTCAGCTGTGACAGTGGCTCTGTGGCACTAGAAAACGGCAAAAAGAAAGTCTGAAGTTCAGCATGCAAAGCTACGCTGAATACAAAAGCTTGAGGGAAAAAATGAATGGGAACAGAGTTTTTACAGTCAGAATTCTTTGGCTTAAAAAGGTGAAACTTGAAACATTCAAATACATTTTTTTGGTCGTGTAAGAAGGGGAAAGTGATGGAAAGTTTTCTCTGTTCTCTGCAATGTGAGGGAACTTGTCGGTGCAGCTAAGGTGGCTGCATTACATCACATCGCAGTTTCTAAGCCCAGTGACAGCACTAGGTGGTGAGTTACCCTAGGAAGGCCGTGGTGCAGAATTTGGAAGAGAAGTTGTAGCGTATATGCTCCATCTGCTTGGGTCAGGCTGCCAGGTGGAAGCCATTAGACTGTTTAGCTGTAACCTTTGCAACCAGTTGAAAGAACGTATATCTCTCAAAAGCCACTGCTGAATTATCCTATGTCCAGTGATCTCCACTTTCTCCACAGAAATGTGTTTCTTGCTGTGAAGGCATGATTTGCAATGTAGAAATACCAACCAACCACACAAATGCAATATTTGCCGTATTGCATGCCCGGAGAACGTCGGATGGCAGCAGGCGGACAGTCAACGTTGCAGTGCTTGTATCAGTCATGATGATCGCGTTGTCGTGATGCAGCACCCTCCCGTTCCATCTGCTTGGGAGGGTCCGCCTTCCTGTGGGCCATAAGAAACTGTAAGAAGACTGTTTCAGCATGCGCAAGGACAAATCACTGATACTCCTTAATTACAGAAAATGTAAGGGGACAAGTGGCAAGACAAACGTACATCATGAAGTCCTTGGATATTTAGTGAAGATACTTCATATGGCCTGCAGTATTTAAAAAAAACCAAAACACAACGACCCACTGGTTGACTAGGCAGTGGGGTGAACTCAAGTTATTATAATTCACTATTTTATGATGAAAATGCGTGTATGCTTGGCATGTTTTTTGAGCAGACAAAAGTGTCTGTAGACAATCAGTTTCCCAGGTGAGATAAAAAGGAACTCCCGATGGATGATGTGCCAACAGGTATCCCAATAGAAACTGGTTTTAAACTGTTTTTCATTGTGCATAAATAACACGGAGTTTCTTGTCTCGATCAACAGGTGTATTTAAGCTTATCTGTAGTTACGGTTTTCATAGAGAACATGTATGGTTTTCATAGAGAACTTATATGAGAGAATTTTTTTTCTGTTTTGATCAGAGCTATCATTTCTACTGGAAATAATACAAAATAATACTTTCTATCTTTCTTTTCTGTAAAACGTTGTCTCACACTCGGATTTTAAAACAGCGTGAAATTCTGTAGAATGTCTGCCTAAAACTGATGAACTGTTTGAGCACCTAAGTCAAAATTCCTTTCCCCTCCCCTGAAAGGGATTATTTTCTTGCAATAGAGTCTCACCTCAGCTGAATCTTTGTCTTTGTGATAGTGTTCAAAGTGGTGGTAACACCATGGCTTTGAAATTGCAGCTGCGGTCAAGCAGCTACATTACCATAAAAATTGTAAGTGGGCACTTGGTATAAACAAGGAGAGAAGTCTACTGTGTTCCCTCTGGATTTGCAGAAGTTTCTCCCAGAAATACTACTGTCCTTGATGGATCTTCAACTTACAAGTCAGCACTGTTGGATATCCCAGACCTCTGGACATCGTTGTTATGTAGCTTTCCACCCCCGTTTGAAAAGTTGGGGCCGAGATTCTGTTTTTCATTACAATATTGAGCAGTTCAATGTGGTTTATTTGTATAGTTTGACTATTTGACTCCTTATCATTTAGATGACTGTTCATCAATTAGATGAACATCAATTAGATGTTCATCAATCAGATGAACAGTTGCAAATTTGACAACTAATAGCGGGTAGATTACAGTTAGACCTGCTAAAACCTTCTTCGTTTTCCTTTGTAGACCTTGTGATGCAGACCAGCATAAATAAGTTGCTTGTGTGAACTCTCACACCTTCTAGCGCAGAACGGTGCTTTCCAGGGCCCCATAGATCGAGCTGTTCTAGACTGGCGTGAACAGAGTCTGCAGTAGGTCAGGCGTCCGGTGTCTGCCTTGGTTACTTCATTAACGCGTATGTTCTTTGCACTGCAAACGTCCTGATCGTAGACGCCAGCAGGTGCTGATGTTAAATGACTTCTCAGTACGGTTTTGTGTGATCGGAAATCCTAACAAATTTCAGCTGCTCCTTTTGCCCAATTGTGTTTCTTCCAGCTCGCCGCTATTTTCATAAACTTTCTCGGACAACCTGAGATACTGCAGCACAGCTAAGGATTTGACCTAGCAAGGTTGAAGACTTGCATTTCACTTTTTTCTTTTCCTAACCTATTTTATTCATTTATTCATATACTCATATGATTACAAATAAGATAGATTGTTCTGATCTTTTTTGAGTGGCTTTTTCTCATTGTAAATGAGATGGTTAAAATTACGATTAACAGTTGAAATATTTTTCAGAAAGGACAGATCATCAACACTTACTCTTAAAACGAGATTCAAAACTGGTCTCTGAAAAATTCAAGTAACTCTAAATTGGGATTTTTTAGAACGTAAATATAGTCTTAATTATTTGCTATTTTACATCACTAAATGTATTTAGACTAGCAGTTGAAAAACAGATTTTGAAATGGTTTGGGGTTTGTTTACATTCTAAAATTGTCTACACAATATTTTTAGAATATACAAATACGTCTAAAAGTCCGTCTGTGATTTGTTGACCGGCAATTGCATAGTTACAGAAATTGGATGGAAACGCTTTTTCCTTGCCAATGCAATATAGTTCTTGCTGTCTAAGTGAAGATTGTCCAATCTGGGTTCTGATGACCATCGCTGTGCCGTCCAACAGGCCAAGATGCTGAGGATGTTTTGAGGAAATTTTTCCTTGGTTCGGTGACCATCGCTAGGTAACACATCTATAGTATTAATCTTGGTGTCAGACACGGTAACAAGCACATTCCATGTTTTTCATCATTAAACATCATCTTTTTGCTACATGATCTACTTGAACGTTTTTCTTGTGGGATAATCATTCCAGGTTTGCTCTCTGCTCAACAGGGAATTCCTTAGTAAAGTGAAAGCAAGTTGTCTTCCATGTTTCAGGTCATGGTATTTTTCTTCCCACAGTTGAGCTTCTGGGCATAATTATTGCAGTTTTAACAAGGCCTTAAAGTGCCCTATAGCCTTATGTGAGTTTACTGTAAATAATTTACAATAACCTAAGTGCTGACATTTATTTACGCTGCAGATGCCATTCCAGAGCGTTTGGGAGCGCCAGGGAGACCCTGGAGAGCTGCCCAGAGGGAGGGCTCAGGTGCAGAGGAAACGGGCTGCAGGTTCTCTGCAACTGCCAAAAGACCTTTTGGGAGGGGAGGTCTCTCTGTGTTTGTTTTTCTTGGTTGAACTCATTTTTTTTTCCTGTTTGCTACACTGAAAAGTTAAGAAATTTTAAATACTTTTACTTAACGCATTTGGTTTGGAATAAAAAAAAAAAAAATTGAAGAATTCCACTGGAGTGCCAAAATAGTATGCTTGATTTTAATTGTCATCTTTTTAAAATGAACAATAAAGACAGCAACCTGGGTATAGGAAAGGATTTGGTGTTGCCAAATAGAATTCCAGTAGTGGAGGATATTAAGGATGAGTTCTAGTCATCTTGATACATCAATACCTTTGTTATTGCAAAGTTAGGACTATTGTTTCTAGAAAAATGAATATGCAAAAGCCGTTACTGCAATGTTAATGCTGCACAAATTGGCACTTGGCTGAAGAAATACGGAATTTAAGAGTGAATATCAATTTTACCCTTTGCTGCTTTTCATGTATGTAAAAACCTGTATGCTGCTGCATACGTTTCATTCTAGGCCAATGTTAAAAGCCAACTTTGTAGGAAAAGCAATGTGTGCTGATTATGAGAGGAAAAAGTGGTAAAATTCACCAGAGTGCATGTTTTTGGCATGACTAATGGTTGACTGCGTAGGTGATCTTAATGTTAATTTATGGTAGAATGTTTATTTTTTATTAAATAGACTCAAGTATCAGCTATATTTTCTCTTCAGATATCTGTCTTCAGATATCACTGAGGAACTTCCAAGAGTATTGTTTGATTTGAGAAAAATAATCCTCGGGCGCTCCATTACGTGTGTATTCCCTGCATCTCCATTTCGGTTCGCAGATGTTGTATCTGAAGCGTGTGTGACTCGTTAATGCCTAAATTAGCCACGCAACTTTGGAAATGGCGTTTCTGTACATGCACATCCATAACGTTATATGCAGAAGTGTGTTTGCTAATACTTCTGTGTACATCCAGCTTCCAAAAAATAACGTGTTAAATACTGTATTGTCGCTCAGTAGTGGGGCAGGTGTTTATATCCAGAGACAGCAGGCGCTGGGTAAAATCAGTGGGTGCCAAACTCAAGGGCAAAATGATCCCTTTATGTTGCCCTTAGAACCTGAAAAGAATCCATGAGTAATGGCGAGTAAATCAATTTGTGCAGTTGAAGAAAGATAAATGTCATTTTATCATATGTGTGTGTGATGATGAATTTTTTTACATTGCACTGGACAGTCTGTAGAAGATTTATTTTTAAAAGCTTCTTCTCTATTCAGCGTTGGTTTGTATGACGCTTTCTTACTGCTGTGTTACTGGTTTAAATCTTCTCCAGAAATGGCACTTTTAATTAAAAATGCTAAAATATTTCCTGGTGGAAAACGTTTGTGGTGAAAAAGGTAAAAATCCTTTTGATTCTTTAGAGAACGAGACCGGCTGTTGGCACCGGGGAACTCGAGGGCAGGTTCTGCGGCTCTTTCTCGTCCGACGAACGCTGGAAATCCGCGGAGCGGCAGGCTGGGAGGTGTCCGAGCGCAGCGAGGTGGGAGGGGTGCGCAGCCCACCAAAGGCACGGGGGCAGCAAGCCCAGACAGGAGAGCACCTGAGCCCTGGGCCGGGCTGGAACGGATCGGCATTTTGACTTTCCCAGTTGCTCTAATTGTTTCCAGGGACATCAGATTTTTCATGGGATGGAGATTCCCTTTTTACCCGTGCAGCGTAAATCAGGAGCCTTTTAGTGATGTGAGAGCGCTCTGCCACTTCGGAAAATGGAAATAGTGAGCAACCGTTCGTCTCTACTTGAGCTAGCTAGGAGACGCGCCTTCCCATCGGTGTCCAGTGCAGATCCTGGCCCGAACAAGCCTGCTGCAAATCAGCCGGGGTGCCTTTAATTCCACTTGCTTTCATTCCGGAGTCACCCTTCTTTCCTGGCATTACAGTACAAGGTGTAGCAATGTAAACATAGCTTTACATTACATATGCAGCTCCACAGATCACAAGTACAAAAAAAAAAAAAGATCACAAGTACATCTAAGTCCTGTTAAGTGCCATTATGGATAATATATGTATATATGATAATATCTGTGTATCCGGGGGAGACTGCTTGTTCAACTCCTGCTACAGCTAAGGAAACGCTGGCAAAATCTTAGTTTAAGTGAAATTCTCTCGTGGCTTTCAGTATGGTTTACAGTATCGTCTGCTTTGACTTTTTACGAGCAGTGGCTTCAAAAATCTTCACTGATGCCAATCCTCCCTTCTTGGAGGACAATTTATCCTGATAGAGACACGCTGCGCCCAGAGGCGCTTAAAAGGCACGAAGAAAACTAATTTCTTTTGCATTTCTGAAAATGCAATTGCTGTAACCATTATTAAAGTAATTTTAAGCATCGTTTTGTAGCATTTAAGTGGAAATAAACTTTTACTATTACAATTAGTCAGAAAAGTTTCAAAGCAAGAAAGGTGTTTCTACACTGGCCTCTTAACCTACCAGAAAAATTGAAGTCCAGGTACAGGTTAAAATTCTGAATTATGGAAATGAGCAGCACACAGTCCACTCATTTGAGCAGGACAAAATGCCAATTTCAGATTTTCATAGCATATAACATCAAAAGAAGATTAAGATTAAAAAAAAAAAAATCCAAAAATCTTTTGGAGCACAAAACCAGTTCTGTAGAAAATCTTTGTTTGTTGAATATCGCTTGACTGGGAGAAGCCCTGTAAGAAGTGCGTGATTTTTACAGGGCTTGCTAGTTGCAAGTGTTTCAAATTAAGAATAGAATAGAATAGAATAGAATAGAATAGAATAGAATAGAATAGAATAGAATAGAATAGAATAGAATCGTTTAGGTTGGAAAAGACCTTTAAGATCATCCAGTCCAACCATTAACCTACACTACCAAGTCCACACTAAACCAATCAAGGGTAGACTAGACTAAACCATGTCCCCAGGTGCCACCTCTGCCCGTTTTTTGAACACTTCCAGGGATGGTGACTCCCCCACCTCTCTGGGCAGCCTGTCCCAATGCTTGACCACCCTTTCCATGAAGAAATTTTTCCTAATTTCCAAGCTAACCCTCCCCTGGCGCAGCTTAAGCCCATTTCCTCTCGTCCTATCGCTAACTAAGAAAACGAGGCCCTCAGCCCTATCCTCAGGGAGCAGAGTAACGCTTCCCTCGTGTAACACCGTTCCCGGGTTCTAGCTCGTGCATTTGGGCAGGATGATCTGGAGCAGGAGCCGTTTATTGAGAGCTTGAGCATCTTTCTGGTCTTCGTGTCTCCTCCGTTTTCAGCGAAGGAAGCAACTCATCAGCCGCGGAGCTCGGAGGAAGAGGTAAAATGATAGAATCATGGAATCATGGAATGGTTTGGGTGGGCAGGGCCCTTCAGAGCCCACCCAGCCCAGCCCCTGCAGTGCCAGGGACAGCTTTAACCAGCCCAGGGTGCTCAGAGCCCCGTCCAGCCTGGCCTGGGATGGTGCCAGGGATGGGGCCTCCACCGCCTCTCTGGGCAACCTGGGCCAGCGCCTCACCACCCTCACTGTAAAACA
Source organism: Pelecanus crispus (assembly GCF_030463565.1). NCBI lineage: Eukaryota > Metazoa > Chordata > Aves > Pelecaniformes > Pelecanidae > Pelecanus > Pelecanus crispus. The sequence goes on along the minus strand of NC_134647.1, from coordinate 3,081,943 downwards.
TTTCTTCCTTATAGCCAGTCTAAATCTATTCTTCTTCAGTTTAAACCCATCACTCCTTGTCCTGTCCCAACAGGCCTTGCTAAAAAGATTCTCCCCATCTTTCCTGTAGGGAAGTATTGGAAGGTCGCAATAAGACCTTTAAGTACTGGAAGGGCGCAACAAGACCTTCCATAAGGTAGGGGTGTTGCTGCTGACTGTAGATTTTGGGTTTGCAGTGGTACAGATCAGTGCAACCTGGGTGGAGAAACTGTGTCCGATTCAACAGCTTGTCCAAAAGGCAGGCGAACGGCCAAAGGTCAGGACGATTGAACCTCCTGTAGGGGTAAGGCAGGCAGCAGGTAACTAATTAGCCCGTGTTATCTCTGCAGAAAGCACGCCTGGTGTTTTGTACGAGCTTCTAATGTTATCTGCTCCGCTCTTGCCTTCAAGAAATCACGGAGACGCAGGGAAGCAGCTGTAAGTTTGGGGGAGAGGGTTGGGGAGCATAGAAGAATGGATGTACTTAGCAGTCGTAATTCATTCTTCTAGATCGCTTAAATTTCATGGTGATTTGGTAAGGGCATTTTTAACGTTGCTGTCAGTGCTGCGTTAAGAAGCTGCTGTTAACGGAGGGAAAAGTGTAGATGTTTGATGTTTGAATAGATTTATACAAGGAGAGAGGTAACGTTGTTATATAGGGGTTTAAAGGTCACACTGCACAGTTCATTTGTGTTAATTTGTCCCAGTCTTAGCATTTCATGTTAGGGTTTTTTTTTTAATCTCTGCCCTCTGAACCGTGCCACTGTGACCAGGGTGACACGGTGCTGTTCTGGAATGGGAATGCTGTGGCAAAATGAACTAGTAAGTAGAAAATGCGTGAGTGGAGGTGGGACAAACAGAATATTAAATAAGGTGAAAAACAAGCGAACGACAAGTTGGAATGCAATGTTGTTCACCGAATTAATACAAAACGTGTCCCATGTCATTTGAAGAAAGTACGTATGTTTTAGGTCTTGCAAATTGTCGTAGTGTTTCCTCATGGTTTTAGTTTCACAGATTCCGTTGCCTATTCCCCCTACTCTGAAAAAGAAAAAATAATCTCTTGCACGGGGCTACATCCCACAAGCTTGTTGCAGAGAGCACTTCCTTACTGCTCTTAGGCTTTCCCATGCCTGTTTTTGGCTAGGATTCAAAGAATTTGCTAACAATAGAGGCCCACAACGCGCCCACGTTAAACGAAGGAGGAAAACGGTTGATCCCAAACTGCTCCATTTTAATTTGTGACCAATCCACAAAGGAATATAAAATCTGGAAGTCTGTCATGAACAGAAGGAAGAATAAGCGTGAACTCCAAGTTGTGGTCGTAGCTAAGGATTTTCAAATCAATTGATCGAATTCGTCAGTGTGGCTTGGTTATCAGCTGGCTGCAATGCTCCAAGTTTAAATATACTCTTTATAGCAAAGTACTTCTTGGTGTTTCTCTTAAACGTTGCATTCTTTAGAATTTTTTTTTTTTTTTTTTTTTTTTTTGCTTTTGGGGGAATAATCAGAAACAAACCCTGCCACTTGTGTTCATTATTGTGAACTACAGGGAGAAAATGGTTTTTCACAGTGCCACTGACTGCATGCCAGCAACTGTGAGTAGACACGAGGAAAAAAATTCTTCCCAGTGAGATCAGCTAAGCCCTGGAACAGGGGGCCAGAAAGGTTTTTCAGAACTAAACTGGTTAAAGTCCTAAGCAACCTAATGTAGCTCTAAGTTAGCCATGCCTACAGCAGAAGGGTTGGGCCAGGGACCTTCAGAGGTTCCTTCCAGCCTTAATTCTTTAACAGATTCTGAGGTTGCACCAGAAACTACATTGCATCTGATTTTTCTTTCTGTCCATCTTTCTATTTGGTTAACGTTAAAACGTACATTAATGCAGCATTCATCACAGAGAGGTGCTCGGAGTATTTTTACTGAATTTTACCTCTGGAGACTGCAGGAATGGATTCTCCTCACTTTAGAGTGAGGGATTCGGACAAAGACTTGCTGGAGATTCATGTTGGGGGCTGGTTTAACTAGAGGCACTCCGAGTGAACTAAATGATGACTTGGAGACTTTTGTGGCTGACTTTGCTCCGCCCTCCTATCCTGAAGGTGTATATTAGAAATGGTAACCTGTCTCCTGGGCTGTAGCCAGAGTCCCAAGCAGCAGGCTGCCCTTCTGCTTATTTGCGGTTTTGACTTACAGTGCAGTTGTCGGATATTCTTCTGGTATTTTGCAAACACTTGGCTTTTCTTTATGCCTAGTTAACATTGATGCATATAAAGTCGTTTGTGCGCATCTAAATGGTTATCACACACTACAGCTACTTTATTTTCTTAAGGGGCAGAATAGATATTTATGTATGTATAGTGATACTTTAATTTTTTTTTCCTTGCTGAATGCAGATGGGGTACAGATCACTGGGAAATCAATCATGAAAAATGTTTTTAGGTTTGCTTTGTTATTTCCAGCCCAATATGCAGTTCCTTCTTCTCTGTTTAATCCTGGAAAAAAGAAAATACTCCCAAAGAACCATACGATACATAAATGGTTTCACGAGATGTGATTGGAAAAACCTTGTTTTTCCTGACCTGGGAACATCTTAAATACTGTGAATGAATGCCTTGTTCCAGTGAAGTTGGGAATTTTACCCTAGTAGGACTGAGGCTTTAACCAGTGTATGTATGGTCATTGCTCACATGCAGGTGTTGCTGTGCAATTAGGTGATTTATTTTATTGCTTTGATTAAATAAGAGAAATATATATATATTGGCCTGCAAAAAATTATGCTGGAGCTTAGTCATGGTGATGTGCTCCTTAGGAAGGGCTTTTAAATTCACCCAATGACTTTCAGTAAGATTGGCTGCAGATGATATACGTGCTCATTTAATTGTTGCAGCTGAAAAGGTTTGTTTGAAAGTTGGCCTGTGAACTGATAGCCAAAGTGGCAAAACAAAGGCTTTTTTAAAAAAATAAAAGCCTAATTGTCGTCACTGTTGAAATGCTGCATGGATCTGACTAGATGTAGTTTTAAGAAATAACAAGAATTAGACACACGGTTTACTTTAATGTTAATAAGATTAATGGTGCAGGAAATCCTTAGAAGTTTAGAAACTGGCTTGATTTCAGGAAAGAAAATGAAGTAATCTGAAAGCAGAAAATTCGAGAAAATATGACCAAACCCGCATTATTCTTGGAGGTAAATGTGAAGTTCTTTCTCAACACCTCCGGCTTGCAGCGATCATCTCGAGGGCTGTGATTCTTGCCTGAAAAAAGGCCAAATCTCTTATTGCCAGGTCTTTATTGCCATTTCAGATTCCCTTGTTTGGACTCTGTCGTTGTTGCGATGCCACGGAGGTCTTTCTCTGATGTGTATTCTCCGGGTGTGTTCTGGGGTCCTTTCGGAAGATAAACTTTCAGTTGAATGAACATTTTAATTCCCGTGGAGCGTGTGGGGATGTGTGCTCATCAGCTCTCACGTTTCCCAAACTTGTCAGCCCTCTCCCCCCGCGCTCCTTTTGGGATGTCCTTTATAGGCTGTGCAAAGCGCTCCCTCCTGCCCTTTTCCTTTCAGAATGGCGTGTGCGGAGGAAAATACAAAAAAAACCCCGGTGCTTTGGGTTTTTCTTTTTGTTGGTGGTTGCTTGGTTTCAACCTTATTTTATGGTAATATCATCTGTGAAAAGCAGTGGATGCCTCAACCTGCCTAAGCCATTTTAGGGAGATAGAATATCAAAATGTAAACAGCCTGGTCCATTGAAAGACATGAAAAAGCCTGGAAAAAATCTCTGTTGAAAGGGAATAGATGATACAAGTATTTTGGGTCTGCAAGTGTTTTCGTTAGGGCTCCATCTGCAGCTGGGGGTCATCACGCGGAACAGCTGAGGTTACAACATGGAGTGGGTAAATTCGTTTATTGGAAACTCAGGAGCCCTTGAGTAAGGAGTTGAAAGACTGGGAACTTGCAATCCTCTTCTGAAGATTATAGTGAGATTGGAGATAAAAAGTCATATGGAAAAAGTAAAGAAGCCAAACAAAGAGCAATTAAAAATGCTTTCTTTTTTGGGTTTTTTTGTTGTTGCTGTTTTCTGTTATTCTTTATTCCATAAGGGTACATGTGTCACGGTTACGGGCTGGCCTGGCATTTTAAACCACCGCTGTGTCTGTCCCTTTTTAACTAAATGAGGTCGCAGGTGTTGTGTCGGAGAACGCGCGGTGTGTCCTGCATTCTGCTGGACCTCAGTGACACAAACCAGTCCGATGTACTCATTACTTAGGGCGTACTTTTTGTCAGGGCTCATCTCCTTTTGAAAATTAATGCTGATGCAGGTAGGCTGTCAGGCTGCAGCACAGCAGCTCTACCCAGATAATCTTGTGGTGATCTTGTTTACTGTAGTCCTTTTACTCGATACAGGTAAATTATCCGGGAGTCATGCAGTGTGTCCCCACCTGACCTTAATCAGCAATGACTAATGATGAACTCCTGTGTAGGCAAGTGTCGGGGCTCAGCCCCAGGCAGCAGCTCAGCACCACGCAGCCGCTCGCTGCCCCTGCCCCGGTGGGATGGGGAGAGAATCGGAGGAGTGAGAGTGAGAAACACTCCTGGGCTGAGATAAGAGCGGTTTAATAATTGAAATAAACTAAAATAGTAATGATAATAATAACAATATAATAATGATAATAATAATACTATCCAAAGCAAGTGATGCCCAATGCAATTGCTCCCCACCCGCCGACCGATGCCCAGCCAGTTCCCAGCAGCGATCGCTGCTCCCCGGCCAACCCCCCCCAGTTTCTATACTGCCCATGACGCCGTATGGTATGGAATGGCCCTTGGGGCAGTTGGGGTCAGCTCTCCTGGCTGTGCCCCCTCCCAGCTTCTTGTGCCCCTGGCAGAGCAGGGGAAGCTGCAAAGTCCTTGCCTGGCATAAGCAGCACTGAGCAACAACTGAACCATCAGCGTGTTATCAGCATTCTTCTCATCCTAAATCCAAACCACAGCACTGTGCCTGCTACTGGGAGGAAAATTAACTCTATCCCAGCCAAAACCAGGACAGCAAGGTTGTGGCCTCCCTGGAAATGATTCCCAGTTATTCTGTAATGCAAGCGTGTTCGCCATTCTTAAATGCATTTCTTAAAAGTACATTTTTTTTTTTTCTTTTTCTTTTTAAGGCGTAAGAATAACCTTATAGAAAAGATGAAGATCAGGAGAATATGGTTACTCTCTCCTCTTGCTTTTTATCATCTGCCAATAGGCACCTTGTAAACGCAGCTGCGGACGGAGTAGCGCGCCCAAAGGCCCCGTGTAAGGGGCAGCGCGTACTCTCCAGACACGCGTTTCTCGCTTTGGATCTACGGCCTCTCAAAGTATCTTGGCTGCTTTCAAACTTCTTTACCACTTAAGTTGCATGAAATGGATTTTCAGCGTAAGGCTTTGTGGTGTCTATCCAACGGTGAGGTGATTTAAGCCCAAGGATCCAAAGATGTGCAGATGTTTAAAATCCAGAAATGAAAATCGTAGTGTTATTTGCTCTGTGAAGGGCAAATATAAAAGCGCTTGCCTCCAATGTTAAATATCTGATGCATTTCTTCTATTACTGAATCCACTTTATGCTTCCTGTATTTAGCACTGAAAAAAACCCTGGAATAATGCCTATTCACTTGCTTTGCCTATTGTATCTCCTGATGAAGAGAGATAATATCCATAATATTTTCCTTTGCTAAACTCAGCATTGGAGATAACATGGAAGGATTCTTGCAACTAGGCATTTTTTTTTCTTTCATGATTGCCAGTAAACTTACAGTAAAGAGGAAACGTGCGTTTTGCAGAACCTGGGAAGATGTTGTCCGCTTAGCAGTCCTAGAGTTCAGTCTTGAAGACTTGAAAGTAGAAAATTCATTACTATAATTGATTAAGCACTGTGCTGAGTGTAAATGCCTTCATTTAGTCTGAGAGGGCAGCTGTCGTGCATAGTTAGTCAGCTCGTATTGGCAGTATATCAAATTTTTTAGAAATGTCTCATGGAGAACAGGGTATTAATGAGTTTTTCCTGCAGAACCCCCCAAAGTGGGACATCGTTCCTCTAGTCTGGAAATCAGCCCATGGAAGTTGTCAGTAAGAAGGAATTCCTGGAATTAATTTTTTTTCTCTTTGTGCTTGGGTCAGAACAGAACATAGCTGGGGGTTTTGGTGGTTTGTTTTTTTGGGGTGTTTTTTTTTTTGTTGGGGGTGGGTTTTTTCCTTTGGGGGGGGGGGGGGTGGTATTATTTTGCCTCAATGGAAAATGTGGGACCTGAATTGGGTGGAGAAATTGTTGCAAAGCCTGCTCCTGTTCATGGTTCACTTCCATCTTGTTAAATGGTGCTGGGAATTGTCAGGGACAGCAAGTAGTGGGGAGAATAAAACTGCTTTTTTGGACAAAGAACTACAGATAGGCAAAAGATTCTAATATATTTCTAGATAAGATACTGAAGTAGGAAATGAAAGTTATGCTGTCTCCTCCATAATCAGTATTATATTTTGCATACAGAAAGCCAGCTCTAGGTCTATGAATCACTTTGTACCTTTTGAAGTTGTCAAGTAAGCATTTAGGGACGACTTAATTGGTGCCTTAGGACTTTTACTGCCTGAATTGCCAGGATAATACATATGCAAATACATAACACCCAGGCATTTGAGGATCACCATTTGGTTCAAGAGGGCAGTTGCCTTGCCTAGTTATTGTGTGCATATTGGCACTTAGTCAAGTTTGGGTTAAAAAAAAAAAAAAAAAATCCTTTTCATGGAAACCATATTTTACTAATGAGCTTTTCTATTGTGTCATTGTTCACGATTGCTTACCCAGCATGTCTTTAGTCTTTAGAAAATATCATCTCTTGCTCCCTGCAAGGAAATTTTCTGCTACTTTACACTACAGTAAATAGAAAGAATGTACTGAATTTAAAAACAAAAAAAATATTCAGAAAATCCCATCGGGATATCAGGAGTTGATAATGACTGTTATTTTTTTTAAAAACAAAGTATCCTTCTCTACTCTTTGTATTTCAGCTCCTTAAGGGATTATTTTACTAAATTGTTTAGGACTACAAGTAACAATTGTTCAAAGGAAAGCTGTTTGTTTGCTCGTGTTGTGGTTTAACCCGGCAGGCGGCTGAAAGCCACCCCGCCGCTCACTCCCCCGCCGTGGGATGGGGGAGAGAATTGGAAAAAAGGTAAAACTTGTGGGTTGAGAGAAAGACAATTTAATAGGACGGGAAAGGAATTTCTGTTCACCATGATGCCGTATGGTATGGGATGTCCCTTTGGGCAGTTGGGGTCAACTATTCTGGCTGTGCCCCCTCCCAGCTTCTTGTGCCCCTGGCAGAGCATGGGAAGCTGAAAAGTCCTTGATTTAGTGTAAGCACTGCTCAGCAACAACCACACCATCAGTGTGTTATCAGCATTACTCTCATCCTAAATCCAAACTGCAGCACTGTGCCAGCTACTAGGAAGAAAATTAACTCTATCCCAGCCAAAACCAGGACAGCTTGTTTTTAAAGGAATGTTATTTTGTTATAATTCCATGGCTAAACTAATTTGAGCATTTGCAGGCAAGTTTCAGAGGGTTTACTTCAACCTCATTTTCATTTTCCTTCAGTGTTTCCTTCAGCTGATTGCTGGGTAGTTTTCTTCTAACTGCCTCCTCTGAAACTGTAAATGGGTGTGTTCATGCCATAGAAACCCAATAAAGCATGGTTAAATAAAATGCCCCTCCCTTTCTTTTTCCCTCCATTTGGTTCAGAAGTGCTGTGAAACGTTTATCTTGGTGTTTGGTTAAAGATGGTCTGCCAAAGCTAACAGATCTGATCTCGAAGGTGAGCAGGGTATGGCTACAGATAGTATCGCTGGAGATACTACAAACTTGATGCCATTGACTCTCTACCTGTTTCACTTCCCATAGGTAATCATGTAATCCGCTGACCTAACGTGTTGAGCCTGAACCAGGTTAAGAAACTGCTGTCTTTACAGGAAGAACGTTTTGGAGAATACGGCCTTCCCTAACGCTCTGGATCTGCTTTGAGCCAGGGGCTGGGCTGGATAACCTCTGGAGGTCTCTTCCCACCTGCGTGATGCTTGATGGCTTATTGGTTTGGGGAACATCTTGTCGTTCTCAACTTGAAGTCTTAAAGGAAGGAAGTCTGGGTGAATACTTACCTCTTCCGGGCAATTGTGAAGGGCTAGCGACTTATAATTCTGTCAGGAAGTTTGTTATTACTGTGGCTGCTGTAGCTTTAGCTTTTAAGCATTTAGCTTTAAACCATTCCTGCCATAGAGCGTTAATTACAGGTTAAACTCTTTGTAGGTTTTACGACCTTCTATCTTGGTTTTTCATGTGTTGATACTTAGTAATCATAGAATCATAGAATGCTTTGGGTTGGAAGGGACCTTGAGAGATCATCGAGCCCAACCCCCCTGCAGTAAGCAGGGATTGAACCTGTGAACTTGGTGTTATTAGCACCATGCTCTAACCAACGGAGCTCTGGTCCTTAAAGCCTTGTAGAACAACCCCTTAGACTCTGGTCTTAGCAGGCACCCAGAGAACAGCATAGCAGGCTCGGTAAGAAATCTGTCTATTCCACTGTGAAATGAGAGGACGTTGACCATTTTTATTAATATGATCCTCTATTTGAAAATTAGTTTCAAGTCTAAGTGATCTGTTGGAATGCATTAGTGCAGATAATTTTAATAGGGATCATTATCAACATTTGATTTCTACTTCATTTTGCTTTTGATGTACAGAAATTTTGGTTAGGCTGTCTTCTTATATCACTAAAACATTTCTATTTTACTCTAATATTCTATACCAGACTCATATTTGTGTGTGTTGTACATGTACTCTTTTCTCTTTTATGCTATGCTGTAATGGCTGGATGTTACCTAAATGGAATTATCCAGTATTTATGAATTTAAGGTGATTTTAATATTACTTTAACTCCATATTTGAAGAGTTAGTATAATTAAAAGTAATTAGATTCACCAGATTAAAAGAATCTGGTGAATAACTTAGAACTTTTCAGGGGAGGGCTGCATATGAACCTTAGTATAGAAATCTGTCTTATAGTAAGTAACTGCAGCAGACGTGCACGTCTCTTCGTTTCAGTTGGTTTTCTTGCTTTTGCTTGTTTGTTTAATTGGCTCGGACACCACGCATGTAGTCAGTTGTGGAATTAAAATGTCAAAAGCGTGTTTGTGGTTGATACCTGGGTGTAGCTGGGATTGCTGTTAGCATTGTCTTCTAAGATCCCAGAATACCTTGGTTTCAGTGCCACTGCACTGCAAGTGGGCTCCATGGATCGGTGAGAAAAATCTCCATCTCTCTGCAACTTCCTCCTGTTCACTCAGAAAATGCTTTGACTAATCTAAGTTTAAAAGTTTCTCTTTTAAAGGAATATAAATCTAATATAGCTTCTGCCCTAACTGTCAAAAATCAGCAGTGCTAGGGGCTTTAGTTGAAAGACATTTGACTCTCAATTTATTCCTTTCTGTTTGTGAATTATTTCCACAACTAGCTTTGTCTGTTATTGCAGCTATAAATAAGTATTCCATTTACACATATAAGACACGTCAAGAAGCCCCAGACTTGGTCTTGACATGCAGTCATTCTACTTTTCTTCACATATACTATTAATAGTTACTAATGAGTGAAGGCTCTAAATCACGCTTGTACACCTCTGATTCTCAGGATTTTCAGCAGCTGAAATTTTGCCCCCCTTTAAATTAAATTTTAGAAGTTTAATTTAACGAGCATGAAGGCAGTTGAGGACGGGCCGAGACTTTGTGCTGTTGCCCACTCCGTGCCTGGCATGCTTTAAAAATGTGCACATGTAGACATGCGCACCTGGAAACATTTGGCAACTCCACACCATTGATTAACATTTACGTTGCCTTAACTTATGTTTAAGTATCTTTTATCCCCCTAATTTTAAGCAATCGTAAAAAATTAAGGGATTTTAAAATGTTATTACTAGTATAGCTTGTGGATAAGTTAGACCGTCAGGTTTCTAAGCCTGCCAGCAGCTACGTTTCCTTATTTGAACTTACGAAGACTAGTGAAAGCTTCTGGGATCGCCACTTGGTAAAGTTACTTCTAAACTCTATGAACATTCCTGAAAAGTTTTGAGTTCATACGAAATGTCATGATCAATGACCTTAGTAATTTCATTTCATGGGCTTTATTTTTTTTTAATTCGAATGTTCTCTTTTCCTATAATCAGTTTTCCTAATACCACTCTATTAAATTTCTTTGAGGCCAAGGAGGGAATTAAAAAAATCTCCAGAAAAATGTTGGATCAACAGTTTTGGATCAAAGGTTGGTCTCAGCCTATGGCTGTGAACTAAAACTTGAGAGGTCTGTGGATTCTCGAAAGGATCCACTGAAAGATAACTGTTTTTAAAGGGAGGAAGGGAAGGGAAGGTTATTTTTGGTAGGTTAAAGTTAGACCTAGAGGTGGTCTCTCTTTTAGGAAACTTTAAGGGATGTGTGGGCCAGAAAAGGTTAAAGAATGCACCTTCCCCTTCACTTAACACCTTTTTTCAACCAGTTTGTGTTCCCTTTCGTGGGACAGGGGCTGATGGTTTCAAGATGTTCCTCTTTGGATTAGCTGCAAAATAAGATCTGATCACTGGAATTCATTAAGGATTCTGTGCAAAAACGGAGGTGTTCTCCCTCTGTTAGGACCTGCCCTCCCTCTTCACAAGTTGCCCTTCTGCCATCTCCTTGCTCTTGTAATTAAATAATGTGTACTTCATAACACCACGTCCTAAGGGCTGTGTAAAACGGGAACGCTTCTGTCGTGCACGTCTCGGTATGTCAGAGCGCGGTCACGGTGATGGTCTCAAATCCCGCACGTGCACTGGAAGGCTCAGCTAGTTGAGATTTTGGGGTGGTTCTGGGTCCTCAGGTGACAGACACTATAGAAGTGCTACTGCTTGCTAAGATAGCGCGCCTTTATGTGTGCCTTTACCCAAGTCCCCTTTTAAACTTCAGATAAAATCTTTTAGCTATTCTTTGGCTATTTAAATTTCTGAAAGAGATGGCTATCTTTTTCTTTTTTTTTTTTTCCCCCCTCTTTAGCAAGTGAGAGGGTCTCTATCTGCTCCGCTTAAGAAGCGGGCATTTCATTTATTTATCGTCTTTATCTTCCTCGTGGCCCCATCCTTGGAAGCTCCCAATTCATTCCAGCCGAGTGGAAATCTCTCCTCCTTTTCCCTCCTTGGCATTGCCTTGTGAGCGTAACATGCCTTTTTCATTATATCGTAGAACATTTTATGCTGTAATCCGTATTCTGCACGTTCAGCCTGTTACTTTTTACGTAACCAGTTGCCTTAGAAAGTTGCTAAGAATTTGTAGGTGGCTGTGGGCAAAGGAAAGCTACTGAGAATGCTGTTCTGTGGAAAAGATTCATCTTGCTGATAAAAGCCGAAGGCAAATTGAAGAGGACGCAACAATTTATTGTGCTAGCCATTTTATAGTAGATGCTTCCAAAAAGGCTCACTATAAGCGTATTAAACTTATAGTAAGCTATCTTTGAAATACTCTGCACCTTCTTGTGTAGGTTGGGAATATAAGGAGGTTCTATAGGAAACGTATTAATGATTTTTAAAAAGCAAAAGAGTCAGCATTAAACCCTTTCCCCCTGTCCTCCTCCTCTATATTCATTGGTACAAAAATGGCAAGGGTCACTGCGGGGAGCTGAGTATGACGGGTGGGAGCGCGAGGTTTGGTGAGGTCAGTACTCGGTGGTGCATCGCGGAGTAAGTGCCAAATATCCCCCCGAGCCTGATCACCTCCTGGATCACCAGGAGAGCCGGCAAGATCTTTCACTGGGGAGCTTTGTTTCACTGCCTTCCTCACGGAAAAATAATCTAAAGTAAGTATGGAGACAAAGGGAAGTCCTGCTGAAGCGCGTGGTTTAGGAGAGTGCGAGAATTCGGAGAGAACTCGCAAGGAAGCGTGGTGAGACGGCAGCTGCTGAGCTATTGCTGCGCAGCCTGCCGTGGGGGGAAGGAGGGGGTGGCCACGCTCTTTTGAAAAACCAATAACAAAGAAATCTGAGAGTTAATGTGGGGAAGGAGAAGCAAAAATAGTCGTAGCGTGAGGAAACTTGACTTACGGAAATCTGTAGAGAGAAGGATGAAAGAGCAGTCTTGGTTACTGAAATTGCGGTAGCTCAGCAATTCATCATGTAACTGCAGGGTGTAAATTTGATTTGAAACCTAAAACCGCCTTGGCTAGGGCAGAGAGATGACACTTGTGTTAAGGTATGAGTTTGTACGTCCCAGTTGCAACAGTGGTTGCGCTGACACCGCGCGTTTAACTCGGATGAACGGCAAGCGCGGTTAGCGATGCTTCTTGAGGCACCTTGGTTCAAGAAAGTAAGTTATCAAGAGGAAAATTATGCCATACACAAGGACGCTGGCACTGCACGTGTAACAGAACTTTTTTCCATCTGTCATCAGCGCATTCAGAGCAGTCATTATGCCTGTGCTTTGCTGCAACTGCTGTGGAATTCGCTATCCTAAGGCAAGTAATTTCAGAGCTTCCATAACTGACCTCCAACCCTTGGTGCCATTAAGTCCTGTAAATCTCTCTGGTATGAATCCAGCACAGGTAGATAATTTTGGAGATAGCAATAGTGACTGAATTACAGGGGGGATTTTCTTGTTATTTTATTTTCAAAAAAAAGATGAGGGAGTGGAGATCTTTGGAGAAAGATGGTAGTGATATGGATAACAGAATAGTCTGATGGGTTAAGGTGCTTGATGGGTTCAGAAGCTAATATACTAAATTATTTCTTTCAGGCCTTATTATAATTGAGATGAAAAGATTCTGATACGTTTAGGTTAGCTAAATCAGTCACCGATCAGACCCGGAAAACAAAGGTACGAAATGTTTATGTGGTCCCTATAGACTGACGTGCTCTCGTGCTTTTTTTTTTTATGAGAACGCAAGAGGCTTGTGGCTAGGCACAGTACTGGGATGCAAGAAATCCCTGTGCGTGTTCCGTACACGGCTTTGGCTAACTTTGCCTCCATTCCCTTTCTGCAAAGCGGGGATAGAAGCTCGTCTCCACGCCCCTGCTTCGCTCTGCCTGGAGCCTGGGGGGCAAAACCTCTTTGGCCTTAATGACCACAAAGAACGTGCTCCCTCTGGGCTTCAGTCTTGCAGGCGGCATTGAGGTCCTACTTTAGATACTCATTTAATAATTATTATATGTTAATCTTAACCTTTATAGAATAATTGTGTGCTCGGACCAAAGGCTGTGTGCGCGTTGAAAGTACATAGCTGACATTTCCCCCATAACCTCTTCCTTTTCAACAGCTCCCAGCAGAGTCTTTTTGCTTCGTCGTAAACTGCCTTGGGTGTTTTTGAGACATGTTATTAGTCTGTCTTCGGAGAAGAAGCTTCCCTTAACAGCCAGGCTGCTGCTGGCCGAAACGGAGGCCAAATACCGTTCAGAATCTCTCTTTTGTTCTCTCTTGCTGCTGCGTGCCGCCTCCTCCCCGCGTGCCGCGTGCGAGACTGCAGCATCGACCTGTGCTCCGCCGAGCATCCCGTGCTTGCCGCCCACACACGGGTCCGCAGCCAGCACAGGGAGCCACAGTCACTGCTCTTCACTCGTGCCCCTCCTTTACCACGCGTACTGATCCTTTTTTAATTTTATTTTCTTTTTTTTTTTTTTCCTTGTGACGAACCTTGAGGGAACTTGTGGCCCCTGTCTGCTTAAACTTGAATTGGAACCCAACAGCAAATCTTCGTCGGATGTCATCTTTAGGCCCTGTGGGCACTATTTCCATGGGCCATATATGACGACAAGAAGTGTGGGACACATGGACTTGATTCTGCTTTTTTTTTCCTGTCCAAAAGCTGGAGGTAAACATCTATCAAGGAGGGAAGAATTTATGTGGGGCCTTAGGCTAGAAATGCTCAGGTTTCCCCGTCAGTTGCAAAGTGAAGCAAAAGCACCCATCTGACAGAAACAAATCTTCTCCAGAAAATAAACTACAGATCAGTGTTGCGCAGGAAAATCCCTTTGCAGAAAAAAAATCCCATTTTTGCTTTATTCTCATGACTTGCTTTCATTTTTAACCAAGAAAGAAGTACCCCTACAGAATACACCTGTGTGTGGTCCCATTAAAATAGTAAAAATCTTTGGGTCCCATTTGTTTCTCCAAGGTGCAGGCCATAGCATCATTTTTTGTGCCACTGACTTTTATGAGAACTTATTACTTATGTTTTGGTCACTTTTAGCCAGATTACAAATATATGTGCAGTAGCACTAGTTGTATATAGCCTCGTTGTGCACTGATACCCTCCAGAACTGCTCTTCAGCAGCTGCTTAAACCCTGATACTCCCCAGGATTAACAAGTAATTCGGCCTTTGGCCACAGCTCATGAAGTAGCACTGGAAAAGGTTCGCCCACCATGAAGCATAAAACCAAACGCAGAGCCAAGTGTTCTGAATGCTTGGGCAATTCTGATTCTTTTTCCGCCGTTGCACCATGTCATTTTTTTTCTATCTTTGCCCTCCTGTAAAATACACAATTCAACTCGTGGGTGTCAGAGGTGTTGTGAGGATATATTAGAAGGCACCTGGCCTGCTGAAGGCTTTAACATTTAATTGCGTAAACAGCCTTGACCTGAGCTTTTGACACCCAAAAGCAGTGTGGAAAGAATCCGTTCCAGGGCGGATAATTAGCCGGGCACGCTTGTCATCCCAGGCAGCTTTGTGTCACCGTGCAAGCAATGCTACTCGTGCTGTTAAAAGTTTAACTTCAGGGAGACTGAAGTACCAAAGTGTCCCTTCCAAACAGGAGAAGGGAGGTGATGCCTAAAGTTCTTACTTTTGGTAAAAGACAGGCTTCTCAGGGTCAGGTTTTAAAGTTGCTACTTGGCAGCACTTATAAAACCATCTGTATTCCTAAGGAATTTCACAATACCCTTAAAACCTGGCCAAAAAAAAAAATCAAAGCCAAACTTTTAGACTGGTCAACAGGCTGTAAGTCAGTAAGCGTGCTTGAAAATACTACCCGCAAAGAATAAAAATCATCATAATTTCTATTGCTAATAAATCCCTGTGGTTTTATTGCTAAGGCTGCCAGAGATGCATCAAGGAACAGATTTTTGAGTGTTTTAATCATATGACTAATTCTGGCTGAATTCAAATAGGAGAACTAGCATGAACATGCATTTCTCGGTGCAAATAGAGACCGAGTAATTTGTCTCACGTGAAAAGCAGCTTCGCTAGTTTTTGTACTCCTCCCTCTGATGAGCTGGTTGTCACCAGCCGTGATGCAGTGACATGAGTTTCACCTAAAGATCCAGTCAAGTGTGCTGGTAAGAATCTCTCTGTGGACTCTTTTTTTTTTTTTTTTTCCCCTTCTTTTTTTTTTTCTTTTTTCTTTTCTGGATATTATACCTGAAGGTCAAATAATGCCGCATGCCTGATATGGAAGCATTGAGGTTGTCCTGACGGTTAGATAAGGCGGATGCAGGTGGCTGTTAGCACCCTATACTTTGGGTCTGTGCCTCATAAAGTAACTAAATGTGAAATGCAGTCTCCTCTGAAGCTCTTAAGTGCACAGCAATTACATAAAATTTGCTTAACTCTTTCTCGTATCCGTTGAAATCTAAGCAAGGAAGAATGTGGCATTAGACATGAAGATTGATAGAATCCTTGATAGGCCAGAGCGGCTCAATAGCTCTGTGTTTCCTCGCTGGATTTCTTCAGTATTCCCATTGTTAGTTTAAATTTGATAAATGCAAGGAGATAGTGCAAATGGAAGGCTGGGCTATGTTGTTTATGTGGAGGAAAGACGGCGTTTTACCTGGTTGCTAGCTAGTCAAAATTCCTATTTTTGATTCTGCATATAAGCTAAAGTGATGCAACATTAATTTTCTAGTGTTTGTTTGGTGTGCTCTTATGCCTTTTAAAAAAACTAAATATGATACCTGTTAGAAGGGGCGCTCCAAAGACTGCTTCTTTCCAAAAGTAGTGTAACCCTAGCGTCGGGCACCGATAGGTGTGCAACAATGGTGTTATTCATGCTGGTCTGCAAAGACCGAAAATAAGCGATTAAATACGCTACCCTTCTGGGTTTGAGAGAATCAGGACCGTGCTCTTTTGCACATTTATATAGGAAAAGGTATTGGGGGGGCGGGGGGAAGCATTTTTCCATCCCCAGGCAGAGAAGCAAGGTCCACTGCTGGCAGTGAAATGATTTCGTAAGTGCTGGGAATGCTGAAAATCAGATACAGAAACTCTGCCTAATGCGTCTAATAATACGCTGCACCAAAATACTGTTTCTGCTAAACACTGTTACTGCTGAACTGATCTAAGCTGTGTATTGCTGTTAACCCTTTGTGCTTCTAAACAGCTTTTTTCTTTTTCTTTTTTTTTTTTTTTTTTTACCTTTTGAGATCTTATTCTCGGAGGTGTCAAAGCTAAAAGTGATGATTTCAGTCTGGGTGAAGTCTGAGTGCTAGGGCAGCATGTCTGACTTGCTCACACGGTGGGTTTAGAATCCAGGCTGACTCCTGAATGTATGAAATGACCCATCTCTGGTTTCCAAAATTCAGCAAATGACAATAACATCATCAAACCAAGATATCCTTCCTCAAAAAAAGTACTTTATCGTTTACTACAGAGAGAGGGGGATGGCCAAAGTCAGCTTACACGGCATTAAAGTAGGTTTTGCGGAAGAGGTTTAGGGCTGATACCGTAGGAAAACTCTCAGTGAAACCGCTGAGGTTTAGATTTGCAGTTTAGCCGTTGCATCTGTCTTTCTGGGGCTAAAAGCTCGATCTCCGATTCCGTGTGGCTTTGAGCCATCTCAAACGGCACTCAGCATGTTCTGTTTGGTTTGGTCCTGCCTGGTGCTTGCTCATATTGCCTTCAGACTCTGCTCTTCATGCATAGTTTTCCCATGCTCTTCATATAGCATATACCTGCCCAGGCCTATGTGTACACACCTGATGGGTTTAGCTTTGCCGCCTTTGATTTTGCTCCTGTTCCCGTGTAACTAATCTGCTAACGCTACAACTTCATGTAAATGAAAGGAAAAATTCCCTTGCTGATCTTCTCTTACTGAGAAGATGGGTTTTATAAGCATTGCCCTCCAAAATACCTATGTGGGGATGGATGTTTTACAGGCAGGGTAATGTAGGACATGTCTGCGTCAGGCTGCGTAGTTTGGAACAAAAAGCAGGCATTTGTGTCTTGTCTTGTGCCTTTTTTTTTCCCTCCTACTTAAAAACATGCGTTCGTTTTTAAGAAAGCTGTTGTGGCTTGCTGTATTCACCACCATTTAAAATCTGTAAAGAAGGGCTTTGGGCTTCAGTCCAGGTAGACCTGGCTACTGCAGCCGACAATGTAGCCCACGTGAGAGCAGTTTGCTGCCTTGGGAAGGCAAATGCAGGGTGCAGATGTCAGAAATGTCAGCGAAACCTATTTACAGAGATGCAGAAGAGCAAAGGCACTGAGCTGCTGTGGGCACATATATGGCACGGGGTGCTTAAGCATTACCAGTGGTAAAACCAGCGCTGCAGAAAGAGAAAGAGCAAGAGAAATATAGGCGTGGATTTTCAGGAGAGTATCGAATGGAGAACACTATGAACCACTGCGGGGAGAATTACACCCTGAAGATTTTGAATAAACCAGATCCAGTGTCTTCGTAGCAGCAAACTAACTTTTGCAAAAGACAAGGAGAGAAAAATCTGTGCTTAATGGGACAAAGTTTAGCAGACTGGGAGCAAAGAATCTGAGTCAGCAGAAACATTGTCGAAACACCGCTGGAGAGCCCAGGGCTGTCACAAGGCCCCCCCGCATCGGAGCCAGCACAACTGGAAACTGCAGCTTTTGTATGAGTTGGGTCCAGAGGAGAAAAGATCTGGTGACCTGGGATGGAGGGGTAAAATACCATCCCTGAAAGGAGCTGAGATCCTAAATGAATACTCTGGTTTAAGTACAGAATGAAGCAGCGATGCCTGTCTTGCTGCTGCTGAGAAAACACGGTGAACCCTCTCTTTTTCGCTACACTAGTTGGAAAAGTTAAAATAAAAACTATACATAGAGGCCTTTGGGCAGGACGCTGTTCTGAACCATCAAAATGCTTTGGCTATTTTGCACGGACTGCCAGATCTCTGGGTAGTTCAAGGTGGTAGAGGATGATTTGCAAGAGGAGACAGCCTGCCTGCAGGAGAGGTCAGAGCTGGGGAATTTCTGTATCTGGACAGAAGCATCTCTGGAGTTGTCTGAGGTGCTGAGGAGAACGATGTGAGGGTAACAGGAAGGGATTGAAGGGCTACAGCAAGAGGGACGGGGATGGCGATGGCTGCAGGTGTCCTTCAGGCGCTGGAAATGTGTATTGCTAAGCCACCCCCATGCAAGGACGTTCACGGTCGGTGGAAAAGCCGGCTGTGCACGGAGGTGCAGCCGTGCACGTGTAAGGTGGCTCATGCAGGGACAGGGTCCATCAGGAAACCAAAGGACAGGTGTGCAGCATGGCCATGAGCACCGTGTGTCTCCCGGGCAGGAGGTGTTGTCCCGGGCAGCCTTTCCCCAGGGTGCTCGGCAGCGCCCTTGTCCTGGTTTCGGCTGGGATAGAATTAATTTTCTTCCTAACAGCAGGCACAGTGCTGTGGTTTGGATTTAGGATGAGAAGAATGTTGATAACACGCTGATGGTTCAGTTGTTGCTCAGTGCTGCTTATGCCAGGCAAGGACTTTGCAGCTTCCCCTGCTCTGCCAGGGGCACAAGGAGCTGGGAGGGGGCACAGCCAGGAGAGTTGACCCCAACTGCCCCAAGGGCCATTCCATACCATACGGCGTCATGGGCAGTATAGAAACTGGGGGGGTTGGCCGGGGAGCAGCGATCGCTGCTGGGAACTGGCTGGGCATCGGTCGGCGGGTGGTGAGCAACTGCATTGGGCATCACTTGCTTTGGATATTGTTATTATTATTATTACATTATTATTATCCTTACTATTTTACTTTATTTCAATGATTAAACTGTTCTTATCTCACCCCAGGAGTGTTTCTCACTCTCACTCCTCCAATTCTCTCCCCATCCCACCGGGGCAGGGGCAGCGAGCGGCTGCGTGGTGCTGAGCTGCTGCCTGGGGCTGAGCCACGACAGCCCTAAGCAGCCGGCCATGCATGGGCGAGAGAAGTCTCGTGCTTTGCCTCAAGCCCTTTTCTCAGACCTTATCTCCACGTGATCAACGCGTCGGGCTCTCGGTGTGGGCTGGGAGAGCTGTCAGCGTGCAATGTAGGGGCCAGGCGCAGCAGCCGGGGGTGCGAGCTCCCCGCTGTTAGTAGCGGAAAGCAGAGCTTTTGCAGAGAGACTGGGATCCATAGCAAGGCGAGGGAGGGAACAGAATCTGATGATGGGATGAGATGAAATAAACTTCCCTGGGGACAACAATTTCCCTTCTACGTGCAGGTTTGGGGCTCAAACCTCTGGAGAAGGGAAAGTCAGCTGGAGGAAGGGAAGGGCTCGCACATCTTCCCCGTACAATACCTTGCCACAGGAGCCGAAGCTCATGTTTTGTTAAGACCAGGTTTACACAGGACCTAACTTTACAGAAATGTGTTTTGGTCGTAGCCTAATTTATAACATAAGGGGAAGAAAAACCCTCTTTGACAGTTCATTGGCAATAATCTTTATCAGCAGATTTTTGGAACTTAGTCCTTTCAGCACTCATCAAAATCTTCAGCTATAAATCAGTTTAGACAGCAGCAGACTGATACAAAAATTTTTGATTTGCATATACAAACCCATGCAGTTGGCCTGTAAGCGTGAGGTCAATGTGGCATTAGCAGTGATGTGTTTGGTCATGGGAAGGCCTGTCCCTGTCTCGTGGGATTTATACTTTGCTCTTGTTGAAGTCTGGGAAAATGTCCATTAACTTGTAGTCCAGAAGAATGGGATTAACTGGGAAATCTTGAAAGTGTACTTTAACAAATTTCTCCATTAATATAATATCATCCTTGCCATTAATCAAGCTGCGTTAGCAAAATATGCTCTTGACTTGAAGGAATTTTTTTTTTTCACTTTCCCCTCCTCCCCCAGTTTCTGCTATTAATCTTAAAGACAGTTATCCCTTTCCAGCTTTTCAGATTAACAAGATAAAGTATTCATTAATGAATTGGAAAAACAAGTTAGAACTCTCAAACAGTATTTGGAGTGTCCCGCGCCTCTGGAAAGGGGCTGGGACAACCGATCATCATAAAATTTAGCGCTGTCTGAGCAGTGAGAGACGGAGCAGATGTTCCCCATGGTGCGCAGAGGTGTGCTCTTTGCGGAGGATGTTCCAGGGGTGCTTTGGTGTCCACATGGTAGGGAACATCTGCAGTCAGCTTGCTAGTGGGTGCAACTGATATTAGGGACCTCAAGAAGTCTCTGCTGGATGGGTACGAAGGCAACTCTGCTCCCTGTCCTCCTCGGGACTCGTCTAACCTGGACTGGAAGACCTCTACTGAGGGCAAGGAAAGCTCTTCCTATGCTTAACTGCCCTTACTGTCAGGTTTTTGCTCCTGTCTAGCTTGAGTAGTTTTTGCTGCATTGGAAGTGTTCACATCTATCGTGCACAGGCTGAAGAGATGGTCCCTCGGAGATCTTTAATGAACTTGCCCTTTCATTCTGTCAGAAAATGTCCGTAGGTTGAATAGCTCCCATTCTTTAGACCTTCCTCTGTAGGTCATGGGCTTTAAAGCTCTGTTCTGTCTTGTTGCTCTTTTTGTGACACCTTTGCTTCTCTGTTGGTTAAACCTCTCTCTCTCTTCCTCTCCTGCTCCTATCCTGCCCAGTCCTAAAGCGATGACACGGGAGAATGTGAGTGCCTTCAGGGCAAGAGGCTCTGGGCAGCAGAACAGGGGTGGGCAGAGGTGAAAGCAGTAGCAGATGGGGACAGGTGGGAGGAAGAGTGGGTGTGTGAGGCTGAAGGCCATGGAGAAAGCACTGGAGAGCCCTGTTCAGGCTGTGCCCCGCTTCTCCTTTGTGAATTCCTTTGCTCCGCAGCAATGTGCGCCTTTCGGGAGAACAACTCCACGTCAGCAGGTTTCCTTCAAGAAAGCACAGTGGGCGGTTTGGCAACGATCCCTGGCTTGTCTAAAGAGAGATGAGGGCATCTTCTGGTGGGGGGCACACAGGTTCTGCAGTGCCTCAGATTTGGGAGAATCAAGAGAGTTGACCCTTTACCTTTCAAAACGCTGGTGTAGTTTTTCTTACCTCATTGCCTTTGCTTTCGCTAGAGATGGTGCTGTGGTAGTTCTTGCAGACCCTGGTACTGCTGTCCTGCTTGGCCACCTCCCGCCTGTGCCGCTGCCGCCGTTGCGTGTTGGTTCTCTAACGTGGCTTTGCAGCATTTCTAGTGTTTTATCTTCAGCTCGCTTCTTATCTGTCTTTTTTTAGCAATAATGGACTTTGTAGTTAACCTCCTGATGTGGAAGCGTTAACTGTGAGTGTTGCTTTTTGTGTTGCTGCCTGGGGTGTGATGCTCGCCAGCCCTGTCTGTTATAGTTGTAGATCCTCAGCACCTCCTGACCTGCCAGGATGCCCAAGTCCTCCATTTCTTGTAAAAGTACAAGCCCACATTTTGAGCCTTTCTCCCCCTCTAGCTGTGGGTCCAATTCACCCTCTTAATGAGTCTGTTCCCGTTGCCAGCTGGACTGGATCCCAATCTAAAACTATTTTAAGCATAGATGTAAATTTAAGCGTGTGAGTAGCCCAACAGAATTCAACTCACATTTTTGGGGCTGGGCCACGGTGGAAGAGCTGGAGAGCTTTGTGGCCGTGAATGAGGCGTTCCCATCCCTGGTCCGATACATTCTTGATTAATGTGCTTGGCTTTCCCAGTGCTGAGCCATGGCCGCCGCTGGTTGTCAGAGCATTAATTATTCTTGAACAGGGAGTTTTGTAGCAGTTACGTTTTGTGTGAAACTAAGTAATCTCGGCGATTAAAATTTCTGTGATGTAAATAGGCTGGAGATGATCAGCTGTCACGCTATTTTAAGAAAGGAATCATTCAAATGGCAGCTAATGAGCTTGAAGAATATGCAAAAAAACCCAGAAAAAAGTGCAAGAAGGGGTTAACTCCCACTGGTGTCTCTTCCACTGAAGCAATATATCATATTCAACATTTGATATTCATAACCAAGATTTGAAGGAAAAAACCCTGAATTTTCAATACCCCGGGAAGAAACACACAAGCATGTTTAATATTTTAGAAAATACCCATGTATTCAAATGAATCAAAAGTATTTGGAAAGCAGCACTTAGCAGCCTGATTGCAAATATTTTGCACAGCGATGGGGAAAGGGCTGGATTTCGGTTGTGTTTCCCGAGTTTTGCAGTTTGGGGAGTGTTTGTGTGTTGCCCAGCTACTATCATTGTGGCGTTTGTGGTAGATCTCATCTTACATTCTTTTCTGCTCGCTGCGGATCCCTGTCTCTCCCAGGTGAGGGTATTTATCTTTACACTGATGCAATTTTACAGCTCCTCTGATTTCTGCAGAGCAGCAGACTGCTTGGCTCCGTGGCTGTTAGCATAAACTTGTTACTGAGAAGTAAATAGATAGGAGAAGTTGTGTTTATTTTTCAGATTCATTATAAATCCTTCAAAATATTGCCTGTTCACCCATTAGATAAGATTCCTAGATTAGTACTATTCCCGTGACCTAATTTTAAGATTCCCTAGAAACTGCTATTATTAATTTAGTACAAAAAAGCAAAGTTTTTTAATGACTGACAGGTGGCATCTGGTGGTATTTTTGGATGGTTTTACATTTTCTGTCCTTATATTTAGAAGTTAATGTATCGATCACGTGCGTAATGTTTTTCTCCTGTTGAACTGAAAAAATAAACCACTCTGGACCTCTTCCAGCCCTCCTCCATGGACTTACGTGTGTGCCAAAAACCAGAGCGTGTGAGCACGTTGAAGTAGCTGTCGCCGGGTCCTTCATTCTGCGTGAAAATCGCAAAACCCAAGTGTTTGATTAGGAACCGAGTTCTGCAGTGAGTATTCAGAAATGCTTTCAGACTTGGGCTTTCAACAAGGAGTAGGTTGAACTCTACCATTTTTACTTTTACATATAAATTAGTATCTGAACTTTCCCCTCCAGCTCAGTTTAATGTTAGCTCCAGAAGTGAAAGGAACTTGCAGAGAACAGCCTTGGCTCTCGGCGGGTATGCCCAGTATTGAACTCGTTATTGAAAATAAAGCACACGTAGGGCATGCTGCTCGTGGGTCCCTGGGGGCTGAGTGAAGAAAAGGGGTTGGCCAAGAGGTCTGGCGTAGAACCGTGCTGGCGAGGTTCATTGCAGGTAACTCAGCTCTTCCCCGACCTTGACAACATCACTGCCAGCAACTGTTCCCTCTCCGGGGGCACGTTCTCCTGCTGTGTAAGTAGTTTGGAGAGGGAGGGGAGGGGAAGGGCACAGAACAGGTCCTGTGGGTTGGGAACACTCGGGGGAAGCAGGACTGAGCTGCGCTGTTGAAAGGAGGAGTTGGCACGAGAACAAATGGGACCTCCTGGAGTCGTGCATAGGCAAAGAGGTGCTGCCTTAGTCCTTTAGAAGAGGCACAAGAACGAACCTGAAGGGGTTTCTTCTTGATGACTTCCTCTGCACATACGCTGTACTAAGAAGAGCAGGCCTGCGTTGAAAAGCCTGTTACCGACCACCCTCGCTTCTGGGAGCAAGCTAAGCTAACGCGGTGCAGAATGTGATGCAGCCATGGATACCCTGGGTGGAAGGGAGTGTTTCTGGTGGTGACCAGACCAGTGAGACTCAGGAATAGCCATCCAGCTGGAGGAGCTGCGTGTTTAGCATGGAAGTTGATCCCTTTGTGAAGCAGATTTTATGACAGAACTGTTCGCAATGGCTGAAGATGAGGTTTGCTGGTGAAGGAGGTTCTCTCTAGTCCCCAACTTCTGCTTATTGGGTTTTTTTTTTCCCAGGACTCTGTTCAAGAGAAAAAACATTTCATGAAAACATCGTGTCAAGCCAAAATCTAGGACTCCTGTAGGGCTGGGTATGCTCACAAAACCATCACGTCGAAGGGTGTGATGCTACACGTGTAGGTCCCCTGTGTCATAAGGGGACGTGCATCCTTCCCTCTGATCACCTCTGTAGTTAATGTGCCAGCCACTAGCTTAGCCACTCTTCTTTTTTGCCTGCTTGAACAACATTGCAGCATGCAACGAATTGCAATGTTTAGGGGTGAAACAAATAACCTAGCAGTCCAGTGCAGACTGCTGTAATGCCACCGAGATGGTGAGGGTTGCAAGAGCGGAGCCAGCACTCCCATGAAGCCACTGGCCGACCTATTTCATTAATACCTAAAGTTGTGCATATTTGTAAATAGATGCTTAACACAAGGGTCCTAGAGCTGATCAGCTAATCAATAACTGCAGCAGTCGCTTCCCACCGTGCACCAAAACTCTTCTTTTTGACCATCTTCTTGATTTTTCATGTGACAGGTTTTTCTGTGCCCACTTAGAGAGTGGCTTCTCTTCAAAGGATTTTACTTCATCACATGAGAAGATTAATGAGAAGAAATAAACCGTTACTAGCGATGGAGTAATTTCTCAAACTATGTCAACTCATTTCAGCCTTCCATTTAGGAAGGAGGCGGCTGGCTCTGTGGGGCAGCTCTCTGAGCACACCAGCTATGGCCAGTGGGCACAGTCTTGCAGATAACCCAGGCAATTACAGCTGTTGCCTAGGATTACCTAGTAAATAATTTGGAAAAATGATTTGGATCCTGGGAAAAAAAGGAAAAATTCCCAAATAGAAGAGAGGACTACATTTGCATCAATATGCACAATATTGTAAATAACCAGACACTCTCTACTCAGCCCAAAAAGATGCCCACAGAGTGGGAGAACAGTATGGCTGGGGTTTTAGAGCTCTGTCGACAGTCTCTCTTCTCAGCGACTCGTAGGCTCATTCACTCCAGCTCACTGCAGGAGCAAAATAACTGGATCAAATCTGGACTGGCCATCTTTGCACTGAAATTCTCAAAGTTTCTCTCATCCTCTCTCATAAAGAGTCTTTTTAGCCAGCTTGGGAGCAGCTTAAAAGAAAATTAAGAAAACAAAGATGCAATCTTGGAGTGACATATCATAATGAGACCTTTCAGTCTCTCAAACTTTCTCATTAACTTGCACCAAATGCAGACTTCGAAAATCACAAAAGGATTTTCTCTCATTGCCCATAAATAGTCTGCGCTTAGAGTATACCACATTGTCTCAATCTTTTTGGCTTATTCCCAAAGCAGCTTCTTTTGGCATGCTACAGTTGATGGGAATGATATTGTAGGAAGAACAAAGTACAATTTTTCCAAAGGAAATAATAAATCTGCTGTGGGCTTTCAAAGCAAGCTAACATAATCAGCAAGTGACTTTTTTTTTTTTTTTTTTTTAAAAAGAATGTAGGAAGAACACAGATGTTATTTTGGACCACTAACATCTTAACTATAAAGCCACGCAAAGTATTTCCCAATGGCTTTTCCCCCTTCTTTTGTTTATTTTCTTATTTTATTTTCTTATTTTATTAAACGCAAAGCTTTTTGTCATTCTGTATATTAAACATGGCAACATCACACCACGGTTCTGCCAAATTGCCAGTATGGTAGTCTGAACAATCACTGCTAATTTTTTTTTTTTTTAAATCAGCTTGTCATTCCACTATTTCATATGTTAAGGAGATAGACTATGAGCCTGAAGAAGATATCTAGCTGAAAATCAACTCCATCTGTAAACCAAGGGCAACAGGCAATACGGTTAGGTTGCTGACGTTAGATATCCAGTAAGTTTGACCTAAAAGCAAGAGGCAAAACCCAAGATGTTCTTGATGATTAAAAAAATATTAATCCATTGGTGGGAAAAAATGGAAAAAAATAGAGAAGTTTTTAATTTTTTTTTTTTAACAGCCTAATCAAACAAGGCTGAATTTGGTGGGAGACTTGCATTAATTCAGCTTGAGTGGACGTTGGATCAGGTGCTTATTAAAGTTAGATGTCTAGCTTCAAACGGAACAAGGGCTCTTTGCTTTGGGGCACTGCGCAGATCAAATGGTCCTAATGAAGGCTGGAACTGCCTCCGAACTAAAAGGTCGTGCGTGTGATGATGGCCAAGGGGGCAGGTTTCAGGAGATTTCTCCCATTCCTACAATCTTGCAAAATCCTTTAGGGGAAAAATTGCACATTACTCTTTTTTTGGAATCTGAGACAAAGAGTTGAAGCAAATGTGCGCACACATACTCCTTCAACAGCTTTCTGACCTGGGATCAGTGAAATAATTTAATGATATTCTTTAGTAACACAGACAAATGGTCAAAGGAAGAGGCTGGAGTTCAACTTGCGTGTTATTTTGCAGTTACGGAACTGTTTTCTTTGCCCAGCTCGTTTATGCCGTCTGACACCATCTCCATGGGAAGGAGATGTAATCGCATGTGCATGTATTTTTGCTATTTCTTCCATGTCATGTTTGCACCAGTCTGTTGTGCCTTCTGCTGCTTATCTCTGCACCTGCTTTAAAGACATTTTCCCTGAGGCAAGAATATAAAACTTGTTGGTTTAGTCCCCTTTGGTATTTTCTTTTAAATCACCTTTTTTTTTTTTTTAATTTTTAAAATTTTGTGTTGGTTGTGCTCTCTAACTAGTGCTGGAGAGCTGAGAACTTAAATACAGGTATTTCCCTTGTACTTAATTTAGGATCCAACTATTATAAACAGCCAGCTATGAATATCAGAAATTATTGGGGAATCTTGTTCAGACAATCTTTTTTTCCTCCTAAGAATCCAAACAGATCATCTCCAGAAAGCTCAGATGTTTTGCATCTGCATGTTTTGGTGCATTTGCCAATGGAGAGAAGCTCCTCGTGTAACTTTTGCCCAGAGAGATTGTACACGATAGCAGTGGTTTTTGCTTGCTCCTTTAGAAGGAATGGTGAAAACCCAACCAAACAAAAAGAGATCATCTGCTAATTTTGTGAAAATGCTAAGTTATTTATCACACAACCTAGATGCTCCCTAGCACATGGCGTACGTGTACACACACTCAGATAAATAGGATGTGCAATGAGTAACTCTACCCCATCCACTCGTTTTTAAGATTCGGGGAAGAAACAAAAATGCATGTGTTGGGGGGATAGAGGCTGCTGGTTTAACACTGATTCAAGTAGGCATTCACTCCCAAAGCAGAGTGGTGGGGTTTTTCTTTATGAAAACCCACCAGAAATGAAAACACCAAGCAGTCAAAAGACCTGGCGGCACTGCCAGAGACGATGTACGCGCAGGGACGCTGCATATGCATGAGGTCATGGGGCAAGAGGTAGATGATGTGGCAGTCTTCTCTAGATGTGTCGCTCCTTGCAAAGGACATGGCCGCCTTATTATTATCCAGCTGGTTAAAGCAGTTGGATTGTTTACGTCACCCTAACCTATAGGAAATATTACCTGTTTGCCTCCTGTTTCTCTAATGTAGCCAGGAAAAGTTCCCAAAAGCTTTTAATGTCTTTGTGCGGTGCTCTCGCTCTATTCACTTACACTGGAATTTCTAAGATACTTATCAAGCAAAGGTGATTAATTTAATTTCCTTACCCGATCCCAGCAGATACTGCATTTTGCTTTCTATCCTCTCCCTATCTCTTGAGCTGGAGATAGCGTTTATCTTTACCGAGCAGGTTGCTGATGGAATTAATGTTTCCTTGCACCACGTAGCAGCGGAGTGGGGCTGGCTGCCCCCGTGCCGGGGAGGTGCAGCGACGCCGCTGTATCCCACCGCTGACCCCAGGAATATTGGGAGGCTTAATTAATTACATTTTGTGCTGTGCCTTGACAGACCCTGATCAAAGGCACGACAGGCATATAAACTATTATTCTGTTGATGGTAAACGAATTTTAATGTTGTAATACTGCAATGCGAGGCATAAAGAGGGAAAGTAGCAAGAAATCTTCTACTGGGGGGATTAAAATTGTCAAAAAATCATTAGGAGCTCTCCTGGCAAGTACGGCTGAATACAGGCATTTGTGTTTGCATTTTGACACAGATCCGAGAGAAAGAGTTAATGGAGTACAGAGCTATCGGGTTCATTTCCAATTTTCCACCAGACTGTAATGAAATGCCACAATGCCTCAAACCAAAGCTCTCATTAGTCTCCTTATTAGTTTTCACTCTAGTAAATAAACTAATGGTGCTACTAGCAGTTAATAATAGGCAATCAGGGACTCTTTCATGCCTGTCACTTTCTCCTTGCTCTGCAAAAATAACCCAGTATGTGGGAAAAAAATTTAACCCCCTTTTTATTACATTAACTCTCTTCTTTTTTTAAAAAAAATCCTTTATTTTATCATTCCGTGATTTTTATGGCTGCCGCTGATCCAGAAGTGCACTTTCTGTGAAGC
Source organism: Pelecanus crispus (assembly GCF_030463565.1). NCBI lineage: Eukaryota > Metazoa > Chordata > Aves > Pelecaniformes > Pelecanidae > Pelecanus > Pelecanus crispus. The sequence goes on along the minus strand of NC_134647.1, from coordinate 3,053,488 downwards.
GTCCTTCAGAAAGGCTCCTGACTGTAGTTTCTATGGTTGATACCCACCCCTGGAATTCCTTTCCTGGCACAGAGGTGTCTCCTGCCAAAGCCTGGCAGCAAAGGAAAAACACGCCGTAAGTCGTTTGCTAAAATATTGTTCTTGGTGGGTGCAACGGGCATGCTGAAACCGTAGTTTATAAATTGTGGAGCGTGTTGTTAAAACATGCCACACACCTTCAATACCTTCTACTAGGAAATAGAACGTTACGTAGCTGCGTGCAAGTATTTTGGTGGTTGCTACTTGGCTAGAGCTTCTGCCTTGTGTTCCTTAGTGACTTGGCCACTTTTTATATTTTTTTATTTTTTTTTTTTAAACCCAGCTTGTGTTGTCCATGGGCTAAAATCTTACCAGAAGTTTTTGGGCATGCCCATGCTTCTGCTGTGGCACAGAACCCTGTACTGGCTAATTAATGTAGTTTATTGTCAGGCAGAGGACGGCAGGTCCTTGAGGATATAGGGATTTCCCCTGTCACCTAACCCTGGATTGTCTTAAATCTTCTGTTCCCCTTCCCCATGCACTTACTTCTCCATGTTATGCTACCCCCTTGCCCTTGAAGCATTCCTACTTTTTCACTCCAAATTTCCTTGCCCGCCCACCTTTCTGTAAACCTTGCCTCATTCTTTTGTATAATATTTTCTTGTTTATTTGAAGTATTGAGGGGTTTTTATTGTGCCAGATAGGTGTTATGTTTTGTTCTGTTAAGCCATGATCTCTCCAAGGGATGTCCAAAAGGAATCGTATTTGAGAGTTACCATTGAAAATGGAGGGATGCCGAACTGGTACGAAAGCCTTTTATTTTTGAGATTGCTTGGGTGGTTGGGGTGTTAGACTGGATGCAATTAGAACAAATAATTGATCAGCTTTTTTCTCTCTCTTCAAGTGATGTTTAAACCAGGAAGTCTGAAGTCAAATGAAGAATACAAGAATGCCCAGCATCTGCTGTTCTTCGTAAAATGCTGTGGCTTAATAGTGTGTTCCCAGTTTTACTACTGGGAGAGTAATTTCCAAATGCTAGAGACCAGTAACACCATAGATATTTACCTTAATTCCCTTTGTAGGACTGGAAAATTCAGTCTTGCTGATATCATAGAAAGGCGCCCATGTAGACTGCTCATTCAGTCTTCTGGCTCTGAGTATCAGTTGAACATTATTAAATGTTGTTAATTGGGTCACTAATTCCATATGAAACCAAGGACTGTTTGGGCATGCAGGAACCTAAGCCTTACATTTGTACTGTGACTATAAACCACTGGTAGCTTGGAATATGTCTCCAAGCTATTGTCCTTGAATCTTCTACCAAATAAGACAATTTGGTTGAATTTTGGTAGCCACTGAGCTTGAAGTTTCAAAACTCAGTACTTTTAATCGTGTTCCTTTGATGTAAAGATTAATATGCTTGTCGCTGATTTTGAACTTTTTCTTGCCAAGACTGCTGTTTTTTTGAGTGGTGCTTTCTGGGGTCAGCACACAAACACCTCAGTTCCCTGAGGTTTGTGGGAAGCAGAAGATAGCTGGAGGGTTGTCATTTGGACAACCTCTTCGTGTCAAGACCCTCTCCTATATCTCTGAAGATGGGGATATTCAGCTCCCATCAACAAGCAAAATTATCATTATAGCCTATCCAGACTTTGGGTGTCTGGAAGCACCGTCGTGTTTCACCATCGCTATACAGTCTTTTTGCCCCGGGTGGTGGGCAGCCAGGAGATGGGCTGGGAGGGCAGCTCAGAGGTGTGAAGTCTGCGAGCATCTCTGTCAAGCCCTGGCTTTCGTACAGCCTGACCATGGATGCCCAGCCCTAATTCCACCAAGCCCAAAGGTTAACGATCTACTCAGGCTTTGTCTTCCAAAATCTCGGTCTAAGTCCAGGAGGTTATAGAAAATAGGCAGTGTGCCTTCTGGGGGCTGCCTGCTACTGCAATAACTGAGCTGCTCTTTCAGAAACGCCAAATGCTGGGTGCTCTTGGCAAAGCTTCAGCAAAGACATAAAGGTGATTAAAACTGGCGGAACGCTTTTAAAAAAGGATATGGCAAAATTTTAATTTGGGCAGACGTGTTATATCTGATGCTGGTAGTGGAGAACTATAAATAGTAATAATAAGGTTCAGTTAATAGGAGAGTTACTGTTCTGAGACACAGATGCAAAGAAGTTCAGCCTTGTGCCTAGGTCATGATGGACATGGAGAATGAAGTGATAAGAGTCCCAGTTTAGCTATTTTCCCAGTGTTTATGGGGAATTTGAGGAATCCAATCTAGCAGCGCTCAGAGCCACAGATGCACACTGCTGCTTGTATAAGTTATATGCAGCTAAAGAAGCGGCTTTCGTGCTCCCCAGCTATGAAGTGATCATTCATAAACCATCACAAGCAAGTGGATGAATAAAATGCATTGAATGTTGGCACGGAAACCAAGGGCTGCACTGAAGATACTGTGAAACAGTAATGTGTTTTCATGCCGGGCCAATTAGGAAGTGTCTGAAGAGATGTGAAAATTCAAATCTATTTTTACATAGTGCACAAAGGCAGAGTCACAGCACTCGAGGCCCCCCAAGCCCCCCAACCATTTCTGGAGGAACAGATGTCACTCAGTCATTCCCCATAAGGACAAAACCAGGAGCTGCTATCAACACAACTAATGTTGCCGGCCGGCTTTGTCTACGATTGTTGATTCTTTCATGTAATCTTTTAAATTAATGAATTAATAATAGCTATTAATAGCTGGCCTTTGATGCTTCGGGAGGATTCCCCAATTTCACTTGGCGTGAGGCACCATAGCACGCACTTGGACCATTGTGGTTAACTGCTGCTCGTGAGCCTTAAATATCACGTCAGTGCTCCAGCGCCCAGCAAAGGGGCGCGTACGATGCCTGGCTGTAGTGAGCAATCCTCCTTAGGAGAAGAAATAAATGTCTTTCACAATAAATTACCTAGCTTTTTTACGGTTAGCATCAATTATTTCTTTAATCCTCAAGTCTGCATGGGACTCTTAAAATGCTTTACAATTTATTTCATAACTTACATAATTTTACGAGTTATTTTAATGACGGTTTTATATGCAAAGTTTCCAGGCGGTTTGAAATAACTCTTTTATATGTGCACACACGGTCAGGTAGGTATACCTTCTGTGGATACTGATGGAGTGAGTTGGAATAAATTGATTTATGTAAAACCCTTTTCAATTAGACATTTTGACCTCATAATCTCCCTACAGAAACACGAGGCTTTTGTAACCTTCACGAGACTTACAGCCCTTATAATCCTGATACTGTTGTGGGATTTCTTGCCTGTCCTTTTAAACTTTTCATCTTCACGATGCCGTCTCATAGCCTTTTGTCTTCTTTCCAGTAAGCTCCTTGTCTGTATGGCTATGATTGATTCACTGGGATGATTCACAAGCACCGAAAGCTCCAGCCAGATGAGTCTGTTTCTATTAATGGTGTTCGTGGGAATAAATATGAAAATAATTGCCTATGTACTATTAAATCCTATGGATAAGGCTAGGGATTTTTGGTGTAAAGGATGATCTTCAAGCTGAGTTAGGTGTTGGCCCTCTGGTAGCGATCGGTGTCTGTGCCACTCTTTCGGCCTTGTTTTCTCGCTAGCTCCCCTGAAATGGAGCTTGCTCTCCCTCCTCGTTTATTTTGGGGGGGTAAGGCTGGCTACCGTCTCAGTCCGTAGAGGAGCACTGAATCCTTGCTGTGCCACAGCAGCTTTGCAGCCACCCCCTGCTGCAATCCGTGAACCCAGGGAGTGAGCCCCGTCAGATGCCCGTCCGTGGGCCAGGCAATGCCCTGTGTCTAATGGGCTGCCAGCAATTCCTCCTCCCATGGGCTTTCTGGCTCCTGTCCTCTCCATCCAAGCGCTGCCTGCTCAGCACCGAGCTCCCTGCCTCCACGCCCAGCCCTGACTAAGGTCTTACGCCCAGAGCTGGCATCTGCCTTCCAAATCGCCTACCCGAGCAGCTCATCCTCCAGAAACACCCAGCAGCTCCGCTCCTGCAGCTGGGCGAGGATGGGGATCCTGCACCGGCCACCCAAACGTTTGGCCCTCGGTCCCTTAAAGGCTTTCCTGGACCTCTGTGTTTATCGCCTGTCCTGCTAAACCATTTCCCTCTTTCCCAGTCACTTCCTCAAGTCCTCCTTCAGCCTTCATCTGAATTCTGGGATGCAGTGGTCTAAGGAGGTCTGCCCTTGACTTTTATTTGTTGTGACCCCGAGTCAGTGCTCCATTATGCAATATTCTTCCAGCAAAACTCTAAGGAATCTTTGAAATGAATATTTGTACTATGTTAACCCTAAGAGGAAAACACGGACCTCTCCAAGATGCCGTGCAGGTAAATAATAAGCAATTAATTCAAGACTTGGGTCTGACTTTGCAGCCTTTCCAGTGAGTGAATAATGGTTATATCAACAGAGCAACTCTTTAAAAAATGAAATTTTACATAAGAACATACACATGGCAGTGCTCAAAACCCAGAGGACGAAAGCATCTTTGGCCGTGTCGGAGAAGTGTTTTGAGAGCGCTTATATTTTGCAGATTATATTCCCATTAACATTGAAAGAGGAAACAGGAGCAGTGCGGAGCAGGAAAGACCGGTGGTGCCACGCCGGGCTCCCGCCGGAGCCCCTGCCCCTGATTTGTGTTTGGGGAGCGCGGGATGGGAGTGGGGGACAGGTTGTGTAGCTTCTCCCATCAGCAAGTGCATTCCTGGCTTTATTAGCAGCTTTCAGCTGGCAGCCAATGCTGATTTAATTTAATACTAATGCTTTTTTGATGAATTGCTGCTTAGTCTGTTTTGAATACTTTCTGCATGACTAATTAATGTACCGAAATGAATTAAATTGTGGGGTTAAACTTTACGCTAGTATGTACAAACATACGGCTGGTAGTCACGGCTCTTCTTCAATATTTTATCTAATCTTCGCATTCTCAAGGACGGGGCATTGCTGCTTATCTAAAAGCCACTTAACTGAGCGAAAATGTGATGTCATGCGTCTCTAAGTGCGTGTAGGTATTTATGTTCCGTCTGTTGAGACACAGGCTTGAATATAGCGAGATATACGTAATTACATTCTTTTAATGATAACAAAACCCACTTGAAATTGGCAGGAGATGAAAACCTGCAGCCTCATATACGGAGTTTTGCTTGAGTAAAGCGTTCTGTAACATTATGCCGGGATAAACCGGCATGATTCATCACGGGAAAGGCACTCCCAGCTGGAGCAGATAGTTAGACATCACTCACTGTTGACCCTCGTGAAGAGCGGCATCAGCCCCTCAGAGCGGAAAAGCCGCTGGGAATAAGGTAACCCTGCAGCCAGGAGCGTTTCTGTTTCCCATTCGAAGAGTGCCGGCCGGGCGCTCGGCTCGCTCTTCGCTGCGGAGGGCAGCGTCCGTGTCGCGCTGCGGCAGGATGCGATTCCTCTCCCCTTTTGGCTGCTCTCCCTGAGTGCTTCTCATTCCCCGTGCTTCTGAATTTACGCTTTATTGTCCGTAGATTTTTTTTTTTTTTCTCCCCCGAAACAAAGACCGCTTGTGTAGGAGAGCAGAATAACAACATAATTGTTTGATACGTATATGTATATGCTTGAAATAATGCAGCATCTAATTTTTAATGAAGCATGAAAGAAAACCAGAGCTCAGCACAATCCGTGCCCAGCGAAGATCCTAATCTTCCCTTTCCGACAGAGGAGAGCTGCAGCGGGCACATTCGGTCCATGAACGAGCAGCCTGGCTGCCGCCGGCCCCGGGAGGGAGGCGCGCCGAGCCCGCAGCCCCAGGTGCCGCCGCGGGGCGATGGCAGCCGGATTTCGGTAGGGAGCAGCGACCAGCCGGGCCCCACCGCCCGCGCCAGCATCCCGGGGTCCCCCGCCCGCCGACTCTGCTGAGGTGCGATGGAAACCCCCTGAAGGACGAGCCAGGACGTACGCGGTACAGAGGTACACGTCTCTCTATATACTAGATAAAAATATAATGTACGCTAGATAAAATCTCTTCTTTCTGTAAAAATATAATGTACGCTAGATAAAATCTCTTCTTTCTGACCTTTTTTTCTATTACAGGAAAAAAAAAAAAAGCGATCTTGGTCTACAAGTCGCTTCGGTTGACATGTACTTAGGCAAACGTACCGCGTGTTGTGTAAGGTAAAAGGTAAACCTGAACGTTTTCAGTTCACTTAACTACCAGGCACGTTCTTTAAGCTCAATGTATGCGTCAGTCGCTCCATTAAGGGAGCGGGACCCGACCCCGTATTTGCCAGAGGACCGGCGGGGTGAGCCCCGGGGTGGGGACGGCCGGCGGGGGTTCCCGACAACCCCCCTCCTGCCCCCCCTTTTTGGGGTTATTTGGATTTGGCAGGAGACTGTGGGTGTGATTTTTTTTTTTTTTTTTAAGAGAGTCTGCTTACAAAAACGTAGTTCTTGACAAATTGTTTTCCAAGGAAAAGCAAATGGAATAATTATCTGTGTTGTGAGACTACAGAAGAGAACCGCGTCGCTGGTGCAAGAGAGCTTCCCGCTCTTCCTTGCTGTTTAAAAAATATCACTGTGTAAAGTATTTTCTTAGACAGATAGTTGTGTTTCCAATTGTAGCCAGTGCATGCGCTCTTGTCTGCTAGAATACGCTTTCTTTAGAGGGAATATTAATAGTTTCTTAATTATAATTCTATTCTATAGCTGGTGTGATGGAAAACACTAAATTACATCACTTGCCAATACAGTAGGCAAGGTGTATAATTCTTTTAGACGTCTACATGATTTCCTTTATGTTTTGGAAACTTTTCCTTGGTAATGGATATGGATAGGCATGAAAACCTGCCCAAATTGTGGGTCTGCCTGCAGGAGTATCCGTTGTGTTTGATACGGTACATCGCTAGGTGCGTATCTGTTGATTTTTAGAGCACCAGCGGTCCAGGCTGTGCAGACGGGCCGCGGTTCGTCTTTTTTTGTCTGTATGAGATTCATTGTAAGGCCAGGCCAGAGCACAGGGCTGATGGTTATCACGGCTTGTGAACTTCCAGTGGGCAGAACCGGCACAATATATGCATTCTCTCTCCGAAAAATATTATGTTGCCTCGGAGAGCTTGTTCTGTGGAAATTAATGCTAAATAACAAAGATCTCAGTGTGAACTGGGTGGAGGTCCCCAGTGTGGCCATTAACGTACCTTTGGAACGATCTTTGTTGAATTTTTTTGCTTTTATTGCTGCGGAAACGCCGTTTTGCGCAGAGATCCGACTGTCTCGATGCATCAGAGTGCAGGGCCACTGCTGGACGGTGGTGTCAGGAGGTCGGGCTGGCTCCCGCGTCCCGCTCCAGCTTCACGGCTGCGGAGCCGCAAGGATTTCGGACCCGCGCGTTTGGTTTTCCGGCGTGGAAATGTAACGGTGCCGTCCGCCGCGTAACAAGCGCTTAAGGAAGGACAGTTGAAACGAAAATGCAGGTATCTGTGCTTTAGTAAGCCACGAGCTTGCAGGCTCCACGCGTTGGTAGAGAGGAGGTGTCAGGACAAGGTTTCTTCACTAGGTCCGCGTTTGCTTTGCTGTGGAACAAGGTAAAAATAAATAATTGATGAGGCGCTTCCGGCTGGGTGATCACTGCAATAATAACAGTGATTTAGCTCATCAGTACGGCTCAGATAAAATGATTCCCAGCAGCGATTAGTTATGCAAACACCGAGGATGGGTTTTAATCAGGCTGGTCCTCGGGTCTAACCCTGCTGCCTCCTCTGCGGCCCGGGGATGTGCCAGTAGGGAGGGAATCCAACCCTTCGAGTTTCCACCGGAATTTTTTTAGGCCAGTGCTGACATAAAAACATTTGAAAAGTCATCCTGGTTGCATTACAGTAGAAGACTTGTTCGCTGTAAACCTAAAACTTTATTTATTTGTCAGTGATCCTCTTGTTTAATTATCTGGCATTTGCGTGTCTGATCTTGAGTCTGATTTCTGCCGACTCTCCGGTGTAAAAGGTGAAGTATAAGTTACAATGTAGTTTGGAAATAGAATAATTTTTTTTTTTCAGTTTTCGCTCATGAGCAGGATTGGGGTTTTCCAATGGAAACCCAAGTCTGACTCCCTTGATTTGCCCAGGCTTCCCACTACCGTTGGAAACTGGATTGATCGGCAAGTGTAGCGGCTTAAGGAGTGCTAAAATAATTGCTGTACATCCTTCAAGATGTTATTTAGCCAAGTATGAACCTGACCGCACTAACCTATAACCCCCCCTCCTTTTCCTGGCCCCCAAATTGCTTGTAGCGTCTGTCAAATTGATGTGATGGAATAGGCAGAACAACTCGCAGGGGTCAAGTGATACAACAGCCAAGCTCGGGCGATGGTGAACTCTGCAAAGAGATTGAAGTATGTCTTGGTGCGGCTGATAGTTTGGTTCGATAAAGCTCGGTAAGACATATTTAGTTAAAATGAACTCAGTCGCCTTGAAAACAAGCTCTCGTCTTAATCCAAGGGTGGCTGACGTGGTCCCTGGGTAAAACACGGCATATCTCGATTGCTGATTTTGTAAGAAGATATTTTACTGAGTGAGAATAGCACAAAGTAGGCGGTAAGGTAGAATTGCTGGTACTCCTTTGGCACACTGAATAAATTTTTGCATTAGACAATACCTTCTTGTAGTACAATTGGTGAGGAAGGACGTGAGTACAAATATATCCCATATTTATTTCATCTTTTTTTAAAAATTATTTTGGATTCCATGAATTTTTGGGGGAAGGACAGGTTAGTTTGGACAAGATGACTGCCTGCTTGTTGGAAAGTCTTCTTTCTCTTATAAAGTGAATAATTCTTCACAGTTTTCCTTGTTGCCAAGTATTACAATAGCTGTAGCAGACCTTAGATGCCCATTTTTCCCCGGTGAATTTACTGTGTTCTTTGTTGTGTGGTGTGACCTACTCAGAGAGGAGCGTAGTTCTTATCCCTCAGTCGCCATATGTTCGCGGCGAGGAGCGTCGTTTTCAGGCCGGTATTTGGTCGGTTGTGCATAGGCGGTGCTTTATTGTCTCTGATATAGTTTATATAAAGCTGCTGTGGAAATTGTGAGGGTTTCACAGTAGATATGGATGGTTGTACGTAGGCAGGACTGCTTCGACGCAGACCATGTATCATTGTCAACTTCCTAAATCTTTTTGACATTTACATACCAAATAAAATCCTGGTTTGTCACTTGGAACGTGTTAAAAAAGGGAAAACGATGCCGCCATTTGTACGTCGCACAGCTTTGCGCCTACGTGATCGCCAGTTCAGACCCTTCTTCAGCGCTGCAGGGCGTGATTGGGTCGGAAGCCACAATATTGCTATTTATTGGGATCACAGCAGTGCCAAGGCAGGGTGTTAAGCCTGGGTCTCTCTCAGAAGGGACACTGCAGATGCACGCAGCAGGAGCTGCGCCTCATGCCAGGAGTTTACTTTGCTGTAATACCCGGAAAATTCTTCATGGAAACCTTGAAGTTCAATGCTGGGATGTATTTGGGATGAGGACATGAAATATCCTGCGTGCTCCTCCATCGGCGTGTATTTCTGAGTAAGCTGTTGCGGGGGCTCGCCTTGCTGCCTTGCCTGGCTTTAGATAAACAGCTAAATACGCTCTGTAGGCTGCTAAATGTGCTAGGAAGGGATGGGAGGAATAGAGTCGAGCATAAGTAAAAGTTTTATTGTGTCCTTGTATGTGTTCACATGGTGTATAAAATTCCTTGTGCATTCTATTTAAATTCTGGGGGTTTTATCTGACCTTTTCTTCCTTTCCTACGCAACTGCCTTTCCTTTAATAGAATTACATAAATTTCTGTCATCAAATTCTGCCTGCAATTACTTTGTATCAGTCAGCCTACTGCTTTTGCGTGTCTCTGCTTTCATCTCGTTAGCTGCTGTACAGATGAATTATGACTTGCAGGTAGCTGGCTGACTAGCTGTCGGATGATTCCTTTGTGTACTGAAGGTATTTGGCCAGCAAAATGTTCATGTAAATATTTCAGCATCAGGCAGGCTGCAAAATTACTGGGGTTTGTATCGACAAGGGTGTTTCCATGCTAAGGGATATGCTGTGCAAAAGAAGAAAAGCATGTAAACAGATTAACAGACCAAATTATGGGGATTCAGAAATTGGTTTATAGTGCAGTTAGTAAAATGATTCTGGAAAACTGGAAGTCACGCAAACAAGGTATTTTCCTGGTATTTTATTTTCACAAATGCTGAAGGCTGCATACTCATGACCTTGCCTAATTTCAAGCTTATTAGATATGGCTATGAAATGCCCAAGGGCAATTAAAAAAATTCCTCAAAAAAATAGCTTTTCACAGGAACTTACATGAACTGGTTTTTTGGGTTTTTTTTAAATCCCCGCACCTCCCCCCCCGCCTTGGAAATTGCTATCTCCAGTCCCCATTCCCTTCCACTGTTACCATTTCTTTATTCATGCAGAGATGTTGGGATTAAATCACTTTGCAATGCAAGTCCGTGCTATTTTCCAGCACTCATATTGAAATGCTGTTGGGGTGATGACAGCTTGTTGTCCTTTTATGCTACAATATTCACATTATTGTTACGGAAATCAATGTTTTTTTTGTCTGAGTGGTGGAGGGAGGGGCCTGACTAGCGCGTTTCAGGAGTTTAATCAGCTGTAGGATGGATGTTTTTAAGTAAAGCATGTGTGTCTACAGCTGTGCTTTGGAAGCTAAGGTAAAGGTATGCCATAGAGCTTTCAGTCACCTAAAAATAAGGTTGGTAGGAAGGAGAAGGGCAATCGAACCGAAATATTCTTCACTTGAAGCACTGGATTTCTCTTTGCCAGCTCCAAGCTTTCTTGTGCAGATTTTCATTTGTTTGTTGTTCCATATTGATGTGCATGATTTTTGAAGTAAATGAAGTAGATTCCGTTAAGTTACTTTTCAGGCGTTATTTTTGAATAATTGAATAAAAGCTAATTTAGGCAATCGTGTGTATAATCAGTTTCCCAAAATAGCGCTGATGTGAGTGGAAACAATAGCTCTTGTCTCCAGAATAATGGAAGTCCTTGATAAAATTTTAGCATCTTCAAGATCCGGCTCTGTGCATCTGTTGCTAAAGTCGTACGGTCTCGTGGGCTTCCACTGACCAAAATCCCAAGGGGCAGCAGTTTAATTTCAGCATCCCAAATAAACTTGAACCTTTTCATCTGGCGCTCGCCTTTCTGGTGAGGGCATGCGCTTTATTTGAACGCAATAAGCAGAAACAATATCCGTTTGGGTGGCCACTGATACGTCGTGATACGTTTAACTCTGTCTCGGGCATGTTGTCAGGGACGAAACACGTGATGCTCGTGTTTGTTTTGGAAAGGCTTCCCTAAATTACAGCGATGCTCATTTTCCTTGAGTTGATCAGTAAAGTGTGTGTAGGCAGGATGATCGGTTTGATGGTTCTGATGTGCATGTGCAGTTGATCTAGGCTCGATTCAGATGTCTTGTATAAATACCCATCTCAGATGATACTTGCTTGAGTGTCGCACATAAGGTTTATGGCATAATAAAACAGATTATTTGGCTTTTCATAAACAAGGCAAACCTTCAGATAAAGATGGTTTTGACATGAGCACTGGTGGGTTTTCATGACCAGTTTGGCTAATACTGTTATTGTGGTACTGGGTATGTCTAAATATTTAATGGAGTTCAAGTTATTTTTACATATTTTATTTTTACTGCATCGATTGAGCTCTTTGTTTTTGTGGACGCTGATGAGGAAGAGATGTCAAAAGTGTTTTCAGAGTTTTCTGGCCTGAAATATTTAGCCAAAGGAGTTTGTTTTCCCGGGATCCTTGTGTTAATATAACAAGAGTCTAAAGCTAAACCAGTACAGGGCTGGATTTTGTAGAAATCCCACTGGTTTTAGAGCACTCTTTCCAGACAAACATTTGGAGCTAAACTGCCGAGGAAGCAGATGCCAGTCTGCAGATATTAAGAGTTAATATCTCTTGAGATGTCTCCAGTCTCTTAAGGAGCTTCCAGCCCCCAGCGAGGCTTCTCGGGAGCGAGATAAGAGGGGCTGGCGAGGGTGGTGGTCAGCACCTTCGGTCAGGGTGTCGAGCAGCACTGGAGCAGCGGGTGAGCGTAGGGTAGGGATACGTCTGTCTTGTGTGGAGCCAACTGTAAACGTTGAACTTGAACCCCGTGTCACTGGGATAACGGCTGTGACTTTGGGTGGGGCTTACAGAGCTTCTGAACAAGCTCATTTGGTGGGTAATAACTGTGGTGCCTCCGAGCAGCCAAGGGAGTCAACTACAAGAAGTAGTTTGGGGGGAGTGAAAACCTCATTGATTCCTCCCAGCCCAGGGAAAGACTAAGTGTCCTTGTCTTCCTCATTCTACCTCCTGTGTCTGCTGAATGATGACTGTGTGTGCATGCATATATGTATGTGTGTATATATATTTGCTGGTTGGTCTTCAAGGATTGAAAACAATTTGAAGTTGTTTTATCGGCATCGGGCAAGCTGCTATGTAAGTATGAAAGTGTCATTGCTATTAAGTTTTTTTCAACTAGAGTTTAGCTTGCTTATGCCAAACTGTACAGTACTTTAACATATAATAGCATACCGAGTTTTTTGTGGTTTTAAAATGTATTAAAAATTCTTATAATAATTTTCTTACTTTTCCCAGATGAAAGAGGTGTTAAACAGCTTCTGCCTTGGTATACCTTGGTATACCTTGGTTCTAGATCTGATATTTGAATGGCAAAAAGGAAAAAGACTTTCTCGTTGTTTTGTGTTCTCATGAGTGTTTTTCTGTGGTGCTGCTTTATTGAGCAAATTTCAGTTCAGGCAGCGAAAAGCATTGTTAAACCAGTGAATTTTTTACCCAGTTAACAAAGGTAGAATTTTATATACACTAAAATATTTTTTCTGGGAATAACATTTGGTGGTGTTTAGTTTGGTGTTCAGACAACAAACCTCTGGCTTTCTGAAACTGGTGAAATAAAAATCTTTGAGTATGACACAGTTTGACAGCAAACACGCCAGGAACATGCATTGCCCCAAGTAGACCATGAGCCCTGTGTCTGATGAAGCCTGCTTTCTTATAGCTTTGTGTCTTATGCTGGTTTGTGGTTTGTAATTCAATTTTTTCCATGATCTGGGCACCTGAAAGTTTTCTCTCTTTCTTTCTCTGTTTGGCTTGGGGGATTTTTTGTTTGTTTGTTTTGGGGGGGTGGGTTGGTGGTTTTTTTGGGTTGGGATTTTTTGTGTCTAATGAGGTACTAATGCAAGCTGCAGTGTTTCTTTAACTGAGGCACTTGGAGGTTGTGTCCAGTGTGTGTTCACTAATTTCCCAGCTTCTACCTCCGTGTCCAGACTGGCTGAACACCACCAATGGGTCTGAGCATTGCTTTGGGTGGAGAAGGGAGCGGAAAGGTGCATAATGACACACCCGTATGATGGCAAAAGCCTCCTTTCCCTAGGAAATCATGCTGAAGATGGGATCAAAAGAAGGAGAGTGAAAAAGGGAGAGATGCAGTAACATAGATTGCATCAGGTTGCTTTTTTTGCAACCTCGTCTCTAGTGAAAGGGTACAGAAATGGTAGGGTAACCACTGGGTGACTCAGTGAGCACATTGACTGGTGGTGGGATTTGAGGTGGAAAATCCTCTCATATGCAGCTGGGTGTTGTTTCCTTCACCTTGAGAGTCTGGTGTCATTAAAACTTTTTAGCATTTCTAATAATATAAAAATACTTATTTCCTAGCTGGCTCTTAAACGCCTTTCAGTGGATTAGTTTGAATCACATCAACTAAGAGCTTGATCATCTGCCAGCCGCTAGAGTTGGGCCAAAGCTTTGTAAATTAATGAGCTCAAGGTGATTAGTACAGGTTTTGGTGCTTTGGACCATGCACCACAATGTTGCCATGCAAGGTGTGTATGGCTGTATGTCTGTCACCTTCCCCCCCACCCCCACCCCCCTTTTAATTCTTATGCTGTGAAGGCGATTGCCTGGCTTGGCAGTCAAAATAAATGTGAAGGGCTCTGTCTGATGCCAGTCAATGAAAATTATGTTGAGGTTCCACAAAGTAGGATCAACATTATAACCTGCTTTGTTATAAAGACACTAATAATTCTGACTCCGACCTCGATTGAAGACCGTTGTGTATTTAGCGGGTTGTGTCTGGTATCCATTCACAGATCATGTTACGGGAAGAGGTTTTAAAGTCTTGCAGCAACACTTCTGTGTTGCTGTTGTGAATGGAAAGATGTCTGTGTGCAAACGTGTTGGTACCTCTACCGTATAGAGCTGCAGAAAGCTACACAGAGCTTCTGTGGCCACCAGCGCATCTTACTGGTTACCTGTTGACTGTTAGCGAGACAAGGGGAGGAACTGAGCTGTTGCTGTTGCCCAACAGGGCAAGTTCTGGTGATGTCTTCAGCACATGCATTATCTGTAGATTTTTTTTTTTAAATACAGTAACTTTCAGTAAAATGTAGCTTTCTTTGTAAGCAGGAAAGACTCTTGCATTTCATAAGCTCTCAGACAGCTTCAGATGATGGAAAAATGATGTGTGCTGGATATCCAAATTCACTCTGGCATTTGTGGTCCAGTGATAGTTTGATGGATTTGGCAGTGGAGGCTCACATTCCTGAGGCTTGTCCCATACCTGCTTGCTAGCTTGCATACAGCATCTTCAGGAACAGAGAGCACGTCCACGCTGAAAGTAATTTAGTCGATTTTTGTCCCTGGTGGGGAATACTTGATACCCGTGTTTGTTGATGCCAGCCTTTGTCCTCACTCTGTTTTTCTCACTGATATAATTGCTTTTCTGAGATCTTCACAATCCTCTTGTTTCCACGGATGTCTGAAAACAGTTTACGTTTGTTGGATATCATCACCTTTCTTGAGGGAGGATTATTTTCAAGGTGATTTGTCTTGAAATGATTGCATGTGCTTTCAGCAGCTGTCAACAGCATCTGGCAGGGCTGGAGCACCAGTTAGCAGTCTTAGCTAGATCTGTCTGAGCGCCATTCATTTGTTGGATTTTTCGCATTACTCTCAAGCGTTTCAAGTAAGACTTTAATATCTGCTTGTTCTTTTCAAATCCAAAATACCTGCAGATCCGTGTCAGTTAACTCGGTATTTCTCAGGGCACCGTGTCTCACAACAGTTCCATTAAAATTGGTTCATTATTCAGTAGTGAGGCTGTAACTGTGGTCTCCAGTGGGGCACTAAGTCTCTGCGTACCTCTGGGAGGTATAAATATATTTATTTTGTCAGTCCTTGGTTGCCCCATCTCCTGGGGTTCAGGTCCATCTTATCGGACTCACCGAACATGGGATATATTTGGGGTCCACGCACGGTTGTGCGTGCAGCAGCTGCCTTGCGCTGCTGGGCGGCTGGAAGAGCAGCTAGGCGCCATTGAAATATTAGAAAAGTCATGTGCCATGGACAGACCTTGCAAGACATGAGACCTGGCTGTATAATACGGCACTTTCTGCGTCATCTGAAATTTTTTGGTCCTCTGATGCTCAAAATGACACATTGAGGTTGCTTAAAGAAAGAATCACCAGATCTTTGGCCAGTTTTCACTGCCCTTGCTGAGCTCAGCTCAGGCTGTGTGAGATGAACCTACCAAGCCTGGTCCTTCAGGTGGCATCCTCCGTAGCCGATGCTCGGGGACAGCTGGGCGACAGCAGAGTGCATTTGTGCAGGTAAAATGCTGTTCAAGTTAAGCAGCCATTGGCCTCGGTGTGAATTGTAACACCTACTTTGCAGATTCTCCCCAAATCTGACCCATAATCATAATCTTGACTTAACTGTGGTTAACCTCACTGCAGGGGGGTTGGGCTGGATGATGTCTAAAGGTCCCTTCCAACCCAAAACATTCTACGATTCTATGATTCTATGATTCTATGAAAACTCCTGGGTGTCTACAGCTACCAGGACCGGATGGCAGTGGTATTAAATTAAGATCCAAAGGATTTCTCCTAATTCAAACCAGCTAGTGACTCCTCTGTCTCCAGTTGGGGTTTGAGGTTACGTCTTCTACCCCATGCCATGTGCTCCACATCTGGGAAACGAGCAGCTGGGCAGGAACGTCCTGTGGTGGGCAGATCCGAGCTGGTCGTTTGCTGCCGGCTGCTGTTCTGAAGTCTCTCCGCGTCTGTCTGCGCTGACTTAAATACAGCCACGCTATGTAAGAGCCCACACCGTATTTTGTTCTATGCATGTGGAAGCTGATAGCGTGATAAGATGGTAACTGTGCCTTGAGTTGGACGTATATATTTCTATTAACCCTGAGGGCAGTGTTGTAAAAGCGCTCTTTTGTTTCCACTTTAGCACAGGAAACTCATTTTGGCTTCATTTAATATTACTGCTCAAACTGGCGGGGAATCAGAAGTTTAGTTACATGACATCATATCTCTGGCACAGCAGCATGGCTTGGAGCTTCATAGAAACAACCCCCCCCGACACTAAATCAAAACCTGAAATATCCGTGCAAGTCTGTCATAACAAGAGAAGGTTGCATGGCGCATTTTTGATTTCTAATCTTTTGCTTCGGGAAGACAGACAAAATTTTCTGGACGGTTGCAATGATCTGCATACCAGAGGATAAGTAAGCACGGGGGGTGAAGGCACGGGTTTTGTGCGCTGGGGGTGGGAGCCTGCCCCTTCCCCCTCTGCTGCTGTCGGGGCCGAAGATTCACCTGCTCTCCCGGTGCAGTGCCTCCGCTTTGGCCTGGGTCTGCCCATTTATTGCAGAATTGTCATCATGAGGATTGCACGTGTTTCCAGTTACACTAAAAAAATCATAAATCTACGCTGGCAGATAAGAACATATGGCAGTTCAGCTTGCAAGAGTTGTAGATACTGTGTTTCTGGTGTAAAGTTTATTTTATTTTATTTTATTTTATTTTATTTTATTTTATTTTATTTTATTTTATTTTATTTTATTTTTTTATTTTATTTTATTTTTAGCTGAAATATAAAGCAAAGACTTTAACCAGTGATTATTTTGTTTTCTCAGGTGAAAAATTTTCATGACCATGGTGTGCAAAGTTTTGGGTTTTTACAGCGTAGTCTGGAGGAAACAAATCACTTGTGGAGGGGCGAGACCTTTTTTTTTTTCTTTCCTGTTAGTTTTATTGCATGGGGGAGAAGGCATGGATGTGCACAGAGAGTAAATATGAGAGCAGACTCTACAAGCTTCTTTCTAGTGTTTTTTTTCTTTTATTTCTCTAACATTTTTATCTTGAGCAATCTTTTTTTTTTTTTTTTTTTTCCCTCCCACTTTACAGGAGTATACGTGGAGCAATAAGTGTTAGCCTGTTCTGGAGGATTCAGCTCTGGTGCCCGTCTTCCTTGTAAACAAAGCTGTAGCAGAAAGAGCAGACACCCGATCAGACGTGGAAACCTGTTTTCTAATTAATTCCTGATGCTTCTCACGCTGCTGTATAACTTTATAAGGAATTGAGAGATACTGTTCCCTTGGTACAGGAGGCTTGGTTACTGCACTCCTTATCCTGCTGCATCTCGGCAGGCCTGGATTTCTTCGGTTACCCGCCCCTTCTCTGCAGAAAGGTATATTTTTAAAAGCGCTCGTTGTGTTGTGCGGGGTTTTGTACGCTGCAGACGAGGGAGCTGGCTGCTGGTGGGCGAGAGCGTGAGGATTTCTTGGTGCCAGACCCGACGGCACTGCTTTGGCTCCAGTGCTTGGATGAGCGGGGTGTGAGCAAACTATTTTTATCGTGTATTCATAATTGTGGCGCTCGGAGCTGCGGCTGCAATTATGAGCTTATGTGGAAAGCTGCTGTGGGTGTAGGAGGTGCCGGGTCCGGGTGGGTGCTGCAGCTCTCTGTGGGAGCACGGCTGAGCTGGCGCCAGTCTCCGCTCAGGCTTTGCGGGAGGATGCTCATCTCGCCGTGCAGTGCTGTAAAAGCCCTAGAGAGCGGGTATCTGAGGTCAACGGAAGGTTTTCTGCTGACCCAAATATCCTTGCATCCAGCCCCAGCATACCGGAGGAAAACAGAGCAGGTGAAGCGTCTTCTTGTGGGAATTTCTGGTTTCCACGCGTTTTTGGAGTTAGCAATGCATTGGCAACGCTTTATACTTAAATGCAGAAGCAAACCTTGCAGACTTGCACAGAGACGACTGTCGAGGGTGTAATCACTGAGATAACCCCACGTTTTTCAGCTTGTCTACTGCTACCAGTGATCCCTGTGTGCAAATGCCAAGCCGGAGCAGGAGCTGCGCGTGCACACAAGTGCCCATGCCATGGGCACCCTTGCGTGGCACAGTCTCGGCCGCCGCCTGCTCGCGTGGCTCTCCCAGGCGATGGCTGGGCATGATGCTGGGCTAAGGAAGGCCACGGACTGCTATCAGCGGCCACCCCTTCTTGGCCTTCTCTCAGCCGCTTTATCCACGGGGTAGGTGTAGCCCCTGTGTATTAGGGAGTGCAGAATCCATGAGCAAAGCTTTCTGTTGACATAACAGTACATAGAATCCTAGAACCATTTAGGTTGGAAAAGACCTTTAAGATCATCCAGTCCAACCATTAACCTAACACTACCAAGTCCACCACTAAACCAATTAAGGGGAGAGTAGTAATTTCATGTTCCCTGGCTTGGTGGCTGGATTATTTATAATGAAAGTAAAAACTAGGAATCATTAAGGTTGGAAAGGACCTCTAAGATCATCAATCCAACCATCAACCCAACACCACACGTATATATGTATATGTGTGTGTGTGTATAATTGCATATACATGGTTTATGGGACATGGTTTAGTCTAGTCTACCCTTGATTGTTTAGAGTAGCCTTGGTAGTGTAGGTTAATGGTTGGACTGGATGATCTTAAAGGTCTTTTCCAACCTAAATGATTCTATGATTCTATGATTCTATGATTATATACATTCTGCAGCACCTTGAATTATACACTTTACATAAGCTTAAAGGGAGTTTACTTGCTGCACAGGTACTGGCCATTTATTGAAAATATAGAAAAACATGAGAAAGACATCTCTACATAAGCATTAATTTTTATTTACTTTTTTTTTTTTTTTCTTAGCCCAGAACTCTTAACCCCACTGATTTATTTAGGAAGAATAACTATTGGAAACGGGATCTACCAGTGAAGGAATCATGGGTGATGAATTGGTTTTCATAGAAGCATAGAATTATTTAGGTTGGAAAAGACCTTTAAGATCATCCAGTCCAACCATTAACCTAACACTACCAAGTCCACCACTAGACCAATTAAGGGGAGAGTCATAACTAATTTCACGTTTCCTGGCTTGGTGGCTGGGTTATTTTTTAATGAAAGTAAAACTAGGAAGAGGAAAAAAAGAAGGAAGCAATCAGGAAAGGGGAGCAGGGGTGGGATGACTCTTCAAAATCTATGTGAAAAGTTTCAAGATACTAATGGGGTAGGTTCTCTGGTCATGGTTCTCTGGTCCATTTGGAGGTGGGAGGTGTTGGGGTGAACAGGCAGCCGATGGTGAGCCTCACCAGCTTGGCACTGTTTCTTCTGGCTCCTGTGGGCCCTGTCCAGGATTATGAGAGATAATCATTGCAGCCAGCAATGACACGCTAGCACGTGCTAATGCCGTGCCTCTGTTTCTGAGTATCACCTCAGTTGACTTCCATCATGAGCTAGGTGGAAATGGTCAGTGCCTGGAGCTTGTGGAAAGGTCCCCAGTGCTGTAATTTTCCTGCAGTGCTGCAGAAGCCGGGGGCTCTTCTGGCGCTTCCCAGTGTGGAATTTTGTCAGCTAACTTTGCTGTCTATTTATAATGCTGATTCGCTCCATAATATAGTCTCACTTTTTATAATTCTTTTTTTAATGTCTGTCTTGCATTGGTAGTTTGAGATATTTACAGCTAGTGCATGTTTTACTTCAAAAGAGCACAAAAATGCCATTTTTCTTTAGTTACAACCCAACATGGATTTAAGCACGTAGATGGTTTTACAGCCAGTGACTTGTGACATAATTAGGCATTATGGAAATTAAATCAGTCTTTCAGTGCCAAAATGTGTATCTGTTGGTGAGTATGGTGGGGGACAATCATAGATGTTGTCAAGTAATCTGTGTTTTATCTATAATATTCTCGTAAAGGCCATCATTCCCTTTAAGAACCTTGGCCTGATTTAATTTTTCATGAGGTCTCAATTACATCTGAAAGAGAAATTAACTAAAATAGTGCGATAGAAAGCAATTTGGAATTCCTCTCATCAGACTTGTTCTCATGTACCCTTCGGACCAGTAAGATTTTTGAATTTTTAGCCCGTTTGCTAGTTAGCCTCTCTGTTGGCTTTAGGGAGTAAACTTCTATGGTACTTTACTCTAGGCTGATTTAAATTCTTTTTTCAGGTTTTCAATGATCTGTAAAATCTTTCAAATAAGCTGGCCTTCAGCCTTTTGGAGGTGGTTTCTCAATGCTTAGGGAGGTCTTTGCTAGGAAAGAAGTATAATGAAATACAACAATATTCGCCTAGTGCTTAAGTTGGAAAGCAAAACTGTACAAAGTTTCAGTTCAAAAGTTTCAAAGAAAATGGTTTGATTTTGTCTTAAATATTCCTTTGTATTGGTTGTGGTAAAAATACAGCAGTGTTGTGGCTATGATTGTGGAGTGTCTTTGCTAGAAGCCTATTTTCGCCAAAGGCTGGAGGAAGAGGTGTCCGCTCAGGCTCATTATTTATAGTGGTATATGCTTACTGTCAGCATTGGAAGTAACTGTCAGAAAAGGTCAATTTTAGAGAAATTAGTATATGAAGAGCAGCGTATTGTCAAGTCAGATGAACATTTCACTGATCAGACATGGATTCCTCAACAAGTTGGGGGTATGACTGAGAGTTGAGATCAGGTCTAATGAAAACCAGTAAATCATGGTCTTCCAGCAGTGAAAATGTCAGCGGTGACATAATGAAAGCTATATATCGTGGCCTGTGGAATGCCAGATGATTCATGTGTGAAAATTAAGCAACTAGTTAGATTGGGGGGGCACATTTTGAAAACTACGTCTGCTTTTCGCATGTTCTGTAGGTGAGCGTTTAAGGCAGATGAGTTGGAGCATGATTTTGAGGTATTCTTCAGCTATGTTGGAGATAACATCTCTTAGCTGGCAGACACTTGAATTACTGATGATACTCCATAAACACTCTGTACCTTGGGAAAGTGGACTTTCTAATGCCAAGATGATGAGGCATTTGGATCTAGTAACAGGCACAGCAGATGAAGAGATAAACGAAGGAGCAGAAGAGTCTGCAGTGAAGCTCGATCTCCAGGAGGTGAGAGGTTTGATGGAGCAGGAGGAGGTCTTGCCTTAGCTCCCAATTGGTATCAAATACAATATTTAATATCATATATAATGTTTGCCATCTGGTGAACTAGTGATATTAAAGCATCTCAGCTGAATGAAGCGGACAGTGGCAGAGATGACAGAGCATGGAAAGGTGGTGGGTGGAAGATGCTAACAAAGACGTTAGGGCAAATGCAGGAGACATCAGGGTGAGGGGCTGGTTACAGCTGAAGGCAAAGGGGGGATGAGGGTGTCAAAACCCCGCAGAGGCTGCCTGACCACCTTGCGTGCGAGCCTGCCCCAGCTAGGCTTATCAGAGACACAAGACCGACGGGGTGACAACTCCGACATTGCAGAGATGTTCCAGGATGGAGGGACAAATTATTTTTCGAAGTTTAAAGCTTAACTAATACCAAGTAGGGGTTAGGTTTTTAAGTCATGCACTGGAGAATGGCAAAGTTGCCAAGCAATGCGTATTGACCCAGTGTGACCAGCTACAAAATGATCTATGGAGGTGCGTGCTCCAGTTGAGCCCAGTGAAGCAAGTCAGGCGAGACCCATACCTGTGTGTACAGGTGTGCCTCTGTGCGAGCGGGGCCACAGAGGCAGGAGAGCAGACCCATTAGCTTCTGCGCTTTCCTCATTTTCTTATGGGGTGAAGTGTAAAGAGATGTGGTAAAATTGGTCAATAAATGTGGTTTTCTCTCCATCCTGGACAACCCAATCTCTTCACACCTCAGCTCCTGTTCCTTTTCTCTGCTGATCTCAGGCAACGCCCAGCCCGTTGTCCTGGCTCCAGGCTCTTGCTTTAGTGAGCTTCACTCTCCCAGTTTTTGCTGATTCTGGTTTTATTACCAGAACCAGGGTTTACCTGCTATGATGGGCACCAGGTGGTGGTCCCACGACTCTCAGGGTCTTCCTGTAAGGTCCCCAGTGGCCTTCCTGCCCTCCTTTCCTCTTAGCCCTTTTTTAGGTAGCTTTATTCATGTATGCATTATTTCTGCCATGAGACGAAATGACGGTATGCATATAATTTTATTACTTTGGGAAAATATCAACTAGCCAGGCACCGTGGTTTCAGGGAGATTCACTTTTTCTATCCTTATGCACTGCTGTTATTTGAAGCTAACTATGTATCGACACAGCAAATAACTGATGAGCTCTAGGCAATTGTTTCTGGTGGGTTAAAGTAACAATTGGAAGAAAAATATAAACAACCAAAACCCAAAACAAAACCCCCAAACCAACAGCACAAACAACAAAAAGAAATCCTTTTCTGACATTGCTTGCAAAGGAATAGGCCTGGTTTTGTGAGAAATCCAGGAGGATGAGAGCCTGGTTTTGTGCTTGCAGTGATTCTAGTGCAACAGGGTTTACCTCTGTGCAGTATCGTGATTTACTGTTATTAAAAAAGAACAAATATAAATATATGCATTAGCTTTATGACATGTTAGCAGATAATTAATGATCATGGGAATGTTTTCCTGTTTAACTGTGCCATGTAACAACAGTATTTTTGGTGAGAAAGTTGCATTATGCCCGTATCCTTTCTTATGTGATTTGTACGCAGTAAAATGGAGGAATGATTGACAGCAATTAGCTATAAGTGAGATGTAGGGAGGGCACAGAGCTCATATGAAAAACCTAATGGAAAATTAAATGCGCAAGGAAACGCGTATGAGAGGGAATGAATGTCTCTGCTTTAGTCCTGGCGTTTTCTGCCTACAGTTAATTCACTTTATCAGCAGTTGCCTCCAAACTGAGCTCTGAACAGCAAAGCGGTTCAGGTCGCTTTAGCTTCAGAAAGATGAATTGAAACTAGCGTTAATGCAGCTATTCAGCTTGCGCTGCGAATAGCAGATGCCAAGGCGCAGCAGCCCGTGCTGCTCTGGCAGGCTCCGTTTGCGTCGGGGTGCAGGGCAAGTTCATCTATAAATTGTAATGGCATTAACAAGGGTGGGTGACTATTGCACAGGAGCTTTCTGCCAAAGCAAGGGGTAAAGAACTTTCTGCAGGAAGGCAAGTACAGACTGCTGCTCAGCTTCACAGGCCACCTATGTGCAGACAAGTACCAGGGAGCACGCTGAGGTCTCCATCCTCTGAAACCCAGCGGTGCGGTGTTGGAAGCTTGAAACAGTCATGGGAGTGGTGGCTAAAATGAGGATGGCATTTTATAGCTTCCCACCATGGTGGAGATGATCGTTTTCTTTTAATTGGCTTTTTTTTTTTTCCACCACCGAGTTAGAAAAATAAAGGAATTAAGAGGCTTTTTCTGGGAGGACAAGCACCAAATAATTAATCGGCCATTGAATTCAAATAACACTTGAAAGTCTTATACGAAGCAGAGAGGGGGTTGTTTGTTTTGGGTTATGCTGGGTTTTGTTTTTCTGGAAAAGCTTTTGAAAATCTAAATTAATTAATGATGGTAGTGTTTGTTTGCTCTGTGAATTAACTAGACAGTTGAAAGAACACTAATTGGTCAGTTCTAATTTGGGTTTCTTTTTCATGACTTTAATGATATGTAGCTTTTCTGATGTTTATACCAAATAAAATATGCATTAAGATCGGAGGGATGGCAGTGGAATAACTTTGAGTAAAGCTTTATGAGAAAAGTATTTCAATTTCAGCATCACATGATAGAAAATATGAAAACAGATTAATTTTGCTCTTTTAATGTCACTAATTATGGAAAATTTTGCAAAAAAAGATTTCCTACAAAGTCTGCTATAGCCCTTGTGGAGCAAAGGGTAGCAGCACAAATAATAAAATCGTGCAAGAGAAAGGTCTTATTTACGTTGATGCACAAAGCAGGTTTCGGATGCCACCTCTGACTCGGCTAGATGTGGATGCACACAAACAAGAGATGCTTTTTTCTGTCAAGAGAAAAATGCGAATGAAGTACTTATCTAAAGGATCGTTGTGCGAGGCTCGGGTCGTTGTTCGTTAGACTTTACGTAGGTGCCATAAAGCAGAGCTGGGAATGGTCAGCCCATTCCCAATTATTTCCCTGAGGGTTGGCTGCTGGCATCGGTGGGTGTCTCCTGCAGCCCAGTTTGAGATGTGCTCTTTGGCAATGAGCAAAAGCAGCTGTTTTGCCCTCAAACGTGTCCCCTTCCTTTGTGACTTGCCGGTATTTTTGATGCCTTGTGCCAACGGGAATTCACGCGTGGGTCAGGGAATAAAAAACAGCATGAACTCCGGGTGAACTGCCAGGGGAACAGAGCCCTTCTGCAGCCTAATCTATACGGGTCTGGGGCTGGAACAATACCACCTGGTGTTCATTAACTACTACATAGATATGTTAAATTGTTTGGGGAAAAAACCATGGCACTACAGCATGAATGGGCAAGGCAAGGGAGTTCATTAATATCTCGCTCATTGCGAGGAATAGTAATGGCCCAATCCTGTTTGCACTGATTTTGGTGAAAAAGCTCTCGTTTCTCTTCTGCGAGGGTAAAAGCTCAAGTTTTGAATTAGTTCATGGTAATAAAATCTCATTTCCACAATACCGTGTTTTCGGGGCTGATCTCTGAACTTGTACAAAGCTTGCTTTGGGTCAATGCCGAGCAGTCTGTGACTCGGTGCCTAATCTAGCATGTCAAATGTGCGGGGTGATGTCCGAGAAGAACTGTCACAAATCACTCTGGAGAGCTGAGGGGGAAGGCATCAGCAGAGCGAGGACACAATGGTGCAGATTGATGTATGGTTTTATTAAAGCACAGTTTGTTGCATGACGGACAAGCATTTTGGCTTGCTCTTTAACGTCTTCTGCAGTGTTTACTACAAGAAGTTTCTTCTTGTCAATACTTTTGGTACAAAAATGCTGAACCTAGCCTTGCAGGAAAGTGGAAAAAATAAGTGTTTTCATTTGAAGGTGCTCCTTTCACCAATTAGATTTTGAGATGTCCCTAAGCTGTTTTTTTAATTTGGCCCAAGCATGCTTGGTTAATTGGGTAGAACTCATTTTTGTAATCAGAAGGATTCGGTGCTTTGGCTCTCTTCTTTGGTCTCTCCCCAATTATTCTGTGTAACAGTCTCCTTGCACAGCTAGAGCCGTAATCCTGCCCATTTGAAAACAATGTGTTTGTTTGGAGACCTTTTTCCACACACTCCTACCAACCCTCTCTTGCAATTTTTTACAACTCGAAATGTTTGTTGCTGTAGCACAAATAGGCTGTTCTGTGAGTTTACCCAGGACTGACCTTAGGCTAAGCAGTCGATCCTTTAGAAATACTGAGTTTGTGCTGATGACCTTCCTGGTCTCTAGACTGTCCCACTTTTCTAGACTTAATAAAAATGTAACCTTAGAAGCTCAGCGGGATCATCTCATTCTTTTAAAACTGCTGTGTGTATATATATCTGTTAGCCCAGTACATAGACAAGAAAACCGTTTTATTGAAGAGTTTCATGTCTTGGTTGCAGATTAGATCATTTGCCAGCTATGTCTTTGTAAGCACGGGATACGTTCTCCTGTTTTGTTTGATTTCACTTGTCTCTTTGGCATCTCTGACTCTTTGGCTACATTTTATTCGGTAACATGTTGTGATATTTTCCCCTTTTTCCTAGCAGATGCATTGCACAGTTGTATTGTCAGTGCTTCCCCGTGTTTTAAGTGGAATGCTCTTGCTTACTGGGTTAAACGTAAATAAGAAAGATGGTCCAGGATAGTCCCAATTGCTGTTGCCATATGGAGCCTCACCAAAATTTAACTTACTTCATAGGCTCAGGACCTTGTTTTACTTTTCCCTTGGAGAGCACCACCACCCTGCCTGCTGCCCGCACCGTTTCATGGTGTGGCCACCAACCCTGGACTGGCAATTTTGGCCTCCCTGCCCCAAAAAACCCTTCCCCGGGCACCCTTCCCCTTGCACCTCCTTCTTCTGTGTTCTATGAGACCTTCACAAGGAGCAGAAAGGAGCCGTATGCAATGTGTGGTCTGCACAAATAACTTCCCTGCCTTGGAGAGAGGAGCCCTTTCAGTGGCCCCAGTGAACTTACATGTTTATTTAGGAAATATTTACCCCCCTCTGCCCCTTTGCAAGGGGGCCCGGCCACTAGAACTCGACAAATGTTTTTTTGCTTCTTATTAGCAGGAAAATCCCAGGATTTCTGTGCTCACGCATGGTTTCCTTATCCTCTGTCTGCGTGGAGCCGGGCTGTCTGGGGACTCGGCACGCATTGAGGTCAGCCCATGTGCTGTGGGACACGGGAGGGGTGAGCATTGGCTTCTGAACTTCCCAAACTGAGCTGAATCCTGGTCTTACGCATCCCGTTGAGTCCAGGGCTCGCTGCCCCTGCTGCCTGTATTGCATGCCATGCAAAAACCTGGGGGACAGGTCTTGAAATGATTTATTAGATCATCCATGTCCATCTTGTTGCTAATTCAGAAGTGGTCAGAGTCACAGTCTTGAATATTACATATAATTTAAAAAAACTAGTGGTGTCCCTGCACCACTGTGCTTTATATATGGTAGAGTGAAATGGGAATGAATTATGCCTAACTTTGAATATCCCTCCTTCTCAGTTTGACAATTAATTTGCATAAATTGTATTTTCTCACGTGGACATCATAGCCTGCCTGAATTCTAAGCTAACATTTTTTTTTTCTGTCATTTATGCAAATACCAAGTATCTGAAATACTCAGGTGAAATATACCTGTTTCATCTCTCCTCTGTGTTTATCCGAAGCTGAACTATCCTCTGGGGATGCCTGAATGTAAGTGACATTTTACTACAACTCCTTAAAAGATGAGGGGTTTGTACAGGTCCTAAGAAAACTTAAGCTTTCGCTAGTCAGACTGAGAATATAAATAATACAGGTTGAAAATAGAAGCAATGCGGGACTTCTAAAATAATCTTGAAATCGCATCTTGTTAAAGATTAAATTGCATCCGAGGGAAGATGGCGTGAGAGGGAACATATTGTACCACCCCCTTCACTTCCCTGGGATGCGGGCTTTTAGCTCAATGAAATGCAGGCTTTGTAATTAGCAGCAAGGCGATTAGATCATCCACATTTGTGGGAGTAATTTGTGCACTAATTGTGTTCGATTGTTTAATGACTCTTGCTTACTGTAATTGAGGAGAGGTAGAGAACCCCTTTGCAAGAGCTCCTACAGGTTCCTCAGGCAGAAGTCGCATGTGCTTCGCTACATCCCATATTATCAGGAGGGTAACATATATTTAACCATTCCTAGGGACAAACCACAAAGAAAATTCTCTAAATGGCAAGTGGAAAAAGAAGCTGGATTTGAAGGCAATTCAAATGAATTCCCATTTTTGTTCAAAACTTTTTTGATGTGTTTGGTAGGAACCAAAAGGCAGGAAATAAACAGGATAGACCAAAAAAAAAAAAAAAAAAAGCTTAATAATTCAGCGGGATAGAGATGGAGGGAGAAAATTGCAATTAGAGCTGGTGAAGTGGCAAATAGTCTCTGGAATTGCTGTCCAGGATCCTGCACAGCTGGTAGATGGGAAAACTTCCAATGCAATTTGGCTTTGTCTTTGGACAGTGATGACATTACACAGAGAGAGATTTGGGGTTTAGTTTTTGAAGCTGTAGAGAGATGCAAATGAATACATATATAATAGTTTCAGTAGTGGAAACTCCAACCTGTAGCTTTATGTGGACTGGAAGAAAGGCAGGAGGAAATGTAAAGCACAGTGAATTAACTCTTGCAACTGTTGGGAAAGTCATGTTGGTGATGTGCGTAAGGAGGAACTACTGTTGGGTAGACTTTGCATCCAGGAACAGATCTTCCAGCATTGCCACGCTGGTTGCAGCACCTTTGACTGGGTTTATCACTGATGAATAATCATCATAACGTAGTCGAAGGATGGCCCAGCTGACGTTGCACAGCGTAACTTGCAAGAGCAAATTACTCGTGCTGTGGTTTCTGCAGTTTCTCACAGATATTGCTGCTTTGGCATGCTGTGCTTTGATACTTCAGGGTTGATATGTCTACTGCCTGCTGAGAGGGAGCTTCTATTTGCTTTTACTATTTTATCTGTCTGAAAGAAATGTTGCTTCAGGGCACTCTGAGGCGGAGGCTTTTCCAGGTGAAGAGATAAGAGAAAATGTCTTCAAGATGAAATGAGGTATAGTAAGCTATAAAACTTGGAGATGTGGCCCAGACAGCGAGGAGGAGATGTAGGAGGAAGGTGGAGATGAGATGTCAGCAGAAGCATCAGCCTCCTGTGAGACCGGGCAACCTCTATCTGCATCAGATGTCCAGGGAGAGCAGGGCAATGCTTCATCTCCTGCGGGAGATGAACTGAGCACTGCAGCGTGTGCCGTACTCACGCGAGGAGGAGAACCACAGAAATGCCCACAAACCAGGAATTCCTTCATGCCTGGCTTTGGCCAAATGGTTGTATGGGAAGATTTGGTGTCTGACATCCTTTTTTTTCTCCTGAAATGCTGCAACATTTGCTCCAACCTTGCAGCTGGCAGCAGCCCAGCTTGTGGCCATCAGTGAAGACCAGCTAGCAGGTATCTACTGAGCTTGTGAGAGGGACAGGAGGGACAAATACAGCCTCACAAATAGCTGTCCTGTCTAACAACGTGTATCCCCCAGAACCAGAGGTCTGACGTGTGGCAGCACCTCTGCTCGAGGGCTCCCTGGTCCTTCCTTGGAGGATGGGGACCTTCCATTGTCCCCGTCCCTGGTGCCAACGAGGAGGACATGTTGCTACCCTAATGAGACCTGACAAATGGGCAATTGGGCTGCTGCTTAGGGAATTTAATGGTTAATTTCCATAGCGCCGTGTCAGGGCAAAGGGCAGGAAGAAGTAATCCTGCTGCAGAGCGGGGATGGGGATGCCTTTCCGTCTGAAAGGTGCCGGTGAAGCTGGAAAGATTGAGTTAAGTAGGATTTCTGTGTCAGCGCCCAAGACCTTTTATAAACAGACTGTATGATCTAAATACCATGTGACTATTTCCCCTAACCGCAATCCGGTATCAAACTCGGAGCGGGCCATGCCATTTTCTGTTAGGTTGGTGCATGCACGCTGCTATGCACGAGAGGTTACTACATCTGGAAAGGAGCCGAGTTAATTCAGAAGGAAAAAATGCGTGCCCGTACTCTAGAGAACAAGCGTGTTCCGCGAGCAGCACTTTAGCACTGTAGTAGCTGATATGCCAGCAATCACGGTTTGAAAAAATATTTTTGTACAACGTTTGGTGGTTTTGGCTGAGCGCCATGAACTAAAAGGGGCTTGTGAGCGACAGAAAAAGTCTCCGTGCCCTTGATGAAGCTTCTTAGGGCTTACAGGCTTTGTGAAGAGAAGCCACCTTTTTAGAAAAATGTCTTTTTGGATGATTTTGGGGGAAAAAATAGTGTAACCAAACCCAATTTTTTGTCAAACGTCTGCAGGTTTTAAGACAGTGCATCCATCTCTCTCTCTCTCTCTCCTTCCTTTAAAAACAAAAAAGCGATTACATTTTATTTTTATGTGTGGGGGGTAAAAACAGAGAGAATGAGTGTGGTCACAGAATTAGTGCTGAACAGTAATTATTGAATATGTCTGATTTTATTCAGAATAGTTTTTGATATTCCACTCTGTGAAATATCAGTATCACCCCAAACATCAAAGAATATTTTCTCAACGGGATGTAGTGTATTTGTACATGTATTTTTTCCCCCTGTGAATGACAGAACTATGTGTACCCGTGTGTACGTACTCAAAATATTTGTGAAATATTGAGTATTCAGGTTTCTGACAGTAGGTACGCAGAAGTATCTATTTTTATACTATCTATGCGTGTATGAAATGACCAGGTAGAACATGCTTGCTGTGAAGAGCAGTGACTGTAACGATACAGGTGCTTTGATCAATAAATACTTTCTACTTCAGTAACTGCCATAGTTCAAAGCAGCGGCCAGGCTGGCCTTGCTCTGGTCTGCTCAGGATTGTTTTGTAACACAGAGGGGTTTTTTAATTTTAATTCCTTACCTATAATTAAATCTGTTTCAAACATAGAAAATAGAGGTGGGGAAGTGAATTCTACATACTCATTTGTGATTCTTGCAACCCATTAGAAGTGGTGTTGGCAATGAAGCTACGGGTAATTGCAAGAGGCACGATGTGAGTATTTTTAGCGTGCAGCTGGAGGATTTCTGCCACCCTTTCAGGCAGGACTGACAGCCACTTGTCTTCTGAATCTGACAGTGAGGCAAATACTAACAGCTCCGCACGGCGTTTGGAGAAGGGCTGAATAAGCAATTGGTCCCATAAAAGGGAGCGTGTACGACAGAGGGAAAACTGGTGTCCTCAGCTGGAAGACTTTGATCAGTACTGTAAATACAAGTGCTTTTTGTGATTATGATGAGAAAACCCAGCAAATTAATTTCTTATTACACTTGGGAGGAATTCTTGCCGCTATTTTAATCTTGCTGTGTTTTAACTTAAAATATTGCTATTTGTCCTTTATGTTGATAACATATGTTCATCACAGGTTGCTGCTGAGACTTTGTGTTGAGCTATGAGAAGCTCCTCCCTTTGGGATGGGGATCCTGATTTTTTTTGTGCTATAACACAGGATTGCTGCTGAGACTGTGAGCTGACAAAGAGTTTCACTGCAAACTGCTGATTTCCTGAAATGAATAATGGGGCTTGTAAAATCTGCCTTGTTTTGTTTGGGATAAAAAAACCCCAAAATCCCAAAATCCCTCTCTCCTCCAAACCTTCATTATCTTAACAGTATGAATATTAAGCAATTTCCAGGTGTGAAACCCAGTTGCCGTTGAGTGGCTCTGGTCAAGCAGTGAGCAGAGAGGCCGGCACGCGTGCGGTGACAGACAGGTCTCCTCTTGGTTAGGAAGGGAAGGGTAGGAAGGGAGAGACTCAGCTCTGGAGTCCAAACACATCTCGTTTCCTCGTGCTGAGCGTCGTGTGTGACCTGTGTTGCGCACAGATACGTGCCCCGAAAGCAAACGTTCCCCGACTGGAGCGTGTCTACCTGGTGCCGTTGCTTGTGCAGCTGATGGCTCCCGTTGTCCGCAGCTCAGGACCACCAGGACAGCATCGGTGTTTGGCCGGCTCAGTTCCAGGTCCATGCGCATTTAGCCACGAGGAACGCCAAGATGTGAATAGTCCCGAATCCACGCACGTGCCCCGCTCCCTTGCCAAGGTGGGCTCCAGCTGGCTTTGCTGGGGGCTCTTCCTCCAGACCCCACAGAGAGCCGCTGGTCCCATTTCTTTCATCTTCCACGTGGCTGGGAGAGGTTTGTTTTATTTCCTTTCTGCTTCTAATCAGGATTTCATTTTCCCCTGGCTGATACGCATCTGTGGAGTAAACCTAATGGAAATTGGCATTTTCCCCTTCGTAAGGTTAAAACAACAAAGCTTAATGCACCACACTATGTGTTATCTGTTTCCCTCACTATTTTTATGGATTTCACGGTGCTTTAATAAAAGGGCTGTTTTCAGATAAGAGCCAAGGATAACGACAGCCCCCCCGACGGCCATCGTGCTGCTGGTCTTGTGTGGGTCTCTGCTGCAAGACAAACATTTGGAGGCAGAGGTGGAAGGTTACATCCCTGCCCCTGGAACATCTTTCCTGAAAAAAACAAACCAAAAAACCAAAACCCAAAAAATTGGTTTATTAAATAATAGCTACCACACTTTGAAAGTTGCTCAGGAAATAGCTGCGTATTGCAGATCTCTTGGTCAGTCTGAGTGGGAAAAAAAACCCCAACCCTGCGTGTGATGGATGGATGCCAGCGGCCACGGGAAACCGGTGGCTCCTGCCTGGCTCGTCAGCCACGTCCTCTCGGGGCTTTCCTGTCCCGCTTGGTTTCTGTGGCACGTTTTCATCATTTTTTAAGGAACCGTAATAATATGAGCTGTGTATTTAACGATGCCTTAGAATTGTCTGTTCCTGGAGGGCTCCCCACAGCCTGGGTGTGGGGATTGAGATGCTTCTGAAAGCTGCTGTTTTTTGGGATGGCTTCACGAGTGGTACCGCAGACGGTATTTGTTTCTGCTTAAATTAGTTGTCTTCATTCAGGGATGTGGGAAAAATACTCTGTATCGTTTGTCACAGAGGGAATAAGACCCTTTGGAGCACAGATGAGGGAAACACAATAATCACTTTATGTTATTAACAGCAGCCAGGTGAAGTTAGAGACAACCTGCAGCAGCTGGAGCTCCTCGACTTTCCTGAGATATGTGGAAAGTAAAGTGGAGGTTCTGGTTTGCTGAAAAGGTGCATTTTAGAAGGATGTGAGCCTGTGTTGGAGTGTGGGTGTGGAAGACCTATCGCTGCCCCCCCGGGCATCCCGATGGGTCTCCAGCTACCCCGTTGCTTTTCTTCCTGGTCTAATTCTGTAATTTTCCAGTATTCTCTAAAAGAAGCAGTTAAATCCCATCGCAGTGCAGTCTCTGATGACTTTACCAATGTCCTACTGAGGTTTTTGAAAACCAGTTGCCGACTGGTTAAATTGTAAACTATGACAAACCCAACCGCCCTTCCCCTCAGCTCCTGTTTGCAGTTCTCTGGCCGGGAGAGGGTTTGCCCGAGTCCTTTTCCCAGGCAGTGCCAGGGATGTCACCGAAGCCGAGCCAAAGTAACGACACCGCTGCCTGCCCCTCCGGGAGGGCAGCTGAAGGCTCCTAGGAGCATCACCATTCTGGTGAGGTTGGGTTGGTGGGGGCTGCGGTGGTGGCTGGGCTCCTCGTGGGTTTGCTCTGCTCACCCCTGTTCTCTGCTATTGCCCAGGTGAGGGTTTTCGGCTACCGCATGAGTACGGCTTCGCCCTGCGATGGCCTCGCAGCCCACGCCGGCATGGGTGCTGCTGCTCAGCCTGCTGGCCGGCTGCCTGCCCGCCGTGCAGCCCAGGGACTTCACCGTGAAGGACATCGTCTACCTCCACCCTTCCAGTAAGCCACCTTTGCGCGGGCTGCAAAGCCACGGCCGGCCGCGGGACGGGGGTAAGGACGAGGGGTAACCTGTGTTAAGGCAGCAGAAACATCAGTGTTGAGCTGAGTGCTGGGCAAAGATTAAATAAATAACCCAAGTACTCATAAAACTAGTCCATATGAAACCAGACCGTTGCTTCCCAAAGGGATTAAAGGACAGATAGAGTTGCAGGCAGTTGCTGAGCACGTCAGGAGCTTTTTATTCACTATTTTCTCTTCCTCAACAGTCTCTCTAGCTATAGACCAAGCCCCATGGCCATGTGGTTTGCCCGAGCACATCGATACCTGTGAGCAAGGGCCAAACGCAACTTTTGCAGCTGTGGCACCAACCGCTCCTGACTTTATCTCAGTAACTCCCTGAAGCAATGCTATAGCAAAGTTATGCATCTTTACATCTTCCATGGACTCTCCTTTCACTCGTCTGTTCACTTCATCAGATACAAACATTTAATTCTAGAAGAGAGGTCTGCCTGCCATCTGTTCCCAGTGAAAACTCAACCTCCTTTCCGAATTTGGCTGAAAAATTTATATCCTGTGCAAGCAAGACGAATTTCCTGGTTTATGCCATAACCACGACCTGCTAGAGGTCCAGGGTGAGAGGGGTGAATTTAATTAGTGCTGTTGAAGACGAATTTCCTGGTTTATGCCATAACCACGACCTGCTAGAGGTCCAGGGTGAGAGGGGTGAATTTAATTAGTGCTGTTGAAGACGAATTTCCTGGTTTATGCCGTAACCACGACCTGCTAGAGGTCCAGGGTGAGAGGGGTGAATTTAATTAGTGCTGTTGTGTTGTCCCACCCCAAGCTGTTCCCTGAGGGCAGCAGCAGCCCCACCGGAGATGCTCCCAGGTGACTTGCTGGCCCTTACCCAGAGGAGCCTGGGCAAACAAGCAGTGAATGCCTCTTGCTTCACCGCTCGTACCCCAACGGGGCCTGGCCCAGAGCCGGTGGGCCAGGGGAGGAGGTGAGGAGGAGGGAGAGGTGAGATGTGGGGCTGCGGAGGTTCAGCTTACTTTGCCCCGTGGAGATAAATGTGGCTTGTTTACCGTCTGGCTTCTGAGAAGGTGGCAGCATCCTGAAGATGTATTGAATGTGCTACAGAAGCCCTGCCAGGAGACCACTTAAGGAGTTACGCTCTTCGTTTGGCGAGATAAATTAGGACAGAGTCTGCTGTTAAAAACTGGAGGTTCAGCAAGCTGATTTTTCTTTCCTTTGGGGACATCAGCCTGCCTTCAAAAGGGGTAGCTCGTTTCCTCGGTGGGACAGTTTCCAGAAGTATTTTAATCCATCTGATATTTTGTTATCAGCACTGATAAAGCAGTAGTATTGGATGTGAGCTCTGATACCAAGAGAATAAGTACTCCTTGCTCACATTAGCTCCCTTTGAAGTCAGCAGTGGGCACTTTTGCTAGGTAAACACGGTTGAACTGAGTCCTTATTGTATCTGTATGTGCCTTTCCCGCATTGCTATCGGTGATAGGATTTTTACAAATGGGGACGCACTTGATGAAGTTGACGGGCATACTTGTAGAAAGATATGTCTAAAGAGAACAAACGTTGCTGTGTGCCTCTGAAAAGCATAGTAGAACCGGATTAATTGGCTCATGTTAACTGAATATTGTCTGTTCCTTTCAGCCACACCGTATCCTCATGGATTTAAGTGTTTCACCTGTGAAAAGGCAGCAGATAATTATGAATGCAACCGATGGGCTCCGGATGTCTATTGTCCGAGAGGTAACCAGCCACATGCTAGCGTTTAATTTAAACCCACCTTATGACCACCGCTCGCTGTCCCCACCGCAGGGACAGCACTGAGCCCCCATTATTCCTTACGCGTACTCGGATGCTGGTGATTGCTGCTCCCGCTTGTAAGCCTCCTCAACAAGAAAGATGTGTAAGCGATACGAGTAATCCTTTCAGCTTTTCTGTCTCTTGGCTTTAGATGAAGTTTAGGATTTTTGTCTACTCCCCGTACTCCTCTAGCTCAGCTGGAAATTAAATCAGGCTGACATTTATTTAAGGGTTGTATTTCTCTTACTGGTGAGTAGGGGACCAGTTCTTGCTTTGCTCTTGCTTTGCTTGCTTCCCTCCCCTGTGGCACAAGCCCACGCTTCAGGGCAGCCAAGGCTGCCTCTTTTCGGCTGGCATCAAGATATTTTCAGTATTTTGGGCTCGTAACTCCCATCAGAGTCTGAAGTAGGGAACGGCTCAGGAAGGGCTTTGGGATACAGGCACCCAAATATCAGGTCCAGGTATCAGTGAGACCCTCAGATCTTCCCCTCCCTTACTGCTTCTCTTTTTGAGACACAAGCATTAAGGTTGCCCACAGCCCCTGCCGAAGCCCTGGACACAGGTTGGACATGGGCTGAGTCCTCACCAGTGTGGGAACCACGCGTGGTCAGAAGGCAGCTGTGGGGGCAGAGGGATGCTGCCGGGGCTCACCGCTCCCCCGGTGCTTTCTGGAGGCTCGGCAGTGCTGCTCAGCATCTATCCAGAATGCCTGTTGTCTCTTGTGGGACGTTACACGTGCTCTCAGAAAATATTTATTTTGGAAAGAGAAAGACCATAACCTGCACAGCAGGGATGAACCAGCTGTGTTTGCAGCCTGTGTCAGAGTGCGTTATCTGTAAGACAATTTATTTGCTTTGAGCTCAGATCAGCACGTCAACAACAATAAAAGAGATCAGGCTGGCTGGCATCAGATGAGACCAATATTCACGGGCGCTCCCTGCTTTGAGAGGAGCAGGTGGTATTTAAATGACTAAGGGCAGCGCTGTGCAAGGAGCTGGTGTCTCCAAGGTCCGCCTTTAGTAACAACAAGCAGAAATTACTTGACCCCCAAAAAATGCTAATCTGGAAAGAGAAGTTAGTAGTTAATGGCTGTTTAGGGGAGGGGAGAACCACGCTTTGGTGCATCTGTAAGTCATCAGCTGTGTTCAACCAGCCCAGAGCGGCTAGTTATGGTCACCAGCCCTCCTGCCTGCTGGGACAAACACCCACTGTTGGTGAAGTAAGGATGGGGTTTTAGCCGTGAGAAGGGGCTAGCTGGAAATCTGAGTCTATCTTTAATCTTCAGAACAGAGGACTTCTTATCTCCTTAAAATGGAGGGATTTGATAACACTTCACTCCAGGCAGAGCGTGTTAGTGCCCAGGCTGCTCCAACATTGCATGCCTTGGGACTGGAGCACGGCTCTGCCTGCGGCACGGACCCCCAACCCCTTGCTGCTGCTCAGATTTTGGGCAAGACCAGGGCCTCTACTGCTGAGTCAGCAGTCACTGTGTTTCAGATGACTGGGGAAAGGGGTTGGGCACTATGGCTTAATGCTCTGTCCTTATTCTGCGCAGTGGAAGCAAAGACGATAACGTCATTGCTCCCCACTTTGCAGAAATTGGTGCTTGCTTCGGGTTGCCTCATCACTGATGGCTTTTGTTGGCACCTCTTAGCTTTACATCCAATACACTTCCACATCAGAAAGCTTTTACTGAGCCAGCTTTTTTCTTTGCTGCTTTAATTTTCAAATGTGATTTTGAGTTCACGTAAGGAAGCTGCAGAAATGCAACCTCAGGGCTGAGGCGTGACTCCAGGTGTGCTCGGGGGGCTGGGGTTATCTGCTCGGGTAATGACCTTATCTCTGGGAGTCAGAGGGGGACGCTTATGGTGTTGCTTCCCTTGCTGCAGTGATCCGAACCCTTGTTGGTTTGCTTGGGTTAAGTGGTGGGAGAAAATGAGAAAACTCCATCCTGGTATTTGCTATTATTATTCTTTCTTTTTAAAGACAGAATGCTATTAAAACCAAGCAAACCAAAATATTTTCATTAACTATAATGGACTTGAAGGGAACTACATTTTGTGTATAACAAAATTCATTATAATGGAGAGTAAAACCGTGAATCCCCGTATTGAACAGAGATTAGAAAAAGCATTTCCTAGAAGGCAGGCCTCCTGCTGTGCATTAACCTTGTTTTCTGTTATTTATTAGCTTCAGCTCAAGCAGAAACTGTGTTAGTGATCTAATTTGTATGGAAATACCACACTCAAAATACTCCCAGTACTCTCTTTTTGGACAGCCTGTGGGAGGACTGACATCTCAATGATGGGCACCACCACCACGGTGATGTTCCAGCCATTGCAGGTGGCACCCAAAAGTGCTGTTAGAGCCTGCAGTTTGGGAAAGGGGCTCTCAAAAGTCACTGTGTGACTCTGGGCCTTTTGAAATACCAGATTCAGTGTTTCCTTACCCACTCCTGGCAGGTTGAGGCTGGGGCTGTCTCTTGTATGTAGGCGTTTGGAGATACCTTGTCGCTGAAGCATGTCATGCAGTCATAGATTCATAGAACCCTAGAATCGTTTAGGTTGGAAAAGACCTTTAACATCATCCAGTCCAACCATTAACCTAACGCTACCAAGTCCACCACTAAACCAATTAAGGGCAGAGTAGAAATTTCATGTTTCCTGGCTTGGTGGCTGGATTATTTTTTAATGAAAGTAAAAACTAGAAATCATTAAGGTTGGAAAGGATCTCCAAGATCATCAGTCCAACCATCAACCCAAGTCTTTGCAAGAGAGTTCCACCAGAGGAAGGAAAAATGCAAAAGAAGAGCTGACAGTGTCACCTGTCGTGCCAGGGGCCAGTGTAAATCAATGGCCTTGAAAATCCCCCAAATAATCTCACATAGAGCAACAACCTCACTTTCAAATGCTTTTGTAATGGAATGTGCTGCTGGACAGCCTGAATATTACACCACAATCAGCCTGGCTCTCAAGTGCCTTTAAAGACACTCTGGAACCGCAAAATTTAGGAAACATCAATCCATGCTTTTCTCATAAAATACCACTGAGACTCATCCTTACCCTGTGGCTGTACTGCTGCCTGGCTTGGGCACTGCCGTACTTAGAAACATCAACTTTCATGCTGGCAGTGTCTTATTTGAATCGCTCTGAATTTCTCTGATATTTTTGGTAAAAATTTTATAGCATTGGGCCCATGTTCTTCACAGGCTCAGCCTGGAGTTCCTCCTCTACCCCTCTGGCAGGCAGCCTCCCTACCTGCAGAGCAGTCGTTACGGGTTAGATCTGGTGATGTTCCCACCTCTGCTTTGCTTGGGGTTCTCCCAGTGCTCTCTGGCCCGATCCTTTTCATAGCGCTTGTCCTCGTTACGCCTCTCTGAGAAGAGAGGCAGACCAGAATGCTGTGCTGCAGCCCTGCCTTGCAGGAGATGATAATAGCCACCAGTGATGGCTGTGCGAGGAGAACATGCTTGGTCCCTCTGTGTGGGGGAATCACAGAATCATAGAATCGTTTAGGTTGGAAAAGACCTTTAAGATCATCAAGTCCAACCAAAATACGTTATCTCCAAGTTGATTGCACAATATTTTCTAAAACCACAATTGGAATAAAGAACAAAACAGCCTTAAAAGAGTTATGGGGTGCTAGAAGCTTTATTTGTTCCATCTGGGACCTGTCAAGGGTGAGATCCACTGCATGGAGTCATTGCAGGAGGAATAAAGCTCCGGTGATGCACGCCCAGATTTGCTGGGGAATGGCACTTCCAGGCGAGGTCCTGGGAGAAGCTCAGAGCCATCATGCAGAGAGTGCTCCCCTTGGGGGAAATCTGTGAGCTTCACCCCTTATTGCAGGAGAGCCTTGAAAACAGATGAAAAGCCGCGTGTTGCATCCCTGGCCGGGTTGAAGGAAGACAGCACACCGAGCGTCTCCAGCCCCTGGTGATAAGTTAAGTCTGCTGTGGATATCGCACTTGAGTTAAGAGCAGGTCAAAGATACGACAGATGTCTGAGAGGTTTATTGCCTAGTGAATAACGTGTTCGGTCGACAGTCTCGCTTGGCTGTTGCCAAATGCCTAAAACATGAGAAGCATGCAGGGCTTTGCCCATCGGAGATGAGGGCTGAACAGGAATGTTAACTTTAAATAAATTACACTCCTTTTTCTCCCCCCGTGAAAGCAACAATTTTATTAATAATAAGGTTGATTAATAAGAAGCAAGGTATAATTTAGAGAAGAAATATATAATGGCATATTTCCTGTGTTGAAAATCCAGTGTTTTCATCTTAGAGCGCTAGGAAGGGGAATAGCACCTTCAACTTCCCTCTGACGACTAAAGCATGAAATAAACCCAAATTCCTTTACGCCTGAGGGTAGCCACAGCATTTGTCAGTCATCCTGCTTTGAATTTTCTGTGCGTTTTGCCAGTGTCACTAGAGGAGTACCTTAAGAAAGGAGGAGGAGGAGGATGGTCTGCCTTGGGGATGAGGGAGCCCACAGAAGAGGCGTGCAGAAGATGCAATGGGAGTACCGGGTACAGAGTCCAATTCATGGTGCCTTTTCCAAAGACTGGGAAACTGAGAAATACGGAAATCCTCCCAACTGTTCTGTCGGTCTTTGGCATTATTTTATAGATGATAAAACTGAGGGACAGAGAGGGTGGAGGATCTTCTCTGGGCTACACTGGAGCTGTGGGAGAGCCGGGATCAGAGCGTGAGCAGCGAGGACAGCTTGCATGAGCCGTTAGGATATAGGGAAAGGTGTCTCCAATGTGTGATGCTTTAGGTAGTTCTACAGAATTAATGGTTGTGCATAAAGCTAGGAAAAAATTAAGCCTATACAAATGAAAGTTAGCTTCAGACATAAATGGGTATTGTGAATGTTTCCTTTTTTTAAAGACAATTCCTATAAAACTAACAGTGCACAAGATTTGAGGTGTTTATCTGAACCTCCCTCCGTAACTTGGTTATCCAATGTGTGTTTCTCTATCAGTAACATACAGACCCACATTAGTATTGGAAACAAATCCCTGTGTTCCAGAGTGCTTTCAAAACTCAGGTTTGCACCACAGCTTGGGGTGTGGGTGTATGTATTTAGTGACATTTATGTATTGCAATACATACATCAAAATTATCTTTTTTTTTTTAAATCCCAGGATTTGAAAAAAAAGATCTAAGACTTCTTTCCTATTCCTTGCTATTTGTAGACTATCACAAAACTTGAATTTCACAGGTAAACACATTTTTCTGTCTTTCTAGGTACAAGATACTGCTTTAGCCAACACATGATGAAAGTTACTGGAGAAAGTGTGTCCGTCACCAAACGCTGTGTACCATTAGAGGACTGTCTGTCTACAGGATGCACCTATGCAAAGCATGAAGAATACAAGGTATAGGATAAAAATTGCCTTTTTCTCGTACGAAAACTGGGCAGAATCCTTCTGGCCTCCACCAGAAGTCCGACTGGTTCAGTGGGTAAATCAGCATTGTCAAAAATGGAAGTTCTCTTCTTAACGAGCTCCAGCTCATTTCCATTTGTTACAGAAACAAAGGAATGACATTTGCAGATGACACGAAGCTGGGTGGGAGTGTCGATCTGCTGGAGGGTGGGATGGCCCTGCAGAGGGACCTGGCCAGGCTGGACCAATGGGCCGAGGCCAATTGTATGAGGTTCAACACGGCCAAGTGCCGGGTCCTGCACTTGGGTCACAACAACCCCATGCAGCGCTGCAGGCTTGGGGAAGAGTGGCTGGAAAGTGCCAAAAAGGACCTGGGGGTGTTGGTCGACAGCGGCTGAACATGAGCCAGCAGTGTGCCCAGGTGGCCAAGAAGGCCAACAGCATCCTGGCTTGTGTCAGGGATAGTGTGGCCAGCAGGAGCAGGGAGGTGATTGTGCCCCTGTGCTCGGCGCTGGTGAGGCCGCACCTGGAATGCTGTGTCCAGTTTTGGGCCCCTCGGCACAAGAAGGACATTGGGGTGCTGGAGCGTGTCCAGAGAAGGGCAGCGGAGCTGGGGCAGGGTCTGGAGCACAGGGCTGGTGGGGAGCGGCTGAGGGAGCTGGGGGTGTTCAGCCTGGAGAAGAGGAGGCTGAGGGGAGACCTTATCACTCTCTACAGCTGCCTGAAAGGAGGTTGTAGTGAGGTGGGTGTTGGTCTCTTCTCCCAAGTGACAAGCGATAGGACAAGAGGGAATGGGCTCAAGCTGCGCCAGGGGAGGTTTAGGTTGGATATTAGGAAAAATTTCTTCACGGAAAGTGTAGTCAAGCATTGGAACAGGCTGCCCAGAGAGGTGGGGGAGTCCCCATCCTTGGAAGTGTTCAAAAAAGGGGTAGATGTGGCAGTCTGGGACATGGTTTAGTCTAGTCTACCCTTGATTGGCTTAGTGTGGACTTGGTAGTGTAGGTTAATGGTTGGACTGCATGACCTTAAAGGTCTTTTCCAACCTAAACAATTCTAGGATTCTATGATTCTATGAATAACCTCTGCCAGAACAAAAGAATAATCTCTTTACATAACTCTCCTGCGAGCAGCTCGGGGAAGCAAACCAGTCCCTCCGGGCTGAGGAGTGCTTTTCCTGCCGTGCTGCACCGGGTTTGGTCCCCTCTGCTCTGTGACAGATGCTCGCCAACCAGCTCTTGGTTTTCTTACTGAAACGGGTAGGGAAAACCCTGAAACCTTCGGAGCAGACGCTTTATATCCAAATCAAACAGTTAGTTATTAAAGATTCTTCTGAAGGTCAACAGTCAACCTTTTTGAACTTCTCCAACAGGTTAAAATAAAAGAGCTTCCTGAGCTGCCAGGCACACTGCAGCCCCATCTCTATTTTGCACATAATTTTACGCTCTCTTGGCTTTGGGTGCGTTAATCTTGTTGCTCTAAATCTCTGTGCCCTGGCAGCGTACTGTAACGGGCCCTTCCCAGCCCTGAGAAGGCAGAGCTCTGTGTCCTTATCCTTATGGGCTGACACAGGAATTGTCTATCACTCCAGTGCCTGCACACTAGGTGATAGGCAACAACAACAACAAAAAGCCCTTATATGAATAAATCCTGATTTCTTTGTGTTCTGGCTTGTGAGCTCTACTTCAACCAAACAGCACTGGTTTTCATCAGTTTACTTTTTGGGGGTAGAAAGTAACCTCTTCAACATGGATGTGTCCTCCTTGCACCAGCCAACGTACTGTTCCTGTACAGGTGAAATTGTTCTCCACGTAGATGGATTTAACAAAACAGGAAAAAAGAAAGAAAAATAAAAAAAAAGGAAAGAAAAAGAAAAAAAGAAAGGGGGGGGGGGGGGAAGCAAACCAAAAAAAGGCAGGGGGGAAGGGGAAAAAGATCAGACTGGCCCCTGGGCTCTTTTGCAAATGTCGTATTACTTCCCCTACATCTTTATTCAACGGCAGTGGTATTTTTTCAAATAACTAAGTTATAACCTGGTTTCTTTCAGATCTGCACCTCCTGCTGTGAAGGAAGCATCTGCAACTTGCCACTACCAAGGAACACAACGGACGCCGTATTTACCACCCTCTCCCCCCTCAACAAAACACAGAGACTTTCCCATCCCGCCCTGCTGACGACGGCGTGCCTCTGGTTGGGGTTGATGTC
Source organism: Pelecanus crispus (assembly GCF_030463565.1). Classification (NCBI taxonomy): domain Eukaryota; kingdom Metazoa; phylum Chordata; class Aves; order Pelecaniformes; family Pelecanidae; genus Pelecanus; species Pelecanus crispus. Next base: position 3,010,897 of record NC_134647.1, on the reverse strand, counting down.
GCAGCACTGGGTCACGCTGCCGCGCGTGGCGGGTCCGGACAGCTGAGCTGGGTGAGAACATCTCATGAACGTTCAACCCCTCCCCGCGGAGCCTGCGCTTTGGAGTCGTCTTTGAAAGACTGGTTTTCCTCCTGATTTCTTGTTAACGATGAACTAGTGAGCCTGGGATGTAGGGACATTTGAAAAGGGGTAAAACCATCACGCGTTTCTCTGCTGTTTTCTGAAGCAACTCACGGAAAATGTTCCCAGAACCCGTGGCTGAGACTGATGCATACACTTTTCTTAATGTCTGTCTGTTGTCTGTGAAGAAACGTTATTTAAAACTACTCTATCGCTGCCAGCTGCTAGTATCATCACTTACTCATTGGAAACTTTCTTGCTATAATTTGTCAGCGCACTAACTCCGGTGTCTCGTTAACCTGTTTTGAGAACAAATGGTAAATAATATATAGGCAGTATGTCTCTGCAGTCTCTCCTGCTCCTCTGGGAGAGGGCAGGAGCTCGTAGCAAGGCAGCAGCAGCTGGAAGGGATGAGGTCCGGGGAGCAGCAGCAGCTTGGATCAGGCCAGCGTCGCCCACAGGTGCTTCCTTCCAGGTTGTCCACCAGCAGCGTGAAGAGCTACCCCCATAACAACACACGCTGGGATGTGCAGAAAATCACTTTGGTTCATAAACCGAACCAGAAAAACTCTACAAACTCTGTTGTTGAAGCACAATTAGAGGGAGAGGTGGGGGTGTGGCCCTTGACCCTCTCTTGAGGAGGCGGCATATGGAGAGCTAGTGCGTGTCCAGGTTGAGATGCTGGTGCCTGCTGAGCTGCGTTTCGGGGCTTCCCATGTTTTCATATTTTGGCACCCAGTTCTACAACATGAGCGAGAGTTGATCCTGAAGAGCTGCTTTATTTTACTTAATGCACTCCCACTATGGAGTATGGACTATTACTAGCTACAGCTGTATTTTGGTGACCTGTGTCGCTTGTTTGCTCGGAAATCACATATGCAATATTTATTTTTGTATGTTGAGTAGGATCTAAAGTGTTGAAAAGATTCTTAATACTGATATTGCCAGGGAAAATGGTTGTTATGCAAGTGTGTAAGCCTGTAATATATAAATTATCATAAAAAAGAAAAATATATATATATAATATTTTGCATCACTATTGAAAAAGAATCAGCTTTGTTTTGCAGGGTCAGTAATAAAAGCAGGGTGTCCATGGACTTGTTTTAAAGTTAAACCAAACATTTTTATAATTAATTTGCTTTTTTTTTCAAAAAAAAAAAAAAACCTATAGTAATAAATTGTTCTTTTATGAGTTAAGTTTTGGCTAGTTGTGCTCCAAGGTAACGTGCACTTCATCAAGTTACAGTCTGCTTATGCTCTGAAGTGCCTTTTTTTGGCGAGTTATACGGTGAAAGGCAGATAGATGAAGGAAGGCAATGCTGGAATCCAAATGCTTTGTAAACACCTTCAGTGCTTTGAAAGGGCTCCTGGAGGGTACCAGCAAGCCCTCATCTCGCAGCATCTGTGCTGGATGCCATTAATAGCTGGAAAACTGCAGATCTGAGCATGCAAGGTGATGTCTTGAGTTTTGTGGCCTTTGGAGTGAACTCTGCCTGCACTCTGGGGGGTTTTATTGGAAGCAAAGGAAGAGGAGAACCGAGAGCAGCGCTCCCAATTTAGTTGCAGGTGATTTCTCTGGAGAAGAAAAGCACTCTGGAAAGCTCGGTGCGTTTTGCTGAGTGATGTTTTTTTTAAAATGTACGTGTACTTCATTGTGAAAACTGAACTTCAAACACTACTTCTTTCCTTTTTTTTAACTTTTTCTATAAAACTAACTTTTTTAGGAAAGGCTAGCTGGCCTCGCTCACAGACAAGCCTTGCATCTTGATGTCCTTTCAGCTCTCCTGTGACTTACTCACAGATCGCTAGTATTAAGAGGGTGGTTGCAATCTGCTGTTTTAGGCAAGTTAGACGTAGCTCTGGAGACCCTGAAGAAATGCCCCCTGCTGCAGTCTTTCTAAAGCCTGTCCCCCTTCCCTGCAAGCTTTCTGGAGCAGGGGAAGCCCAGTGCCGATTCACAGGCACTTACTCGGGAGGAGTCGGGGGAGAACGAGGTGGAGGGTGTTACGACTTCTCCGACAGCAACTTAAAATATTTATTTATTATTATTATCCTGCAGAAAGGAAGAGTTTAAGTCCGGAAGGCCCTTGCTCTGCACTTCAACCACTCTCCTGGGGCAGGGGTTAAACACTGGCCAAGCGTTTCGGCAGCGCTGCCGTGTAGGAGCAGGGCCAGATCCAGGACAGGCGTATGTTGGAAAGCCAGCACGATATGAAAGCATGGGAATCTGGGAATACTCGGGAACATCTTGCTTATCTTTTCAACTGAGGTGGGCTTGAGGCTCGGGCCGTATTGCATGTGGCCAGCGGTAGCACCTCATGGGGAGCTCCCTGCCATCTCGGGGCTGGTGGCAGCTCAGACAGACACTTTAAAGATTTATATTTTTATTTTGGGCCTTATTAAACACGTGCATTTAAGAGTCAGTCAATAAGATACCTAACCAGCAACAAGAAGCAGAATCCTAGAATCATTTAGATTGGAAAAGACCTTTAAGATCATCCAGTCCAACCATTAACCTAACACTACCAAGTCCACCACTAAACCAATTAAGGGGAGAGTGATAATTAATTTCATGTTCCCCAGCTTGGTGGCTGGATTATTTATAATGAAAGTAAAAACTAGGAATCATAAAGATTGGAAAGGACCTCTAAGATCATCAGTCCAACCGTCAACCCAACACCCCCATGCCCACTAAACCATGTCCCAAAGTGGCATGTCTGCCCATTTTTTGACTTCCAGAAGCTACCTCCTCATCTGAGCTGACTGCCTTGGTCATTAGCTTACAGTCAGGTTTCTGTCTGTGTCTTCTGGCTTCTCCATATCTCATCTCCCCCTATTTTCCATATGTTTTGCCATTTCATTGTTATTTAACAGAACTCACCAAGCCTAACCCGTGGTATGGTAACTCTGAGCTAGATATGTGTAACTGCGTGGGCTGAGCTGCAGGAATGGCTGGGTTTCTTCAGACGATGTTGGACTTTCAGGACCACTACCACCACATGAAAGGTGTGGTGCCTGCAGTGAGACGACACGGGTTCCAGTGCTAGCTGGCTCGTCGTGTGCACTAGCAGACAGGCTCTTCAGACTGTGTTTAGGTGGACTTCAACAGACCAGAGACCTTTTTGGCTACCTGGTAGCGCTCCCTAGCTGGTAGCCCACAAAGACTGGGGTGCCGCTGATCAAATTTAGTTATCGGTGTTATGGAGGTATTAAGCCAAGCCAGTTACTTCTACTCCCTTTGTAGTCAGTGGAGGAAAAAGTGGGATTTCAGGGGCTGATTCATTGTAGGCTAAGGTGGAGGGTTGAATTGTCTCAGCTCAGGCACATGATGGATGCGCCCAGGAAAAGTAGCTTAGATATAAACACAACATCCCACCTAGGGTATCCAGCTGCCAGCCGTGCGGTTATGCCAAGACCAATGCTTTGCAAATACCCCGGCAGGAGCCACTCCTACGCCCATCACCAGCTTTGCTCTGACCGTGACATTGCTGCAGCTGGAGAAAGTCCCAGTTCTTGTGCTGTGCTGGTCCCTCTCCCCCACCGGTGTGCCACAGTTGTGCTCTTCAAAAGGGACCTGAGCACCGTCCAGCTGAGCTGCTGCCTCTGGCTGGGGTACGAGGATTATGGACATTGAGCTTAAAAGAGCAAATTAAGGTGACTGAGACCAAGCGGGGAACCCGCACAGGATCCTCCGGTACCAGCAGGTCGGCATGCCCGCTCTGCCCACGGAGCTGCTGAGTTTTTTTTAAAGCACATAAATCCTGAGCTGCACCATATTTATTTTTAGGCTTTATAGACGTGATATTGCTTTTAAAATGTCTAATTTTTTTTTAACTCTTGTAAATGCTGTACATTTGTATAAATAAAAGTTTTAAATATTCAGATGCTGTGTGGGGTGTCTGATAACAACGTACGATTGCAAGCACCAGCCCAGCTCTTCGGTGCGGTGCCACCCCCTGCGCTGGGACACTGCTGTCTGCTTCCCTGTCCCCTTTTCCTTTCTCTGATGCACTATTAGCAAAAAAAAAAAAACCCACCCCAAAACAAAACACCAAAGAGCTGAGCTGTATTTAGAGCATTTTGGTTTTACTCTATGAGTCTTTCCCATGGTTTCCTCCTGTTGAGCTCCCATGGTTGTTACAAATTGTTTGATATCAGGCATTTAATAAAATGAGGCTGAGGAGGTTCCTGTTTAGTTTGTGATGCCTGGATCTTCCTTTCCCTCGCCTGCTCTGGGAAAGCTTTACATGTTCTGTAATTGTGCTGTCACACTAATTTAGTCCCAGTGTGTTCTGGAGGTTTTTGTGCGGTTATTTCTAATGTCCACTCCTGAAACCAACGATTACTTGGATGTAAACAACTTCATGTAGCTAATGAAAGGTCTCAGGCAAAGGTATAATGTGGCTAATGTGAAGCTGGAGGCAGCCCACAGTGTTTCTGCCCAGCCCCGATTCCCACATCTTTAAATTGAACAAATGCAATTTACAGTAGCAGAGTTAACTACAGTACATTTACTTACAGCTCCTGAACGTCCCCTTAGTCCTAAAATAAGTTTCTCTCTGGCGGTTCGGCGTTTGGTGCACCTTTGGCTTACAAACACGCCTTGACGGAAGAGCCTTTGGGATCCCCTTTCAGCAGGTGCCTCTGGAAACACCCGTCCCTGCTCGGGGTCGGGAGCAGGATAACCCCCGGGGCACGCAGCCTTGCAGCACGTCTCTAGCTCATTGCTGAATTCCTGCTTTTCTGCATTACAGTGCAGCGAGCCGAAGGCAGCTGTTAGCAAACAAACGCTTTGCTTTAATTTCTGCAAAGCAGTTGAATTCATTGTCAGTAAAAACAATTCGTCTTGACTGCGTAGCGCTCTTCCTCCCCTTAAACACCACTGGACACAGCCTTCGCCCGCTTTCTTGGGCAAATCGGCAAGCAGCCCAGCACAGCTTTCAGCAACCCAGCCGATGCAAAACCCACCCAGCACCAAGGCAGCCAAAGCGATGCTGAACCTCCTGATTGCAGTAGCTATAATCCCTAATTTTTTTTTTTTTTTTTTTTTGAGACCCTAGAACCTCTTCTCCATTGCCAGCCAAAAATCCGTCACAGTCTCACAAAAAACAGTTTGGAGTAACTGGCTGGGCAAAGATTTTGAGAGCATTTTTACCCTCTTAATGAAGCTTACGTGACCAGCAAAGGTTACGCCCCAAGTGTCTCACTAGTGCCTGGAGGTTTCCATATGTTCCCAGTCAAGGCTGCATCACGACTTGCTCCTTTCACCAAGAAACTGCCGACAAGTTGAACTCTGATTCTGGTAAATGGTATCACCATTCCTATAAGTAGCTAGTGGGAAAGGAAATGGAAAATGTACTTAAAATATGTATATTATGGAATCAAGGGCAAGCGTAAGTTAACACTCATGATCTGAAGGTGCAAACCTTGGAAACGGCCGTGCCTGAAATGGCATCAATTCAGAATTAAAAAAGCAAGAGGGAAAGCAACCCTCTGAATCAAAGTCCTTGTACACCCCACAGCATTACAATTCCAGACGCACGTCAAAATGGGCTTCCAATTTTTGTTGCATCTTGCTCATATACATTGGACAATGCCAAGCTCATGAGATCATTTGATGGGCTCTTGTATCAATTTCTCTTTGCTTATCTCTGGGTGGGATTCCCCTTGATATTAATCCTGACGTCCACTTAGATTCCTCCTTAGCCACCCATCTCCCAGGCTGATCTAATAACTTCATTCCTTTAGCATTGGCATTATCTATTTAAAAGCATTTTAAATATATCTCAACTTATATGTATTTACAGGGTTTCAGGTTCCTATCCCTTTTTAAGATTTCATCGGATTTTAGACATGTAACATATGCATGTTTCATCATACAGCACTCAAACCTACAAGTCTTAGATTAAAAATTGCAGGGTATCAGCTTCAACGTGACAGAGTCTACCCACAATAAATGCAAACAAATCCAACATAGGGCTGATGATACTGGAAAAACAAAGAAAGTGATACCAAGCTGTCCAAAAAAAAAAACCCCAAACAAACATCCCAGAGCAAGTTTTCGTATGCTGAGAGAAGCAATCTGAAAGAGCCAGCTTTACTGATGTTTATAAACATTTCACTGTTCTCCAATGTAAAGCTCAGATAGGTTTTAGTTATGCTATGGATGCGTCTATCAAGCTCTAATGAAGACAGGCTGAACTTCAACTTGTCAGTTCACACATGTTAGAAACTACTAACCCCACCTTCCTACCCAAAAAGCGTTGATTTGGGACCATGGCAAGGGGCTGCCAGCCAGGTCCTTTCTACTGCCGGGTGCTGGAAGAAGAGTATTTTAGGTAGGTAACTAGCTCATGTTTTTTCCTGAAAAAAAAAAACGTAAATACTCCTCCTGCTGTGAGGTTGTGTGCCATGCAGTGCTGTATCTGGACAGCCAAATAAAAAGCTGCCCCTAAAGCCCATGGCAGGCACCACAGGGAACAGAAAAATGCAGGGTCGATGCTGCTGACCCTGTAGCTGACCACCTGGGACGGGTATTTCTTCCCGTTCACACTCAACTAATGTCCTAGCAACCTAAGCGCAAGGTAGGGTGCAACGCGTGTGCCCATACATGGCTTTTTGCATGACGGGTTGTCACCTGAAAACATCCCACTAAACAGAATTTTGAGTTTTCTCCAGGAGAAATAGATTCCAACAAGTTCAATTTCCCAACATTTTCTACCCGTCATCACTTAGCTGCTCTGGGATGTCGCAGTGTCTCTTTTGGACACAAACCCCTGCCCAAGTCCAGCCCTCAGCCCACATTTGCTTTTCTCAAAGCTTTTCCAATCTGCCAGACGCTGCAATTTTAGCGGTAGAGATTACTTTCTCGGTGAAGCATAACACCCAGCTGCATGAAATTTCAGTCTCATAATCCTGTTAGTTTGCCCTGTCAGACTCCACACCGACGAGACCTTTGTGTTTGTGCAGCTCCTGAAATAGCAGCCTGAGCCTTACTGAAAAAAACCACATTAAAGCAAGAGTTGCCATTGCCGAGCTGCAGGGCTACTATTTTAAAGGCACCGCAGCAGCCCACAGAAGACAAAAGCCACAATCAGTTTGCAACTGTTATCTAGTCCCGGTTTTTTTATGTGGATGTCAGGTTTTTGAGCCAGGCTCAAAGCTCCACCACCAGCCTTTGGCTTTAGTCCAGGTAAGACCACGCTTTCTTTCCTTAATGGACGGTGGAAAAAAAACAAACCAGCTATTTCTTATCCTCACTGTGGGTGTTAGTGTGTAGCGGAAAGCCTCATTCATTGCACTAGAAATTTGGGAATAATAATGCTTTTTCAGTTTAATTTTAATTGGGATACTTACAGCAGTTTTTCAGAAACAATTTTTGTGAGTGGGTAGGCAGGAGTAGGGATGGAAGGGGTTAATTTTATTGACATTTTGCTCATCAACATTTCAGCGTCTTTTCAGACTCCCAGATTTCCTTGCTGGCCCTGCAGGGAGCAGGGGTTGGACCCTGAGGGCCTCCCAAAGCCCCCTCCATCACCAGATATTCAGCGAGCCGGCGGCAATTTTCCAGCGTCAGAGCCAGAAGACCCAACCGATAACAAAAGGCTGGCAGAGAGAGGACACATCCTACCATTGCCCATGTGGCACACCAGCTAACCTGATCTATCAGGGTCTTTGTGAAAATCCTCCTTTATAAAGGATGATCTTAGAGGTCCTTTCCAATCTTAATGATTCCTCGTTTTTACTTTCATTATAAATGATCCAGCCACCAAGCCAGGAAACACAAAATTACTACTGTCCCCTTAATTGGTTTAGTGGTGGACTTGGCAGTGTAGGTTAATGGTTGGACTGGATGATCTTAAAGGTCTTTTCCAACCTAAATGATTCTATGGTTTTATGATTCTATAAAGGATTCCTACGTTCAAAGACACTTTTTTTTTTCAGCCTCTGCGCATACATGTCAAACCTCAACTTGTGTAAGAGCCAGGCAGGCACGCTACTACCCATCTGTCTATAAGTACCATCCATATTTCTATACAGCATATGCCGTGCATCTCTATATATCTCCCTCTTCAAAAAAATGAGGACAGGACATGCATATGGACAAGGAGTTGGCCATGGACCTTTGCTGAACATGCACGGTCTGTAGTGAAAGGTGACAGTCCACACCATAGTGCCTAATAAATAGTTTTCCAAATAGGACAACTAACTAGATAGGTAGTGACTACTGAGCTTTAGTTTAAAAAAAAAAAAAAAGAACAAGAAAAAAAAAGAGGCAAAAGCAATCGGAGGTGCGTGGCTCTCACGCCTTTATCAAGATTAGCTGGAAGAGCAGTGGGCATGGAGGGCTGCAAAGATCAAACCCCACGCGCTGGTGGGCCAGCCCCGCGTTCGTTCCCATCTCTATGGAATATTTGGGTCATTAAACGGGACAATTCCCCTTGGGAAGGGACAAGCTGCTGGAAGAGGGTCGTGCCTGCACAAGCAGGACTCCGCTGAGCCGTTTTAGGAAGGACGTGGCCACGTTTTGTGCTGATGGTGGGGATCAGAGCAGCAGCAGGAGGAGAAGGTCCCGTCACCCGAACTCTGCGGGCACAACCAGGAGGATGTCAGCTTGGAGGGAAATCCCCTGAGCTGAAAGTCATGTGTTGCTCTGGACAACTTTCATAAATAACAGGATGGAGTTAAATACCTGGGCTTCCTTTGATTCCTACTCTGATTCCTGCCTGTAGGAATTACTAATGTTATCGTCTATGCTTTTGTCTCTAAATCCTAAACTTCTCTGATGTCTCTCTCCTCTCTCCCACACTCCAAAGCACCAAGTCAGCAACAATCCTGCCCTCTCCCCTCACACACTCATTTTCTTTTCCACACCCCTACATAAATACACCTCGCTCCTGCACCTCTGGGGCTTCTCTTTGCTATTCATCACCAACCTCTATTTTTCAATATTCCTGAAATTTTATGTACTTCTGGATTTAAAACACACTTGCCACACAACACTCCCCCTTAGAGGGAGCAAAGATCCCTGGACAAAATAAAAAGAGAAATATTCCTAACTCCTGCAAGTAAACAAAGCAGTGCTGGAAAATAACTAACTATATTTATCTTGAGCTCGTCAGCTCCACCCCAGCATTTAAGTTCTACGCAAATTAGTAAATTACTTAGAATCATAGAATCCTAGAATCATTTAGGTTGGAAAAGACCTTTAAGATCATCCAGTCCAACCATTAACCTACACTATCAAGTCCACCACTAAACCAATGAAGGGTAGACTCATAATTTCATGTTTCCTGGCTTGGTGGCTGGATTATTTTCTAATGAAAGTAAAAACTAGGAATCATTAAGGTTGGAAAGAACCTCCAAGATCATCAGTCCAACCATCATACCTCATCAACCATCACACCATCATCAAACCCTGCATATTAACAGGGCACAGAAAACCCTCACACGGCAAAAATAAACTTTGCATCTCTAAACCAGCCCTAAGCGGTATCTATCATCAACGCTGCATGCATCCCCTGGCAAAGATCTGCTCCTGACAAAGGCGGCTGTCAGATGTCATTATTCCCCTGGAAACAAAGAGAATTATAATAGAGCAGGATCCGATGAAAAAGCCAACACATAACTTATTCTTGCAGCCGATACAAGATGTTATTGTTGTCCTCAAGCAGCTGCTGCGAGCCTCGGGTGCATGTGTGCATATGGGCATGTAGCTCCTGGACAACTTCCAGATTTAGGGAAAAGTTCCCCTCTGCAAGTGCCAGCCTGCACGAAAACTTAAGGGCACAGAAGGCTCTAACTGCCCTGCTGGGAACAGCAAGCAGAAAGCACGCACACATGGCAATATTTAACCTTCCTCGATGCGTTAAAGTACGATGAGCTGCACCTTTATGTGGTGGAAATTAGAGCAGGTCTGCTGGCTTCAATGAACTAATTTAAAACAGCTGGCCAACTGCCCCCAAAATTTTAAAAAAGAAAAAAAAAGTCCAGGTCATATCAGTGGCAGCAATTAGTGCTCAGGTGTAGCCGAGGTCTTGACTGCTGGTGGAAGTTCTTTGGCCAACAGCCAGGGTCAAAACTTCAGTACGTCACCACTCTAATTGCAACTAAAATTAATTAGCCCTGCTGAAGTTATGCTTGAAGAGGAAAGGTAATCACTTACAATAAACTGCAGGAATTTTACTCTCTATTAATCTCTTACCTGTAATTAGTTTCCTCTGCTGGAAATTCTGACTAACCTTAGCGCTCATTCCTGACATAGTAATTGCAGAGGACACTTTTTTTGGGACGAACCACCACGTTCCCTTTCGCAGCACGCCTAGCTATAAGCAGTACCTTCCCATCCGATGCTTTTTCAAGCTATAAAAAACCAAACCCATAGAATTGCATCCAATCAGAACAACGCCATACACTGAGTATTGATACTAAACGGCAAGACACTATAGACACCGTTTGAGAATAAGCTAGTGAGGGCTTTTCCCCCTGATAGCACACGCAAGTCTCAGAGCAGCAGCACTAATGCATGCTGCCTTGTCTTCCTCAGGAAATAATTCACGGCTACATTATTTTGCATGCCAGTCCTAGTGTTAGCCCGAGTCTGTAACTAATCAAAGCTCTGTGGTAACAGGACACCTGGGTTTCAACAGGAGTTGGTGAACTCAAGTGTACTGGTAGTGTTTGTACTCAGCAAGACTTTGTCAAGAGCCATGAAAGCTCAGTTTGTGTCCAAAAAACGGGCAGAGGTGGCACTTTGGGACATGGTTTAGTGGGCATGGGGGTGTTGGGTTGATGGTTGGGCTGATGATCTTAGAGGGCCTTTCCAGCCTTAATGATTCCCAGTTTTTACTTTCACTAAAAAAATAATCCAGCCACCAAGCTGGGGAACATGAAATTAATTATCACTCTCCCCTTAATTGGTTTAGTGGTGGACTTGGTAGTGTTAGGTTAATGGTTGGACTGGATGATCTTAAAGGTCTTTTCCAACCTAAACGATTCTACGATCCTACGATTTCTGCAATTAGTTTAGCCTGCCCAGGCAGCAGCTTTTCGAGTAAGAGAAGCTCACAGACCAAGCTTTCCGTATGTTACCGTGACAAAGTAGCCGACGTCCGGCGGCCTCCCCTTTCTGGATCAGCTACTCGGAGCTGCCAAGTTCCAGCCGCGCCTTCCCGCGGGTTTATGAACCAGAGCATCTCTCGTTGAACGACACCGCAGTTAGCAAGGGAGGGGAGCGAGCCTGCAGCCACGATGGCAGTCGGAGCAAAGGGGGCCCCTTCCCCAAGAGATCCCTTTGAGCCTCTGGATTATTTGGAGAGCTTTTTTCCAGCCAGGCAGCTGCTAGTGGAAGGAGAAGCGAGTCCTTGGCTGTTAACGCTCATTTATAAATGAGAGATGTTTGGTTACCTGGCTTGTTTTTCCTGTTCTCTATAAATGTATGCACAGCAAACGTTGGTTTGAGTGAGCATTTTGAGGCTGCGGAGTAAAAAAGAAGCAACTCTTAATAAAAAGAGGCTTTAAAAGGACTGGGCACATGAAGCAAGTCAATTATTTTGTGATTACATTTCAGCTCTACATCACTGACAGCACTTTAACTCCCTCCACGTGACAGACTGTAGAGTGTTAATTTTTAACTCAGTGAATCAGGGTCATTTATTTGCTCTCTCACAAGTTAAGCACAGTTGAATATAAAGCTAAATTCCCAAACCCGCACTGTTACAAGAGGAAGTGTTGTAAATAAATCAATGAATTCACTGAACCAAAGCGGCTGAGGATTTAGAAGATTCCTCCATACACAATCCTCAGCCTGTTAAAATACTGTCCTTCTGTCCTACCCACCACAAAAATCAACACCACAACTCGTACAATTAGCTTTTCTGTAGCACAGCTTAAATCTGAACATCATGGCACTGAAAACCATGTCAGCGTTCCGCTTACTGCGGGCAGAAGCTTTTTGTACTTGCTACTTGGACATTTCTACCAGTAAAAGCTACCACCGAGTCTAAACCTTAAGAGCCTTCAGGTGGACAGATCCCAATCACGGCACGGGAGACCTCAAGACACTGCAGTATTTCCCTGTACTGAGCCAACCAACAAAGCAACGTTGCCCTATCTCGCTGAGCTCAGCCACGCAGTGAGGGCTTTCGCTCAGTACCTCGTTCTGCCTATTTATCCCTGTTGAACTTTCAAAGCCTGGTTTCAAATTTATTTTTGTAACTTATTAAGATCCTGTCACTGCTACCGGCCTTAGCAGCGATGCCACCAGCTATTTAGGGGACTATGGCAGTGTAGAACTTCAGCGGGATAACAGCTCATGTAAGATCAGTACTAAGGTGTTTTAGCAGAGAAAAAGACAACTCCGTAATTTTTGTCCTCACCTTTACTCAAGCTGCCTCAGGGGAGGTTTAGATTGGATATTAGGAAAAATTTCTTCACAGAAAGAGTGGTCAGGCATTGGAACAGGCTGCCCAGGGAGGTGGTGGAGTCACCATCCTTGGAAGTGTTCAAAAAACGGGCAGACGTGGCACTTTCTTGGAAAGAGACCCTTTCCAACCTTAATGATTCCTAGTTTTTACTTTCATTAAAAACTAATCCAGCCACCAAGCCAGGAAACACAAAACTGCTACTCTCCCCTTAATTGGTTTAGTGGTGGACTTGGCAGTGTTAGGTTACTGGTTGGACTGGATGATCTTAAAGGTCTTTTCCAACCTAAACAATTCTAGGATTCTGTGGAAAAACATTTAGCTCAGTTCCTCATATCTTAGGGCACCTAAGTAACAAACATTTCACCTACATTTCTTTAGCCTTTTGACTACAAGTAACTTCTAGACTTGCATCATTTTAAGCGTATCCTCCATGTATACTCATGTGCTTGCAAACACAGAGGTAGCACCGCTCTTGCAATGCTATAGGCATCACCACTTTAAGTTTTTATGGAATTTATTGCAAAAAAGAAACTGTGGTAGATTAGGTGACGAACTAATAACATCTAGAAATTAATAGCCTCACTGAATTGAGAAAAATAGTACTTCCCACAGAGCAGCTGTGACCTTACATACAATAGCTCTTCTCATGTGTTTCTTTACCCTAGAAAGGAATTCATTTTCTAACACTGAAAGTAGTTTTGTTTTTTATTATCAGATGTACAGTTAATCACACTGTATTCAAGAACTTTTATTTCATAGTAGCAAGTGAATTCATTCACAGTATAGCTCTTCTGATGTGAGGGAAAGAACTGGAACAGTCCTATCCTCTTTTGAGAATCAGTACGTATGAGAAAATTTTATTTAGAAAAATATCAGGAAATCGTACCTCCCCTCAAGTTCTGGCAAGAAACATTAGTATTAGTGAAGTCAAGGCAGAAGTCCCACTATCTTCCATGAGATTTTTGCCTCAGGTTGAAGCAGTTTGAAAAGCCATTGTAAAAGCCCTTTCCAGGACAAACCTTTAAAGGATAAAACCTCAAAAACTCATGTCCCAAGCTTTATTTAGATAGCTGCCCGACAGCTCCCACCCCTTATAAAACAAAGGGGCAAGTACAGCAGTCACCTGAAGAAAAGATGGCATCAAGAGTCTTCAACAGAGTTACAATATATGTGAACCATTTCACAGAATGTATTTTTCCAATACTTATCCAAAGTTCTCCACAAGCGTACTCTACTGTCCAGTGAGACACTAACGCTTTCCTATCAAATGAGCTAATTTGTGTGCCGCAAAATTGTATTTTGCAAACAGACAAGACACATTGCAGCTTCTCAAGCTTTTTTAATCCTCTTGAGGAGAATGAGAGAAAAAAATTACCAATAAAAGATTTTGAAGTGATACAGCTTTCTTGGACAGGAGAGAGGAGGTCAAGAACTTGGGCTCTGGAAATACAGCACAAATTCCATGACAAAGTGATAAACAAATAAATCCTGCCTCAGCAGCCATACACTTCACCCTTGGAATGTGCGCAGGCTAGAGCCAACAGCGATGACAACGACGGCAGGTGAGCAAGATAACCTCCGCACTGCTGGCTCAGTGAGTGAATTTAGTAGACAGCACTCACTTCTCCAGCAGAAAGTCCTCACTTCCACCTCCGTGATCCAGCAATGTTATGGGCTTGCAGCAATCATTAATGAGGACAGATACAGGCACTTGGTAAAGGACCCGGTTCTAAACCCATTAAAGCCAATAAAAAGACTTTGGTGATAATTGGCTTAGACCCTGAGCCGGGAACAGAAGTAGTATACAAACCTAGAACAAGGTTTACACCCATAATTGTTAGTTAACATTGGAAAAAGACACAATGATTAAAATTCCTAGCATCTGACAGGAAGCTAAACCTCTCAGATCCTCATTTTGTGCAGCTGGTATCCAGACAAAAGTTGCACTCAATTTTGACTGAGACAAGACCGATGGATTCCCACTGTTACACGAACTGGCGCAGCTACCGCAGTGGTGTATGAACAAATGGCCCCAGTAACTGCCTGCGACGAGATTAAAATCTAGTTTGTTAGTTAGTCTCTGTAGTGAGGCAGCTGGCAGAGCTTTGGAATTTCAGGTGCCTTGAATTTTCTTCACTCTTCTCCCTCCAGTAACTTCAACTGACCTGACTGGTTTTATGATACCTGAAGAGACCGACTAGTTTACTGAAACCTTCCTGTTCCAATATTTTTATAGTTGATCACAACTGCAATAATTGATCACAATTGCTCTTTGCGCAGGCATTTCAAAATTACACAGAGACAATTCTAAATTGCATCCAAGTACAGGAAAACAATGATGATATCCAAGCATTGCCCTATTATCTTTTTTTTTTCTCCACAATGTATTTAATGACCTAAGAAAGTTACAAAAGCAACTTTAAATTACATTTACATAGATAAACTAATTAAATATATTTAGCAAACACTGAGAAAATAAAATCACAAGCAACATAAGACAAAAAACACTGAGATGACTGATTCTAGAGTAATTTAAGACTTTTTACTGAGTCTCTGGATATAGCAGTTGAGTGAACACTTCCCTATTGAAGTATTACTTGTAGTTAGAGACCACTGAAAGCTTACCTCATTACTCTCATTTTAGAACAGCAAATGAGTGATCAGTCCCGCATTAACTTCTGCAGTTTTTATTAAGTTCTATATTCTGGGAGAACAATTGTATTACTTATTTCACTTTTTTTTTTTGCCACTTACTTATTTCAGTAAGTGGCAAAATTCCTAGAAACTTCAGTGGATCAGGATTTTTAATACTAAGAGCACAGAGCTGCTAGACACTGAAAGACAAAATGGTTAAGAAGTGTGGCTTGTAAGATAATATTAAAAAAGGATATGCACATAGCTATGTACATGTATGTTTAAACTCATTCAAGATGAAGGAAACTCACAGCTTAAAATTCACGTGGCACATAAAGGTATCTGTTTGAATGCTGACAATTAATATTCTAAGTCACATGCGGTGAACACATATTCACAAAGGCTAAAATAAATAACAGCTATTTTATTATCGAAGAATACTTTAAAGTGTGGCATTTCCTGACAATGCTTAGAAAGAATCATCAAGTAAAAGAATGCAAAGGTTGTAAGAACTTGTGAAACCCTGCTGACTGCTAGTTTCCACTTAGTTTTCTCATGATAGGGCTATCAGGTTCAGCATTAGTGAAAATACTTCCTACAACCACATGAGTACCCCAGATGTTATGACGAATAACTTTGCAGCAGCCAAGATCATCAACAGAAAATCCCAAGTGGCGGTAGCGTTCATCTGTTTCAAACAGGGTGTTGTTTGTGTAAGGTCCAAAAAACTAGGTAGGGAAAAAAAAAAAAAAAAGAATTTTTCACATGAACATTTCCAAGAAATGGAAAATGTAATTTAAAACATCAGAACTACCTCTTTTTAAAACAAAACCTAAGCCCAGAAGTACCAGTTACACCTGCTGGAGGAAATTTTATGTACAGTTTTATTCAAGAAATCTACACAGGAAACTAAGCAGAGCACCTCTGGTTCTACTGGTGCCCCATTTTAAAGATTTCCCTTTGTCACTGACAGAACGCTGAAGGTGTATCAGTGTGTTTGAATGTCTAATCAATCATACATACAAAAACCTCAAGTGCTTTGGAAAGGTTCTCCTACTTCTACAGGCATTAAGGACAGAACCCTTCTGTGAAACCGCAAAAATAAGACATGTACCTTTCAACAAGCCCCACAGAAAGAAAGATTGTTTGAGGAACAAAAATGTGTGTAAATTGGAAACGGGTATTTCAGCTGCTTTACCTCAGGAGGAAGCTCCTGATCAAAAGCCTACTCCTGATGAACAGGTTGTCGGTGAGGATGTTACTACTGAATTGGAGCCCAAAGACAGAACCCTACTTTCATCAATCCGTAACTATTCCTTAGATGCATGAATTTCTGGGAAGCTTTTAAGCACTACACACACCTTCAACTGCCTGCTCACCTTATAAGCATCCCCTGTTAAACCTATTTGTCTCTGTTGACACAAGAAATCACTGCCTTTCATAGTGTTTTTAAATAAAAACCCACGAAACTGAGCTTTGCCATGATTATATTCAACTATGATACGATTTTAACAGTTCTTAGACAAAAACACATATACACTCATGCTCTGGCAGAAGCTTTCTCAGTTCTCTCTTGTAAGTTTTAAGACTCTGTTTCACAGATGTCTTGGTAAGAAACTGTCAGGTCCTCCAGAGAACTGGTGTAATCTGATAATGAATGCCAACGCTGTTTAATAGGAACAAGCTATCCATATTTTCTACGTAACAAAGATACCATTAACTAGTGCAAAAAGACTTTTTAAAACCCTGTGTCTACACAAATAGGTGTCAGGACTACCAAGTTACCTCAGGAGGATATAACCAGTGCAGTAACCAAGAGCTTTTGGGAATAAAACTTCTACAGTTATCTAAAATTCAACTTCATTGCTGAACAACGTTCTCCAAACTGCCAACAGCAATGACAGCTGACACAGTATGGGAACTGGCTCCAGGTTTACTATCCTATCTTTATTTATGAAAGAACTATCCTATGGTAACAGCTTTTGGTCAATAGGAAAAGGTTGGATTTAACCCATAAAGAATACAAATACCACTGCTAGTTAGGATGTAGCAGCGTCCGTTGCATATTCCGCACAGCACATAACTTACTGCCAGTCCTGAGGATGGATCAATGAAGTCAGCCCAATAGCCTTCGGAACAAATCGCATAGCAAATTTCCTTAGCACCATTGATGAACTTAAAAGAAAATAAAGGGAAAGAAGGATATCAAGTGAGATTTTTGTTACATATATACACACATCAGAACACACACAGAATATTCTGAAAATGAACAAGCACAGATTTCTTTTGGCCTCTACTAATAAGTGAGAAATTCAGCATACTTTCAATAAAAATATTAATAATATTAAGAGGATTAGAATTAATGGCATACATTAGACTACTCCAATCATGAGATTTAAAAGTGTTCCTTGTGCCAGTCAGTAATGGATTAACAGCTTGTACAAGGAATAATGTAATTGCTTTGATTATTCATGCAGATTGCAATCATACCTGTCATCCTCTTTAAGAAGTCAACCATTACTTCAGGTATTTCTGTGTTATTTCCACGAGTTTACAGATCTCACCTAAACTCCACAAATTTGACACTAAATGTAGCATTAAATATATTTTTGTAAGTATACGAAAAACATAGTTTTGCTGTAAGGTCTTATCTCAGCCAACAGGACGGTATTATGTAGTTCTTCCTGCACTACAAATGTAGAACTGCAAATGATTTTAAAGAACGTTTTAGTTTTGCATCATGATAGCAAACAGGTCCATAAGCACTTGACTTTTACGCCAACCTACACCAAGTCTCTTGTTGCAATGGACTGGTGGTCAGGATGAATGATGATTTCCAACTCCCCCACTATTTGACAACCAAAGTTTTAAGTCATCTTTCAATTCTACCGGAGCACACCAGCTGATGTTCCTGAAAATAGTATTTTCAATTAAGCAACATGCCAAGAAGTTCCCTGTTCGGTAACACATCATCAGAAACCTCCCTTCTCTGAAGAGACAGCTTAAAGAATCTACTTCCCCCCCCCCCCCAAACTTTTCACATCAGCTAATTTGAGAAAGTAAGTTTGGCTTTTTGGGGATTGGGGTTTTTTGTTTGTTGTTGTTGGGGTTTTTGTTTGTTTGTTTTTTAAATCTTTGGTGTTGAGTTACAGTTACCTGTTTGTCAGATACAGAAGAAAATTCAACCAGGTAGATTTAAAGCTGTGCTCCTGTATTCTGACATCACAACATAGGGCACAAAGTAATTACACAGCCTACAGATTACAGACCATGCTTTTTCCCCCACAGATAAATCAGCAACAACAGGAGACCTCAGTTACGTGCTTTTAATCACCCAGACCAGCAGTTTTCAACCCTTGTTATAAGGGCCAGCAGGGGCCCACAGAAAACTTCTGAAGAAACCTGCAAAGGTGAGTGAGAAACAAAAAACCACAAAAGAAGTCGAGATATGCGAGCGTTCTAAAACCATTCACGCACTGAGAAAAACACATCCAAGTACAAAAATCTACACAACTGAATACACTGAGCTACAGTGCAAACAGAATTCACGTAGCTTCCTCAAAACGTGTAAGAAATTCCCTAATCTCATAAAAAAGAAGTATTTCTAACTTCAGAATAAATGTAATACTTTATTTATTTTCAGTTACAAAAATTGGATCGGCTTCTATAATTAGTGCCCTTCGCAGCTCAAGGTTTGACAAAATTTAGAGAAATATTATTATAGTTACTCAGCTTCAGGCCCTTAATGGTCCAAAATAAGGGAAGTTTATCCTTTACAGTAATCTGTTCTGTATTTTGAGGTTTGATGGCTCTGATGAGTAACTGTTTCAACTGTAAATTAAGTCACAAACATATGTAAGCCATCTGAAGACAGCTTTTTCTGATGCAGTACATCTTTTGATCCAGTGCTGTAACAACCCCTCAGCAATTACTTTAAGAGTGCGGTTAATAAACACTCGAGATTCACTACTGTAAACATTTAGATTTGGCTGTACATAACCCTCATTACTTTAGCACAAGCCTCTCACATTAAATTAGTATTTTTAAGGTTACTTCTAACCATCTATGAAGCAACAAACAGACCATTTTCTTGTGAATTTGCTGTTAGTAACCTTTAGGCCGGGAGGTTACATCCAACATCCTAACACCCCTGCAACGACTATATTAGACTTGACAGGGAGGTGGACAAGGAAGAAAGATGCCAATTAACATATAATTAGACCAGATTACAATGCCAAAGGCCAACAGACCATAAATAATTCAAAGAGAAGAACACACTAAAATGAAGGGAATTTTAATTTGTGTGCAATCTTTACGATGATCCTTCAGACTGCTTCTTCCTTTTTTGTGGTAGCCCTTGCACTGCTTTATACAGACCACATTTGCAATTCACAGGACTGAAAAGGACATTACCAGACTATTTTTAAACATAAATACAACCATCACAATACAGATGAAAAACCCACAGGATGATTTTTACTAGTTTCAGAAAAATTATAACAAATAATATAGAGAAATGATGTATTTTGAGGTGCTAAGAAAAGAATGCCAGCAGTGGTGAACACTGACACCTGCTGGAGTACACACAGAAAAAAAAAATCTGAAGAATGTGAAATAAAGCGATTTTCAGAGAGACCTCTAGCGGCAACAGAACAAGAGACAAAGTTCGTGAGGATGATTTAAGTTGTAATTAATATAACTGATACCCAGGCTAAAAGCATTAACCATACCTACGATCAGAATGGGGAAAAAAAAAAAAAAAAAAAAAAGGAAAACCAAACCCAAAAAAACCAGAGCAACCACTTTTTTACAAGTAAGGATGCACTCACTGACAGACTCTGTACTGGAATCTCAATTACATCACAGAAAAACAGAGAGCAGTGAAATCCTACAAAATGCATTGCACTAAAGCTGAAATAAGGTGAGAAAAATAGTTGCTGCTCTAACTGCAACAGGGCAACAATCAAGTATCTTCATTGATTTACTGTAGCATTTTACAACATTTTAGCATACTTTGACTCACCCCACTATAAAGAATTTAATAGTTCTACGAGACACGTCCCGTAGGGTAGTCAAAAAGCTACAAAGCTGGAAAAAAGTTATCTCCATTTTATCAGTAAGAGAACATAGGATTAGCTCAAAAATGCTCGAAAAAGTAATAGAGTATATTACTACCAGAGCTAGCAATGGACCAACATACAGACACAGTTCACAGAAGATTCATCTACAAACAACAATATGCTGATGCTGCTGTCAGCTACTTACATTTTCCAACAGCATTTCTCTCTCATCCTCCACTTCTTGACTCCAGACAGTCATATCATTTTTAGTCTTCTGGGTGACAGTTAACACTGTTAAATGGTTGGCATTCACTTCTGGAAACATTGACTCAAAGTCTAAAAAAAGCGAAACCGGCACGTTATGGCTTGCTTTTACATTTTACTTATGATTTTCCAGTTTTAGACAAATTACTGACCCCACTTTAGAGCCTGCCTTTCATCTAAATCCAAGATACACGTGCATTTTTCACATCAGATCCAGCAAACAGCATGCTGGTTTGAAAAATTGACATTGCTTTTGTGGAAATCGGCGCATCCTGGTAAGGTCCTGTTAAAAGCAACTTGGGCAATGGAGTTTGCTGTTTCAAGACCTCCTATTTAATCGCAAGATGATAAACGCCCCACTACTCTGCATGTTTTAGAACGTGCAAACAAGTGCCTTTCTTTGCAAAGATGAACCAAGTGTAGTAATATTTTACTATTTTGAATTGACCACCACACAGTTCTTCACACACACAAGGCGTGAAGACCCTTATTTTCTGGCTAAGCCACATTACATGGTGCACACCGATTTTTACATTAAATCTTTCAGTAGAAATGGCTCAGATCTACTTCCTAGGACATGACAGAAGACTCCGTATCAGTAGCGTACCACTGGCGTGAGTTGTAACAGTTCTTCCTCTGGGGCAGAAAAGGCCCAAAGCCATCATGATTCCTTCTCTACATCATCTACTGGACTACAAACAGGAATGCACGTGAAGCACCAAAGTCACGGTTAGGCTTCATGGAGCCGTGTTTTCAGTGTGGGAGGAACAAGCACTTTCCAAAATTAAAAGTCAAAAGGTTCATTCTTTCTTACTCCCTGAAAAGTCTGTTCTCTTCAACACCTAGACCAAGATTTCAGCCAGATTTCAGCCTCTTCTCTCTTTCAGAAAATCACTTTCAAGATTAGGTTTTATTCCAATTTAACTTCAATCATTTCCTTCTTGAAAAAATTAAAGGAAGATACAAAAGCAATGCTTTCAGCAGTTTCATAATTTCAATTTGCTATTTTACTAAAAAGCAGTGCCAAAAGATGTGATTTTGTCACAAACTGGTTTTCAGATAGTGAATTAGCTCCAGAATCTACCTGACACTAAAGAACTAGCTGAAAGTTACTCCCTGCCCCAGCTGATCTTGGACTGAAATGGCATTGAATTTTATATGAAATACAAAGTGTTGTTAACAGCAATGTTTCAGTTTTCATTTTACAGTGTGTATTTTTCTTTTGTAAAATGTTAACTCTGGATTAGCCTTTTCTATTACACATTCTGTGGCACCAATTACAAAGCATTTATTTACATATTTTTACACTTTAGAAAGTTGTAATTTCTTAGCTGTCAAAAAAAGTGAAAATATACCTTTTCGTAACAGTTCGGGACAAGCTTGTACTGCGCATTCTACCTTCGCATTTTCAAAGTAAGTTTCGGCATTATTTATTTGCTGTTTCTGTGGAACATCAGTACCCTGGGAAAAACGAAAATTGTAACGTTCCCATTCATTAATACGTAACAGGAATAACTTTATACACCAGACTGTGTTTTTGTCACTGAATGTCCACTGATACACCCAAGCAGTTTTGCAGAAAGATCATCTGCAATGAGACTTAAAATTCATTTTTCAAATATTAGAAGTGGAACAGATACAGGTATAACCTATTGCTTAAACCTATGCAGAAATTTTACACTTTATGTATTATTGTATTATCTCAAAGCCTTAACCAATACAGAAGTTTTTGAAAACTATCCTTCTGAAACAATGGCCTCAAGTATTCAATACAGCAGCAATTGATAGATTTCAGACATACACTACTTAAGCCAGAATAAAACTTTATTTTAAAGTTACACAACAGTTCTAGAGCTCTGAACTATCAGTATTTTCAACTTCTGCTGCTGTAGCTTGAAAAGTAGAAGAGTTTTCCAATAACAGCATTTTTATTCTTTACAGTTTTTTAGTCCTACAGTTTCTAAAAAAAACCACCCCCCTCCACCCCCCAAAAAAACCCCGCCCCCATCCCCCCAGATTCTTGTGGGTATGTTACAAATGGAGCACCTGTACATTAAATATATAGCATTTAAGCTTTAAATGCCCTTAAGAAGGTAGTAACAACAGCTGTCTTCTTTGGGATAGCAACTGTTAGCAATAGGCGTAGAATGCCCTAATACAGCTTTTCTAGCTCTAACTATGCCATAATTTACAAGGAATTTCAGTAAGTTTCTGTAAGACTGAAATTACAACACTGAGTAGTACATTAAGTCCTACCTAACACCTGTTTGTATCTGAAAGTTCTCCCTAGAGAAAACTGTTGCACTAAAACCACAGCAGCTAGCTTTTTTGTTCTAGAAATTAACATTCAAGAATAACAACAACAAAAAACAGCAAAAAAAATAAACACAACCATAGACAAACAACAGACATTAACTGCAGTTTCAATACATATGTTTCCACATATATCTTGCATTATGATTGCAAAGTCATTGGGACAGATCAGTTGGTACTTTTAAGCCTGACAAACCATGCAGTTATGCTGGTAAACTGCTTTTCTTCCTAACTATAGGACACTTACTAGAACACTGTGATTCATTGTGATTTCTTGTCTACTACTCCCACTCTAGCCAGCTAAACACCACTTACACGGCACATACGCTTAGAAGGCATGCTATCATCAAGAGACTGGCCATTTTCCAAAGATCAGTATCACTTTCTGGTATTGAGAGGCTGCTGCTAGGCCCATTTGCTCAGATGAATCTAACACATCAGTCTCGGGTAGGCAGCGGTCAGAAGTCTGCCATTTCTCTGGCTGGTTCAGGGACTGGTGCATGAGCTTTCAGCAGCAGTGAGCTTTTCTCCTGCTTGCTGCAGCAACCTATGGGAGGTTCCTGTATATATATTTGGGTCCTCTCCTAGGATGAGCAGTTTAGCATTTTTGTTAGCTAAATGCTGTTCACGGATTCCTAAGCACCACTGGTATGAAGCAGAGCTGATTCTTGTTGACTTTCTGAATACCAGCTGCAAAACCTGCCTCTGCTCTTTCCAGTTTCTCCCTTCCATTTTGGACAGCAACAACTGCACCGGGCATTTTATTATACATGTAATCTTGCTAGAAAGCTGACACGCATTCAGTTTGCACTAAATGAACTAGACCAGAATTTTCTGTTAGGCTTTTAATAGAAAGTATGATCTGCACAAGCTGAAAACCGAATCTGGGAAGCTCACCAGAAGCTTATGTTTTCTGAACACTTTGGAATACAACGCTACATTTACAAAAAACACTATACAGCGTTTTTACAATGGAGATTTGCTAGCTGACTTCCAAAGTCTGAGCATGTCACAAACTCAGACAGCCTGGAAAGTTGAGTCAGCAGTTAGTAGCAATAAGCATTTGCTGAAATGTTGCGATCATGCTCACAATTATCAAGCTGCTGCTTGTTAATAATGCACCTGACTCGCTGCAAGCTCTGCCATCGCCAAAATGCAGTCTCATTGTGAGGTACATCGATCTGCTTTTCCTGTGTGAATTCAATGGTTGTCAGAACTAAGCAGGCCGATCTAAACACTGTCCAAACTATGTATGTCCAGATCCATTAAATGAAATACTGAAGAAACTACCAATTCCATTTGATAAAAGATGGTGAGACTTGGTAAACAGCAAGTTTTGAAACTGAAGTTTTCCTTTCCCATATCCATATAATTAAGTCATTACTAAAATGCTATTTCACTAAGCACTTAGTTAAAAAAATAAACAAACCCAAACCAAAAAAACCCACACACCCTGAAATATTTCTTTCTCCTAAAAGAATAAACTTCAGCTAGGTTCTATGTAATCTCTCACTCGCCCCAGCTGAAGTTCATCTTTCAAAACCATCCAGAAAAACAGCAATATCTTTTTTCAGGAGGAAGAGAGAGTAGTTATGTTTCTCTTAGACAGGAAATATCAGTTTCACATAGAAAAAGCCTGTTCTTACCTGAAATTCATTTATGTATTGTGCCATTACAAATTCATGCCTTTCACTTGCTGAAGGCTCTGCTAATATATCAGGCAGACTTTTTGAAACTTGGCTTTTCTTCTGAGAAGCAGTGCCATTTAGGTGACAGTCAAAGCCAATGTTACCAGGCAACTGGAATCTCTGGTCCTGAGGACCAAACGGACCCATTACTTCATCTGGCCATACAGTTCTTGGACCTGCAAAAGTCAAGGACTTGCTTTAGTCACCACATCTAAAAAGAAAGGGGGTGGGGGGGAAAGGAAGGAAAAAACCCTCTCCCATACAAATACCTGTATTTGACCGCAATCATATATAACCAAAGTAACCACAGCGCACAAGTAAAAGTAAGGGCCCTGACACAAAAAGCACACTTCAGAATTCCCAAGTTTATACAAGGTGCAACGTTCTGACAGCACAATGAATTCAAAGAAAAAGAATTTGCTTTTTCTTACATAAATCAGGAGGTGTAGCAGCAACATGAGGCTCATCTGAGCCAGAGGAACCTGCTGTAGAAAAAGCCTTGGGATTTACAACTCTTTTGACTAAGGAATAAAACCCTGGTAGGTAGGTGACCAATCTTGCTCTGTTACAGAGCACCTGAGAAGACAAAAACAAAATAAGTATTACATACTGCTAGCAAAAATACTAGTTTAAGTACAGCTTTATGGATCACAAGAGAAATCATCACTCAATAATTAAATTACAAGCTTAATTATGATCAACGGTGTTTCTGTAAAATCAAGTTTTAAAAGTATTTTGTTATAACTTCTGTATTTTACCAGTAATAGTATTCTAAGTAAAGGAAAAGCCTCAAAAACACTTGTTGAAAGGCCTTCTCATGTGAGGGAAAAAAACTGGAAAGTTAAATAGTACCACTGAAACCCCACAACCTAAACTAAGTTATGGATGAGGACTGTTTCCATCATCATTTCCATGCATGTCATTGTTTCCACGACTGCCACAATTCAACCACAGGACTGATAATCAGAAATACCTAGAAATATCGTTCATTAAGTAAATGCTGATATCCAAGACATTTGCCTTTTAGGCTAGCACAAAGGTTAGCCAGCCTATATTCCTACTTCTTAAAAGACACAAGATAGTATCACTCCAGTTACGTCTCCTAGCTCTCGTCTAGAAGCACGCATGCACATGTGCTTACACATATATTTCTTTGCCAGCAAATTAGACATACGAACAGGGAACTATACAGGGAGATATGCATATCAAAACAGGTAGGTATGGTAATTTCACCTTTCTTTTGCTCTCAAAATCCATAAACATTTAACAGGTGCAAAACTTAAGTTAGTGCAGCCAGTGTTATTTAGATTTGCAAACTCCCCACATTCCCGTATTTACAAACAAGTGTTACTGCAAACAGATCAGTATCACGGGGAAAACGCCAATAAGCCATAAAGCCTTTATGAATTCCGTGGTCTTGGAATACACCAGAAAATCTGCTTCCCACCACAGAGTTGTAATGTCAATACAACTTGCAGTTGCTGAAGATGATTCAATCAGCAGCTGATTCAGCCACACAGCAAACAGAAAGTGATGCAACGCTATCTTCCTGAGCGTGCAAATGGGCTCAACAGCAGGGCTCTGAAGAGCTAATGGCTCCTCACCCTGAGGATTAGCTTTGAGGCCAAATGACAGTACCTTAAGTAGTAATATCAGCAACCATTACTGGGGTTTTTTTGTTGGTTTTGTGTTTTGTTTTGATTTTTTTAAAGAAATATCCAGGTGATGTGATTAAACTGAAGCTTGATCTATTTTTTATACTTTAAAAACAGACTGACAACTTTTCTGATGCATTTACACACGTGTAAGAGAAAAATAACCAATCATATACTCAAAACTTAAGTGTAATTTAAAAAAAATTAAAGACTACTTAACTCTAGCACAAAACTACTAATAATCCTGACTACAGCTGCACAAAAGCATGCATTACTGGAAAATATAAATCCCACCTGCCATAGCATGTGTGCTTTTGTAAAACTTTATTTCCCAGGTGAGGGGAAGAAATTCTTTTGAGAAGCTGATATAAAAGGATTTTCCTTAAGTGCTGTGTTCTTGATTCCGTTAAAGTTTGTGCATGTGTACACTGAACATGTATGCAACAAGGTTACTTCAAAAAAGTGGGAAAAATGGTACCATCTGTATGTTTAAGATAAAAACTTGATTCAAAGTATCAGGACCTAAGCCAGTAAGCATCAGTTTCTTACATACCACCTCTGCATAAACATACATCTAATAAGTTCTACCAGCATCATGAAGACTCAAATGCATAAAGGTGCATTTGATTCTTTGACTTCAATCAAGTATTTACAGTTAAGGCCTTAAGCTATCTGGTTCTAAAACACCGCTAGGTTTATAAGGTTCCTGTAACAACAAGTCTGCTGATTCCACTTAAATGTTTTTTTTTTTCCCCTCTATTATGTAAAAGCACTATTGAAATTAATTTTTGTATAATGATTACATTACAGATAAAACAGATGTAAACAGTTACAGCTGACATAATTACAAGAAAAGAGCATTTTTTTCTTATCATCAGGATCACTTAACATGGAAATGTTAGCATTAATTACAGATATGTTGACTGAGCTGACTTCTGCAAATATTTACATGCCTAGCGTTACACAAGTGAAAAAATACGGCTGAAATCAGTAAGTTACTCATGTCTCTGTGGCAAGACTAACTCAATAAAGGGCGTTTTATTCTTAGTCTGAAAGTACTCTGGTGAACCTGAGTGTTTCAGCTTAACTCATGACATTAAAAAGCAAACAAACAAAGCAAAGCAAAACAGATCCTATTTAATCCTCAATTGGATTATTGCCACGATATCCACAGAAACTGGCCTCCAAAGCGTAGATGGAAGGACAATAACACCACTGCCTTCTAATAAAAATGTACCTTGGCATGTCTGAGGTTTTTATCAACGACTCCCCCATAAGCACCTTGGCATGTCTGAGGTTTTTATCAAGGACTCCCCCATAAGTACAACGGTTTAAAGACAGCTTTAAAGGGGAAATAAAATGCAAGCGTCCCTCGTGACATGGAGAACTGCTCTCCTTCGACGGCACCGGTTTGCCTCCTCAGCGGGACGAGGCGCAGGGGCGGCCTTACGGCCAGCCCCGTACCGCAGGCCGGCGGAGACCGGGGCCGCTACGGCGGTAAGGCCGGGGAGGCGGATCCGCGCTACTCACGCTGGCCATTGCAGACGGTGGGCTCCCTCTCGCCTACGGGCCCGGCTGCCCCTGGAAGAGAAGCGAACGCATCGGCCTCCGAGGCACCGGTCGCAGCGGGGCCGCCCGCGCACCTCCCGGCCTCGGAGCGGCCTCACAGCCCCTCAGCCCGCCTGCGGGGCCGGACCGGCGGGGCCGACCACCCCTCAGGGCCGCCCCCCATTTCCCCAACAACGGCCCCACAAGGCACCGGCGGCGCTGCCCGCTACGTTACAAGCCCAGCCGCCCAACCTGCCAGTGCCAGGGGGCGGCAGGCGACGGGAGGGCAGAAGGAAGCCCGGCGGGGCCGCCCCAGAGGGAGCACCGGAGACCGCGGAACCACCGCCCCTCTCACCTCTTCCTGCAAAATGGCGCCGGCCGCCGTCCCCCCCCCCGGCGCACCCGCGCCACGGGCGCCCGCCCCGCCCGTCCCCAAGCCGAGCGAGCCGATCCACCGACACCTCGATTAGCGGAGCCAGAGAGCAGAGACTAGGCGGGCCGAGTGGCTCGGCGGTCGATTGCTTGGGGCTGAGGATGAGGCGCTGAGGAGGCGGCCCGGAGGGGAGCGGCGGCGAGCGGCGGCGGCGGCGTCTCGGCCCCGCGGGAGCGGCCTGTGGCGGCCCCTCAGGGCGGCCTCCTCGGGGGCTCCTCGGGGCCGCGGTGTCGGCTCCGGCTCCGGCTCCGGCTCCGGCTCCGGCTCGCCTCGCCTCGCCTCGCCTCGCCTCGCCTCGCCTCGCCTGTCAGCAGCGGTGCAGTACCCGCTGGGTGCACCAGGAGTCAGTCACGTAATGGAGACCGGGCTGCCCCTCGGCTGGGGCTTTCTGGGGCCGGGGAGTACAGTGTGGAAAATGAATAAAAGGTGTGTGTGGGGGGTGTTTTTATTGAAGAAAATAGAAGGGGAGCTTCTCAGCCAGGAAACATGAAATTGCTACTCTCCCCTTAACTGGTTTAGTGGTGGACTTGGCAGTGTTAGGTTACTGGTTGGACTGGGTGATCTTCAAGGTCTTTTCCAACCTAAACGATTCTAGGATTCAGCCAGTGAAAGTCTGCTGGGCCCAGGGATTTCCTGCAAAGTCGATGAGAAAGGGGAGCATAAACGCCACTTCTAACAAAACTTGCCCCCCAAGGGCAATATATAGTTTCCTCAAACAACTGTTTTGCAGAGTAAGAATAAAACCCTTCTTCAACCTTTTTTTTTCTTTTCCTCACTTTGTGTTGGTGAGCTACCTTTTCTCCCTGGTCCCACCTTTTGGGATCTGGGGTGAGGTTTGCTTGCAAAGCCAACTTTTATTTAAAATAAACTTTCCTCGTATGAACTAGATTTGCACTGAGGTAATTCCACGGGCTGAGCTCTAAAATACCTATTGATTTATATACTTGCTGCTACATAAAATCAATTAACTGCAGAAGTTATAAATGCAAAAGCTGATGTACGCATTGAAAGCGTTCTCCTTTGTGTGGCAGCGGAGCAGCTTGGTGGTACATGTCGGCGGGAAGCCCTGCATGGACGGACTCGCCGGTGCTCCATGGCAAAGAGAAGGCGTCGTGGCTTTACTCCATCCACTCTACCCACCATCTGCGGTTGAAGGTGCTCCAGGCTGTGTTTGTTGCTGCAAGAAAAACTGGCAATACAAAGGTAGTTTATATTCGGTGTTGAGCCCTGCTGACTGTGTGGCTTCTGCTGAATAGATAGATCGCTGCCCACAGAATGTATTTTGAATATATACACAACGTCGGTGAGGCTCAGCTGGAGTACTGATTCCAAAGCCACATCCCTGCCATGTGTAGAGTTCCTGCACATGTTCCTTCTTTGATTGCAGAATTGTACTGCTTTTCCTTTTATAAAATCTTTTACATCTTCACAGCTCCATAACCTGGGTTCAAATTGCCGTCTTTTTTAATGTCACCTGGAACGTGAGACGTTTGTCCTTCTCTGGCCTGAAGTGTATTTGTAGGAAGGATCATCTTAGCTCCTTTTTCATCTTGGTATTTGCCTTTTTCCTCATACACTTCAAACACTTCAGCCATCATGCTGTATCTGTCAAATCCACGACGTCTCATATGTTACATCATTCTAGCTTTTCTAACAAAGCTATCTTTATCAATTTTCTAATTCCGAGTCCAGAATAGCCTTCCACAGGCACTGTGCTGAACAACCTCGTCATCTTTGTCTTCAGGTTCAGTCTTTTTTGTTTGCCTAGCACAGGCGATCACCCTCTATATCTTGCCTTTTCATAAATCTTGGCAGCAATGGAAAGGGAAAGGGAGAAAGCTTTGTAGCTAGCTTAAGACTCAGTATTGTTTTCAGGAAGCTTTTTTGTCATTTTTTCAATATTGTGATTTAATTTAGATCATGAGTGCTTTGAGGCAAAAACCTCCCTACTTGCAGATGTAGAAAGTGCTGTGCATACTAATGCAACTATTTAAATGCTGAATTAAAAATATCAGGGGAGAGGTGCCCAAAC
Organism: Pelecanus crispus; assembly: GCF_030463565.1. Lineage (NCBI taxonomy): Eukaryota > Metazoa > Chordata > Aves > Pelecaniformes > Pelecanidae > Pelecanus > Pelecanus crispus. The sequence goes on along the minus strand of NC_134647.1, from coordinate 2,980,725 downwards.
CCAAATCTTCTTGAAAGCTAACGTAAAAGAGCTGCGTTGCTGTTTGCTGCTGCAGTAGAGGGGGAATGCACACGAGCCACGCTGGAACACTAGGATTAAGACTCTTTCTTATTTTTTGCCATTTCTTTGCTGTCTGTTCAAAGCAGCGATGCTGGTTAATGGAAGGGAACTTTAATCTCTTGCCTTCAAAATAAAAGATTGGGCATGCAGATTCCTCAGTGAACACGCACATGGCCTTTCATTTAGTTATAAACCAGGTATTTCTGGACAATTTTTTTTTTTTGCTTTGCTGCTGGGTTATTAGCATAAACTGGTTCTAAAGGTTTCAATATATAACTCAATAGCTAAAAATCAGAGCAAGAAATTGGTTTTATTGTTCATAGTAATAATATTCAGCCATACAACGTTCTTGTTGCATTTATATTGCATTTAATAGGATTTCTGCTTTATTTTATTAGGATCAAGAGAAAATTCTTATATCCAATTCTAAACAATATGATATATTAGTTTACTATAATGTTACAATTTTGATTTCTGTATTTTTTCATGAGAATATTTGCTCACTCTTGCATGCTACTCAACTATTTTATTAATTCAATGTTAGCACACTTAATTCTCATTTGCTTTTAAATTAAATATTCATGTCGAATCTCTGAACTTCAGCAAAAAAAGGCTAGAGATATTCAACTTTAACTCTTTACAGAATGTAATTTATTTCCTGTAATAGGAAAGCACTCTGGATTACATTCAGTCTGTATTGACTTATCCTTAGGCAATCCCAATTTATCTTCTCTCCAGGGTTAGTGCTTCAAGATACTCCAGTCAATCAATGAGTTATCATCCCCTGAAGTTTGTGGTCTGAATTCATAAAGATTAATTTCAATAAAGTTTCTACCTCTATTCAAAGGAGACTGCAAAATCAAACGATCCAATTACAGATTTATCAAATATTAATCATGAAAATCTTCCAGATCTTTCTGGTGCCAACATTCTTCTCCCCTGGTGTCAGGAAAGTAATTAGCAGCTGGCTTTGATTAAATTCTTCCCTCAGAGATTACTTTTCTCATTTTGGGGGAGAGGAAGGAATGCACACAAGATGACACCTAATTCCTCATTTTAAAGTCTTTTCTGAAAAATACACGTAGGTTCAGTTAACAGGACACTTCTTTCCGTGAAGATGAAGAAACAGTCTCTGTCCAGGAGCCTGCAGCAATTTTAACGGTGAAACCTGAAGTGCACGACCAGCTTTTCCTGTGGTGTTACTGAGATGCTCTTTTTCCTTATCAGTCTTTTTTTTTGGTGACAGTAGCTTCCTCTCGGCAGTTTGAACGGGGTGCAGCACGGGGAGGAGTCTCAGCAGCTGCAGCAACATCAGAGCGAGAGGGATGCGAAAAGGAGCTTTCCCAGTCACCACCATCCTCTGCCTGAAAACTGAACTCCAAGCCCTGGCTGGTGTTGTCCTTCACCATGCCCAGACTTGCAGGATTCCTTGGGCTGCAAGCAGAGGAGCCAGAGGTGCCTTTGAGAACCTCTTTTGGCACCTAAGTCAAGCAAATGGTGGATTTTCACCCACGCTGCTCTTCCAGGGGCCCAGAGAAGCTGTGGAAACTCCATCCTTGGGAGGTCTTCAGAACTCAATGGGATGAGATCCTGGAATTGGACTGGAGAGCTCCAGAGATCCAGCGTGGAAATGTGGCTTTTCCTGGGATCAGGTGCGTCTGTGTTCCTGAAAATGAGAGGGCTCTTCCCACACAAACATCAAATGCTCCTGGACAGTTCAGTGTTCATTGGGCAGCGCCCGCACTGGTACAGATAGACGTGGTGTCTTCAGTACTTGCTCAGCTCCGTGGCACTGCTGTTGTAACCTGTTCACTTGAGTTATGAGTGATGGACCTGGATTCCTGTCCTGTTCAGTACGGGGAAAGTGTATCTGTCCTTCTGCAGAGAACCGTGTACTGTTCCTGAAGCACGTACGCTGCTATGTAAGGCCCAGCCTCAGGGGGGTTCTCCTGTCCTCTTCACTTGTTGGAGGGAACAAGACCTTAGAATCCTAGAATAGTTTAGGTTGGAAAAGACCTTTAAGATCATCCAGTCCAACCATTAACCTAACACTACCAAGTCCACCACTAAACCAATTAAGGGGAGAGTAGTAATTTCCTGTTTCCTGGCTTGGTGGCTGGATTAGTTTTTAATGAAAGTAAAAACTAGGAATCATTAAGGTTGGAAAGGACCTCTAAGATCATCAGCCCAACCATCAACCCAACACCACCATGCCCACTAAACCATGTCCCAAAGTGCTACATCTGCCTGTTTTTTGAACCCCTCCAGGGATGGGGACTCCACCACCTCTCTGGGCAGCCTGTTCCAGTGCTTGGCTACGCTTTCACTGAAGAAATTTTTCCTAATATCCAACCTAAACCTCCCCTGATGCAGCTTGAGGCCATAATCAAAACCTATTTGTCTTCATCTTTATTCATTAGCTGAAAGGTAAAATATTTTTAAGCCTGTCCAAATAGAGGCTTTTGGAATTCTTCCATAAACGTTAGAGTTGCAGCTTTTGCCTGTTTTCCCAAAGCCAGGGTTTCATCCTTAATGTGGGTCTTTGCTGCTTTTATGGCCCAGTTCACCCTTCAATTAATCAGGTGTGATTCTTTTGAAGGCAGTGGAATTGTACCTGATGATGAGAATGGTGGGTTTTCGTTTGTAGGTGCTTATCTGAATACTGCAGAAGCTTGTTAAGTGGTCATAAAAATAATAAGAGATTCTTTATTCTTATTGTACTTACATAAGAAACTTTAAAATGTGTTTTAAAGTATCTCCATTCCTGTGCAATGATGGATAGCGCTGGTGCTTGCAATTTACCTAATGGCATCCATTAAACTTCATTAGGACTTTGTTAAACCGAAGTTAAAATCGTTGACATTGATTTTTGATCTCTGAAACCTGCTCGCAGCAAATCAGTAACTGAGCATACCAAAAGCCAGCCGACTCTCGTAGCATGCCGGTCACATTCCCTGTGGTTCCAAAGTGCTTTGTGAGCAATGGCAGAGGGAGGGAGGAGGGTCTCAGCCTGTGGTCCCTGTGACATTTAGGAGCACCACGGGTCTGACCTGCAGAGCTTAGCCCTGGGCTCATGCTCTTTGAGTTGACAGTCTTCAGCTATCACATTGCCTGCTTGTGTCACTGCCCCGGTCAGGGAACTTCTAGTGTCTAAGCTCTAACTCAGCGTCTTTGTTTATTCCTTTCGTTCCCCGTATTTATTTTTTCTTGCATATACAACTGCGGCTCCCCTCTTCACTTGACCTGCTAAACCTTGTGTTTGAAATGAGGAATGTCTGTTCCTGAGTGCCAGTGAAATGGTGATGAAGTAAAAGAGAAGAAAGGTTTTAACATACTCTTTTTCTGGAAAAGTAAACATCCTCTGACTATAGGAAGAGTAAACTTCCCCTGGAAATGTATGTGTTTATACGAACAATCTCTTTCTTCTGTCATTTCCAGATACTAGGCTGGGAGATTTGTTCGCCACCACTGGGAAAAGAGGCTTTTTAGTTAGTGGTGCAAATGCACAAGACAAGGCTTAGCATGATTTGTTTTCTTTTTCGAAAGACATGCCCCCCAGACCCATTTCCATGAACCTGAAAGGGATTTCCTCCTTTATCTCAGGGCGTTGCTCTGGGTCTCATTCAGCTCCCCTGCCCATTTGAATGTACATCCGAATGAACAGACAGAGGAAGCGAGCATTTCCCCGATAACTGGCTGGGTCTGACTCTGCCAGAGCTTAGGGAGCGTTACTGGAAATCCTTTACCAGCATAACTTCCCCTGTATCTGTAAACTACCAGTTTACATTTTTACCAAAGAGAGAAATTTATCAAGCATATTAAACTGGGATGTGCCATTCCCAGATGTGGTGACCTCCTTTGAATAGGAGCAGTGATATGTGATTACCCAAATGGATCTGAGGCTGTAAGGCAGACATTAATTCATCTCAATTCTTATTGTAACTTTTAAAGTTAGGCTGAAGAGGGGAAGGTTGAGCGTTAAAAGCTTTATAATTTGCTTGGTAGGGATTAAACAGGCATATTTTTCCTGTGGCAGCATGAGCTGCTCCTGCCTTCAGCCCTCCCCACTCACATGGAGGGATTCCTGTCTCCTTTCTCTCCAGGTGTCACTTCCACCAGCACCTCTGGGATGCTGCCACATCCAACATGGCCAGCCAGCCTGGAAAGTGGAACGGGGGGTGTCTGCAGGTTGGGTGTTTCGGGAGTTATTTACATTTCCGACTGGGAGGTGTTGTTCCTACTCTGAATCTGCCTCTTTGTGAGAGCAAATAGGGCATTTAGGCGTCAAGCATTCAGTGCAGAGACTGTCACCACGGTTGGAGGCCAGAAGTAGCCTGGACTAACCTTAGTGTGACCTGAATTTGTTCCACATTGAACTTGAACTCGAAAAGGGACTGTTTTGCATCAGGACTGCACCAGAGCGTAGCTGTTCTGCTTGACTGAGGTCCCGGGTCTTGAATGGCGAGATCTACAAGGAGGAGGAGGAGATGGAGCTCTACCCCTCAATCTCCTGGTGGGAAAGACAGCAGGCTCAGCAGGCTGGAAGCGCTCCGAGTCCCAGCGCTTGGCCGTGGTGGTCCTCAGCCACGCATCTGCTCTGAATCGTGGTCTTCCAGGTGCTTGGCTCCGGGTCTGCGTGCCAGATGTGCTAGGTGGCAGGTAAGAAGACAGGTTCCCATCAGAACTGTATCAAAATCAGTGGTTTTATAGGGCATTGCTATTTTGGTAAATCTTTGTTTTTCCATCTGGAAAGTGTTCTCTTCGAAAATCTGAGAAGTCAAAATTCATGCTTAAACGCAGTGCCATGCCTAACGGGCTACTTACTCCGCTAAATTCCTCATTTATTGTTTCTTAAATATATGGGGTCATACTTTTTTAACCCTCATGGTTATGAAGTGTGTCTCGCAAAAAGGTTTATGGCGTCGTGTGTTGCCTATGAGTTATGAGACTCCGTTCCTGTCTGGCAGTGAATGAAAGAGCTCAGCATCTGGCAGTATGTAAAACCAGATATCGCAAAACTTCCCACTTTGAGGAGATGGGATGGATGATGGATGTTGTGATAAAGTATCTCTTTTGACATGTAAGTCAGGACAGTTGGAGGCCCTTTCTATAAAAATTTACAGAGCTTAACCAAACCTCCTGGCTGGAAGCTTGAGGAAATCAGTCAGTGTGAAGCATGCTGCTGCCATGCGAAAGCAGGGATGCTTAAAATCCTGCCCTCCTTTGTCCTGTGCGTTAGGAGCAAATCCGCAACTCAGTTCTGGGGAGGGGGAGGTGGGTAGTGACCAGAATTTCAGGGATCAGTCCAGAAAACCTTCTTGCAAAGTCTCATCGGGATTTTTGGTACCCACATTCAGAGCCCACTAAAGACAACAGAAGACCTTCTGATGCCTTTAGTGAAAACTGGAATAAAAAATAGACATTAAGATACGTCGCATATTAGCAATTCCCCAAATATTTCTTATCATGAGTCACTGAGCGAGACAGAATCCACGTGTGAAGTCTCTCTGTCCAGACTCCCCAGCATCGATCTGGTACTTCGGGGGTAAGATTGTTACTGTAGAGCAGCTTTGGGTAGAGACAACAAGGCGAACTAATAATCGTTCGAGTTATTGCATTTTGTCTTGTAATAATATATCTAGAGCTAAATGTATTAACTTGGAGAGTGTCTTTATTGTTCAGAGCAAAATGCTTCTGCTGACAAATCTGGTTAGGTGCTATTACATACCTCTGTCACCAAACTCTTGTTCCTACTTTGTTATTTTGCTAATGCATTTTTGGCCTAATTCCATGGCATAGCACCTATTTACGCTTTAGACAGAATAAAAAATAGGATAATTTCCAGAACACGTTCCTGGAAGGTTTAATATTCTCTTTTACCTGTGTAGGAATAACAAACAACCTACTAATTTGTCACTGACAGATTCCTTTTCTCACATTGAAATGACTAAAACAAATGACTGAAAACTACATTTTGCATGTGTCAACCTCCTCCTTTCTAAAGGTAACCTAAAATAAAGGCTTTTCACTTTCTTACATGTACTTCAGAAGAAAACATCAGACATCCTCTTCAAAAGTTATGATATGAACAGATGAGACATGTAAGATGATCAAAGGGAGACTAAAGTTAGCTGAAATGTCCTGCTCGTATGATGAAACCATAAAATGCTAGGGGTTCACATGCTGCATTTCAAATTTAAACCTGCAAAGAACAGCTGAAAGCTTGCTTAATACAGATCCGTTTGTGTATTTATTTGTCAGTAGCTTTAAAACTACTGAAGAAAAAAAAAAAAGTCACTTGTGTAAATGATCAGTTGATCCTGGTTGCCTCTTGTATAAATACTGATCAGAAGAAATGGATCTAGTGGCAACAAACCACAGTGATACTTTGGAGGCCTCATTCCTGTTGCCTATTATATCCCTGCTGAATCTTTAGTTGCATCTCCAATTACTTCCCAAATGGGCTAAAGCCACTGTCGATGCACAACTTTGACAGCCACAGCTTTGGCTGAAGTATCATTTAGCTGGAGCCGAATTAATATTTGTTGCAAACCTGTAGATAAACGACGTGAGACCCAGAGACACGGCAATGCGCATGCAATTTTCTTGAACATATAGTTTTATTTAAGCTCCATACACCAGACCCAACATTTTGTGCTCTTTTCTGAACATTATCTTTAGCTTCTTTTTGACAGCGAGCATAAATCAGTGGCTGGGGTGTCTAACAAAAGGCATCATCGAGCATATCTCTATGTACTTGAATATTCAAACTTGCATCTTTATTCATCTCCCTACAATGGTTCCAGAGTTGCTCATCACCAACTATGGTGATAAACTATATGAGCTATGAGCTCATTGAAGGCTTCTCCATAGACAGACAAAGAAGTCCCATTAGGTCATGGTAAGATCATCATTTCATCATGCTGAAACTCATCTGCAGCATCCCCTGGGAGCAAACCCAGCTCAGCTGTTCGCAGCCTGTTCTGATCAACCTATATAGCAATGTATAGCTCGAAAGAAAGGAGGAGGGAGACTTGTGCTCCCACTTGCCAGCCTTTGCCCATCCTTTCTGCCTTAAACAAACAAGTTTTAGAGGGAATCAGTTTGAAGGAAGAATGCTTTGGGGCCAAATATTGGTTGATTATTTAGTTATTTAGTTGGGTAAATCAGTTTGGTGTGGAAAACCAGCAAAAGGGCTGAATGACTTTTAAAGCTTTATATTTTTCTGTCATACTCACTTTTTCACCAGGAAGAAGCTTTTTGGCAAGCTGCCTTCAGCTGGTGGGTCGTGCTGCAATGTCCCTGTGTACACCCGTGGCTGCACCTCTTTCACACGTCTGTGCTCTTCCTTTGAGAGCTTTTCGGGAGTGAAGCGACTTGTGGGGAAAATGAAATGCATTGTAAGTGTGGGGCACAAGGGGATGACATTACGGAACTGATAAAGTGAAGGTATTCTGAAAGGTCACTGAGGCAGGGTGGCTGTAGCATATGCACATCTCTCTTGTTTGTAGCACGTTATTGCCTGGCAGTTTCATTTAGAGCCTGCCTGTCCCTCTGGTCTTCCCGATGATGTAGGGAAAGTGTCTGTAGCTCGTGCAGGGCAGGACGGTCACCCCATCAGCGAGAGGGCAGAGGAAATGAAAGCACTGCTCCCTGGAGCGCCTCGTGAATATTTATCGTGGCAGCGCTAAGCATTTCCATCGAGCTGCCTAGCCTTTAAGGGTCTGGAGCTGATTTTGCTGCTGATGTTTACATTAGAAAATGCATGCCAGGAACCATCCCAAAACACATGAAATGTTTCAGCGCACAGAAGAGACAGGGTGCCACAGCAGGCGTCACAGCAAAGACCCCACGTCCATCGTCACGTTCGTGACAGCGGTTGCCCCTAATGAGCCTGGCCAGCAGCTCCGGGGGTGGGGACGGCAGGGCAGAGCTGATCATAGATAGACTGATCACCCCCAAAAAGACCCCAGGGTGCAGGTAGAGGGAGCAGAACCAATTCGCATCATCTGAGGATCTGGCTGGCCAACTGTGCGCTCCTGGGGAGAGCTGATGGGCTGTTCGCCCTCCCAGGTAAGCCCACACATTCTTCTGCTTGGCCGGGCATGGATGTTGAGTCGTTTAAATACTTGCCAGTATTTAAACTGAGCACATCAGCCCTTAGTGGTAATAAAAGTCAGTGATGTGTGTTTGTGCGCTGACTGCGGATAGCTTGGGTGGAAGAGAAGTGGGTTAGACTCAGGCTACTGCCTTTGTCCACGTTGCTGACCTTTTGCCTTGCATATTGCATGGCCTGCGGGTGGAGGAAGGAGGATTAAAGGTTAAGAAACCTCTCTTGAAAGGGTTAGGATGCTTAAATGTTTAAAATGTTTCCTTTCTCCAGTAATTCCAATGTATATTAAAGCTAAAACCCTTCTGAGAGGTAATAAAACAGAGCAGCGGAGAAGATCATTGGGAAGATTAGGAAGAAGAGACTTAAGAGCTTACTCTTGATGCTTTCGGTTTTATACTTTGTTCCCATTTTGCTCTGTCAATCTCTTCTAGTGTTTCTTACTGTGATTTTTATTGTGTTTTTATGGAACAGAGACATCGTTGCAAGCTACCAGGGAAAAGCTTGTTGTCGTTCAGTGGAGGGGGGAAGAACATTCCTTTGCACATTTTTCGGTGTTCCTGTTATATATCAAATTTAGAAAGTAACAAGAAGTAGCATCCAGTTTTCATTAATGCTTTGGAGATTTCTTGGCACATATGTTTTCATTTCCAAGTGTTCATATGAGAGGCAAAGGAGAAGATGAAATTCCTCATTCCTAGCCATCGATGGAGTGTGTATCTTGTCATAACCATGGAGATCCCCAGACCTTGGTGTCAGATAGGAGGCTGGTAACCTGCTTTGTCTGTTTGCTCTAGCTCTAAAACCAGCAGCAACGGGAAATACAATGATGGTTTATTAGGACAAAGGGCTGCAGTGTGATTACTTCCCTTATGTGAGCGTTCCTCTTGACACAGTCTGGCTCGTGGCCCATATTAATTTGCTCAAAAAAAAAAAAAAAAAAAAAAAAGATGATATTCACATTCTTGGAGGAGTTGTGTGTTCCATCTGGATACTGCAAACCTGCTAACCCTGTCCAAATAACTCCCATGTTTGCCTCGCTCAGTGAGTGATTTTTATGCATCTTGTCAATTAAATATATATGTGAGCTCCTAAGACAAGGGCTCAGCATGAGGGTTTCTCGTGCCCGTCGCTGCTTCCTCGCAGACGGAGGAGTACCCTTGGGAGATGGTCACATCAAGTATTTACTGCCTGATTAGATCACAGCTACGTGTAACACTGTTTGGGACAGGTCTCAAGTCAGTGTTGTCAGTAAGTCTGTAAAATTACCATGGAGGTACATTTTGTCGGCTCAGGTGTGAACGGATCTCGAAACTCCAGGACTGTGCTGGCAGGTGTATGGACTGGGTGATGTTAAAAGTCTTCTCTCTCTCTTAATTTCGGTGTTTCTATGGGAACAGATGCTGAACAGGAATTGTTATTTTCTGCCTTTTTCTCTTTCTCATCCTGGTTTCATTGGTGGGAAAAAGTAAAACTTCAGATGAAAGCCAGAGCACGCAGGAGTAGGTGTTTCGGTGAGAGCAGGACTGGGTCCTCGCTGCTCACCCCCCTCTTCACTTTCAAATTGAGGGACATGGAAGTAGAGACTCAAAAAAGCTTCAGTTCGTATCTGAGAAATCATTTCTGAATTTTAAGCAAGAAGTGACTTGTGTGACTGTGGCTTTGGTCAGAGTGTTGCCACCAGCTGCAAGGCAAGGCAGCTGCAGGGTGAGGGCTGTGGTTTCCCAGACCTCTCCTAACCAACCTGACCTGGAGCACCTCTGGTTTGGGTTTCAGCTGGAGTAGAAACTTGGATCAGCTCTGAGCACTGTACCTTTGTAGAAATAAAATGGTCATTCCGGTCAAAGAGAATTTTGGTGAAAACAGCTTGGGGACATAGGGACTGGCTGGTGCTGGTTGGGAGAGGAAAGCCAGCTGCCTTCTGCCATGTGGAGACATTTGGGTCTCGTCTTCATGATGATCCTCCTGCACAAGACGTACGGGGTAAGGAGGTGTGTGTTGGGGTCAAAGCTGGAAAGAGAAATGCCTCTACAGGTTGCCAGTGAAGCAGTTTCTTGGCAATAAGACTTTCAGAATTTTTTTTTGTTGATGCACTTAAAAGACTGGATGTTGCATGTCTGCTTACAGGAGAGGGATCTGGAGCTCCTGTCTGCGGGGTGAAGGCTGCAGGACTTGGTGCACCCAGTGTATTTGGTGCTTTTGAGGCATTTTAATACTCCTGATGGCTGTCACTCAGTGTCACAGCAGAGTGACAGGTTCCACTGTGGTCCAAGTGTCCTTGTCTTCATTACAAGGTGTTTCCACTAATGGATGACACCCTTGTTTCATACCAGTCTTGCTGCAAAAGGTAGCAATTCCTTCAGGACCAGCTATCCCATCACCTGCTGGAAATGCAGAATGGAATAAACCCCAATCATTTAGGATGTTACTAATCAAACTGTGATGACCCTCTGGCTACATATAGAGAAGAGGCAGGGAAAAGGAAAGGAGGATGGTGAGCAGATGAAGGACAGGTTCTGTGCTCAATCCCAAACCAAACCAGTGGCTGATTGCACCAGAGTCTCTCAGAGGTTGTCTTGTGGATAAATCACTTTTTAGAAGATTACTCTTTTGTGGCATTTAGAGGCAAAGAACAGTTCTCAAGAAGAGCATCCAGTCCTGATATCTGTGATGGGAGGGAAAGCTATCCATTGCCCTCCTAGCCACCCTATGAAGGGACAGCAGAACTGTCTGATGATTTTGAGGCTTTTCCCAAATTTCCCTGTCCAGAGGTCTGTGCCTGTGTTGGGCTAGATCCCCTGATGGGATCTAAGCTGGCATAGCTCACAGCTTCAGCCGCCTTGTCATGGGTGTCTGCTGCATCAGCAGCCTGCTGTCTCTGCTCCAGTCCTCTCAAACGAAAGGGAGACATCGCTAGAAAAATCTGTGCTTCTTTATTCATCCAGAAAAGAAAGAGTTAATCTTTCTTTTTTGGGGGGCTTGCCTTCCTGTACGTTTTGGTATTTAAAATTAATGAAGAAAATGAGAAGAAAATGTGGATTAGATTACTCCTTCTCAGCTGTTTTGCTTTTGCTGGCAAATTGTTGCTTGTAGAGTTCTGGCATTTTATTTCTTTTTTTTTTTTAAGCATTGACATCTCTCATCATGTTCTGTATAACTCTTTCTTGGGAATTATATGATGGGTGGATGGCCGCTTACTCCTTGTCCTGCTCCTCGGGGCATCCTTTTGCAAGCTGTTCTCCCCCTCTTTCATCCCTCCTCCAACCTGTGGGCGTCTGACTCAGAGAGTTTTGGAGGCTCATTACAGAGTTTTCTCATGTAACTTACCGTTAATTAACTTGTGACTCAACATGTTCGTGTTAGAGAAGAGATAATTTACAGTTTTACTTTTGCATTGCCTGTTGCTGCATGCAGCATGGATGTGCGATATAATTCCTTTGAAGCTGGTAAATTTTGTAGGTTAGATGAGGTTGTGGATGCCCCCATCCCTGGAAATATTCAAGGTCAGGTTGGACGGGGCTCTGAGCAACCTGATCTAGTCAAAGATGTCCCTGCTCACTGCAGGGGGTTGGGCTGGGTGATCTTTAAAGTCCCTTCCAACCCAAACCATTCTGTGGTTCTGTTTGTAGTGGTAACGGCAGTACTGGTGTGCTAGAAACAGGCTCAGAAGGAAAAGGTCTTCTGTAAGCGATGAGTTTCTTGCACAAGTGCAACTACGTCGGAGGAAGCACTGCTGCAGACAGTGACCTGCAGTGGCTGGGTTGGCCGTGCCACCCTGTTCCCCCCAGCGCAAAATACCAGCGCTGAGCTGGCTCCTGCGTGCCAGCACGGTTGGGCATCTTCCATCAACGACGGGTCCAAAGTCCCGCATCTCCCATACGCAGAGGGGCCAACCTCTCCGGCTGTTAGATTTGGAAGTGAAGAAGCGTTAACAAGCACGGAGGCCGCTGGCAGCAGTTCATAAATTCTGCCGAGGTTTTGGTAAGTGCCGGGTGTCTGAATGCCGCCTCGCTCAGAGCAGTGCAGGGCGATGGGGACCGTTGCAGAAGGAGACATTGCAAATGGCTTTGTACTCATGCCTACAGGCGTACCTGCTAGTCTTCGTCAGCGGGGACCTCCCTCCTCGCCGACTTTAAAACGCCCATAAAACCCCCATGTTCCTCTTTCTTCCAGTTTGCAATTCAGGACTATTTTGAAAACTAAAGCAGCTAGGAGAAGGACAAATTGTTAAACTGAAGCAATTGAATTGAGCATCGAACTGCAAGCCCAGGGCCAACGTGCTGACAAGGAAAACAACTAAAGCCGCTCGCAAGCTATTCAAAACACGCCTGCACCCAAATAAGTACAATAAAAGCTACAAACCTAATCTTTAACTTTAGCTCACAGTATTGGGGGTATTAAAGTTATTAAAATCCAGTCGTTGGAGGGCTTGGGGAGTCCGTTAAGGTATCTGCGGCTCATTGAGCCTCATGCAGGAATTTTGCCTGGGGGGATTTTCTGGTTAATGCATGTGTTGACTGGCAAATTGCTTTCTGTCTGCAGAGCTGGCTGGGTGAGTGGCTGGGATGCTTCCATATGGAGGTACTGCTGCTGCTGATGGAGGTGAAGAGGACAGAGTGGGGAAAACTCACAAATAATTCAAAACCCGTGTGTGATTTAGCCTCCTGGTGCTCTAACCCAGCTATAAATACTGAACACGGGTTTGGGATGGGGTTTCAGCTTGGCCCACTGGCTCTTCTTCCCGGTGCGAAGCAGCTTCATCCATCTCCAAGCTGGAGGGGTGGGCTGCTGGCCGGGCAGCTGCGGCTCAGAGGAGCAGAACGCCTCTCCTCCTCTCCTTACCCAGTTTTTCCCTCCTTCCATTAATCACACTAATAGCAGACTGGGGGGAAAAAAAGAGTTTAAAAATCTCTATTTGTCTCTAGGGATGCATCAGAATTGGAGCTGTTTCTTTCCACCCCCGCTGGCAGGGACACAAAGGCCAAGGAGGAGGGAAAGTGCCGGGGTTCGGGGTCTGGGAATGGGGGATCCCCCGCTGCTGCTTGTCTGCGGGGGGGTGCAACCTGCCAAGCCTGCTGTAGGGTCACGGTGTGCTGGATTTATTCCTTCTGAGGGCTGTAAAACATCTTTGCAAGCGAGTTGCAGTGCAACGCAGAACTGTATTTCCACTGAACACCAAAGCCTGTGCAGAAATGTTTCCCCCGTTCATTGTAAATATAGGTGTGCTTGCATTAAATAGGATTCAATTAATAGGAAAAAGCTTAGAAAGCCAGGACTTCTTTGCTTTTAGTAGGGCTGGGGAGGGAGGAGGACCCTGGTACAAGCCCTTGGGAAGGCTGACTGAGACCTAATGCCTGATTCGTGCTGCGCAGGTTGCACCACAATCCTGGGTAAATTGCTCCCTTTATTAAGTGCACTTAAGGTCGGAAATGAATCCATCTAATTTACGTTGTACCAGACTAAATTTTGACTTCCAGCTATGGTAACTTTTGATAATGTTGCCTGCTAGGCTGCAGAGCACTCTTCTCTTAGACTGCGGAGTGCCGTGTATTAGATACATGAGATGTAATGGCCAAGTCACCTGTTAATCTTTTCCTTCATGAGAAGATTAATCTATCGAGCTTACGTCTTTCACTATAAAAATGTATTTAATATTGTTCTTTGAGTGAACAACGAGCCTTTTCAACCTACCAGCACCTTGTATTTTTGGCTGCAGAAGTGGGAGATAATTTTTCCTGTAACAGTTCTACAAAGTACAAGCGTAAAAGTAAATACCCCTTCACACCTTCCTCCCGAGGAGACGTATTGCTGCGGGTGCTGTTCGTCAAACACCACGTTTGATAAGGAATATTACATTTCGTCAAAGCATCTTTTCCCAGTCTCTTACGTTTTGGTTATTTACATCATTTGGTCAGAGGATTTGAAGTTTTCACTGCAAATGCAAACATTTCCAGACAATATTTTTATAAAATCCAAGGTTATTTCATTTTCTTGGAAGACTTTTTCAGGGGGAAAAAAAAAAATATTGGAACAGCTTTCCTGGCTAAGCCTAAGAAAAGCTGTATGAGTCCGTGTTACTGATTCACTTGTATAAATGTGTTTAGTTCCACAAATGCAAAGGTGCCGGCACTGCAGGTGTGTTACTGGGTGATAAGTGCTGTTCATATGCTTAGTAATGCAGTGTGGAAATAAATGACCACATTTCAGATTATTTTAAACTCCTGACGGGTTCCGTATGGAAAGGAAACAGCCAGTACAAATAGATTAAGCACAGAACCTATGTTTAATGTATGAAACTCTCTGAAGGCTTCTAGTGCTAAAGAGCACTGCAGGAAAATGCAAAATCCCACGTGTTTGAACTGAATCCTTACAACTTGGGGGATTTTGCAGACAGAAACGCTAACAATTATTGCACGCTGATGGTCTCCTTTTCTTTCCCACCCTTGCAAAGCTGCTGTGATAGATGCACGTCACTCCCAGACGGAGAGCATGTCTAATGGTAATGAAAGCACCCCATAAAGCAGTGGGTATTGGCAGAGTGTAATCATTAAGATGATTTTACTCCATAATGAGATGTTGCGGAGTACAGCTCCATTCAAAACCCTTTAAATAATGTTAACATTGAATATAATAACCTTACAGGGAAATAAAATCCCTCTCCGCGTCTGTTTCTGTCTCTGAAAGGGAATCAATTTTCTTTGCCTGATAGCTTTCCCCAGCACTTAACACAGATGGGGGAAGTCGGTTATTGTTAGGGTTGCCCATGAATTTCCTTCTGAAGGTCAAATCTTTAAAAGAAAAAAAAAAAAAGAAAATGACAGAAAAAGAGGTCTTGTGACCCCTATCCTGATGGGAAATGCGGATGGCCGGCACATCCCCTCGCTTGCAGATCCCATGGGAAGGACCTGCCACCGCTGCTTCGGTGGGGAGAGGGTCTGCAGGGCTGGTAGACGCTGTCGTTGCAGTCCCGGGGGGTGACAGCAAGGCTCTCTCTTAGCCCTGCCCTGGTAGGGCAAGGTTGCAGGTCTCGATTATGTGTACAAGGAGTCTGTGTTTGTGTCTTCCTGAAAACACCAATAAAGAACCCAATTATATCCTGGACCAGAGTAATTTGGGCTCTGTGGCTGTTGGGGTGTATCTCTGTTTCAGCTGCCGCATCCTTGACCTACGCAGTCCAAGCCAGCTGGTGCATCCAACACGTTGCTTCTATCACGTTTGAGACAAAGCAATGTCAAGAACAAATCTTAAAATTATATATTCCTGGCTTGCAACCCCCCTGAGCTGTCTGTTCTGTGGCTTTGCAGGGAGATCCCCAGCAAAGTGCAAAATCAGGGAGCTCTTTTAATAATGCACTTAATTTCCCTTCTCATGGAGCAGGTGAGAGAGGAAGGGTGCTCGGTTCCCCTTGGTTTGCTCCGCTCTGCAGCTGTAAAAATCATGAGTGATTTTGGGGTGAAACTGTGACTGTTCAGGCCAACCTCTACTCTCAGTTACTGTACCGTAAGCCCAATGAAGTCAAGATTAATAGCCTTTAATGAGCTTTCCAGGGATAACAGAAGGCAGAATTTGGCCCACGATGTATCTTCTGCAAAATGCAAAGCCCGAAGAATGTGTACGTCGGGTAATGAAATGCCTGCAGTCGTCAAAGTGGGGGTTCAGGTACTGGAGGGGGAGCGTTTAACAGAAAAATACAACTCGGAAGTAATTTTCCCCATAAAATCCCAACTGTGGAGTGTCACCATAATGCACCGTAATGACTGGGAGGGAGTGTAATTTTAGAAAGTGGTTTTAAAATGCTGTTCTGGAATACATCTGGATTCTCTTAGGAACAAGCAAAATCTCATCAGGGACCACTTCAAAGACTATTTCCTCATGGTTAAATTATCTCGTGTGAGCCTGCTGTTGCATGTACATTGTTACATTATGTATGATTTTTGACTGCTCCTAATATGAACAAACTGCACAATATTCCATTAGTGATTTTCAATTTGTTCCGAGCCTTAAGTCCTGCAGACAGCCCGCCTTGCTGGCTTGGCTTTGTAGGTGTACATCGGGTAAAATTTCACAGCCCTTCGGCCTGACGTCCTGACGAGAGGCTTTGGAAACTGGAATTAATTGTGTTTTTTAGTAAGCATGCCAATTGCTGATTTGTAATAGTGTTTAAGTCGCTTCCAGATTTTGTATTTTTATAAAAATGAATTTTGATGCTGCT
The DNA here is from genome assembly GCF_030463565.1 of Pelecanus crispus. Taxonomy (NCBI): domain Eukaryota; kingdom Metazoa; phylum Chordata; class Aves; order Pelecaniformes; family Pelecanidae; genus Pelecanus; species Pelecanus crispus. The sequence continues at coordinate 2,964,343 of NC_134647.1, read as the reverse complement.
GCTGTGTACCACGGCTCAGGTCTGATGGCCAGTCTCTGCGTCCGGGATGCAGGCACAACGTGCCACCGTCACGCCAGGTGATGTCTGCTCAGCTTTTCTTTTCTCATTTTCCCCTTTTAGTTGGCAGGCGGGGTGGCTCTCCTCTGTAAGTGAGGAAAGTGATGCTTGGGCAAAGCGTGTGCACTGGCAGGGAAGAGAAAATGATGTCATTTGCTTCCCAGTGAGGTACACCTGAACGATACAGATGTCTTTTTATGCCAGTACAATGATTGCACAACAGTGCATCAAATTAAACCCATGTAGCTGCCTAAAGCCTGTGATTTGCCCATATTTCTCGGTATACTCTTGTGGAGTGACTCTTTTGTCATTTGGCAGATTAAAGCAGTGCAATTGCTGCCCTGTATCCCTTGCTACAGCATGAGCCAGAAATTGCTGCATGCTGTATAGTAGGATTTGGAAACAAAATATAAATGTACGGTCTTAGGGTAGAGTTTGGTTTGGTGGGAATATAGCAGGGTAACTTCATCCTGTTGTTTGTACCACTAGTGAATGCCATCAGCTTCCTCTTTAAATTGAATATAAATCCTTTTGTGGGCCAAAATCACAAGGAATTTTAATAAACCTACAAGGTAATTTTTAGCTTCATTTTCCTCCGTTTCTGTAGGTATGCTATCTCATTTTAAATTCCATCAAACCCTTCTCCTCTTTCACGTTGTGGCCTATAATGCACATTTTTGGGTCCATTCTCATGCGTACACTGCTGGTGTGACACACGAGGTAAAGGGTGTATGTCTAACAAGGTCACCCTTTCTTTAATCTACAGGAGAGTTCTGCGGTCTGTGCTAATGCAACACATCAGGTCACCTCTTGTCGACTTCGCTCACTTGGGCCAAACTTTTGCAAGATGATAAAATGCATCGGTACTTTCCTTACGTTGCTTTTCTATGGAAGCAATTGCTCTGGCTGCTGATGGGATACTGTTCACCTGCCAAAGGGATGGAGGCTAGAATATAAAATAGGCTCTCTCTGAAGATGTAGCCTATGTTTTGAAAAAACTTAAAAGTCTTGATATTCTTAGAATCATAGAGTCATTAAATTGTTTAGGTTGGAAAAGACCTTTAAGATCATCCAGTCCAACCATTAACCTAACACTACCAAGTCCACCACTAAACCAGTTAAGGGTACAGGAATAATTGCATATTTCCTGGCTTGGTGGCTGGATTATTTTTTAATGGAAGTAAAAACTGGGAATCATTAAGGTTGGAAAGGCCCTCTAAGATCATCAGCCCAACCATCAACCCAACACCCCCATGCCCACTAAACCATGTCCCCAAGTGCCACCTCTGCCCGTTTTTTGAACACTTGCAGGGATGGGGACTCCCCCACCTCTCTGGGCAGCCTGTTCCAATGCCTGACCACTCTTTCCATGAAGAATTTTCTCCTAGTATCCAATCTAAATCTTTTACATCATCTTCTGTCTTTTTGGTATATAATTTGCACCACGTTATCATCCTCCTTATTCCCTCATGTGTCCTTCATTGAGAGTGTCCCCCTCGCTTGTTACCTCAGGACTGGCCACACTTTTCACTGTAATAGGCAAAAATCTCCCAGCTCCAGCCGAGAAGGGTGCTGACACTGCCTGCAACGCCGTGCCAAGGCAGCTAGTTTAGATAACTAATGTGGTAGATAGTAGTAATTTGAGCTAAACTGGAGAAAATCCTCGCTATTTTGCGGACCCAATGAAATGAAGCATGGTGCCTGGCACAGCTGGTGCTCCACAGAGGCATTTTTGGGGCACCCTCGGGGTATCCCTGGAGGTGCCGTGCAGCCCACCCTCCTCGCAGCCCTGCAGCCCCTGTCTGCAGGCAGGGACCCCCCGTGAGATCGAGAGTCCCAGCCCTGCGGAGCTGCCAGCCATCCTTACAGCCATGGGCGACGCCGGCGTGCTCCACGCCCAGCAACTGCTGCCAGGGGAAACTCCCCACCTTCCAATTTAGCTGTAAAATACTAAAGCCCTCCTTTCTCTCCAAGATCCCTGGCTGAGCTGTGCCAGGCACTCAGCGCTCTCAGCTCACCGGTGTTCAAGGGTTCCCCCTTGCAAACTCTCGCTGAAGCCTATGTGCAGTCCCTGGATGCACTGGTGTGATCAGGTGCCTCTCACATCTGCTTGGGACTAAGAAAATAATAGCGGAAATTAGAATAGAAATAGAATAGAACAGAAATAGAATAGAATAGAATAGAATAGAATAGAATAGAATAGAATAGAATAGAATAGAATAGAATAGAATAGAATAGAATAGAATAGGATAGGATAGGATAGGATAGGATAGGATAGGATAGGATAGGATAGGATAGGATAGGATAGGGTAGCATAGCATAGCATAGCATAGCATAGAATAGAGAATAGAATAGAATAGAACAGAACAGGAGAGAGAGAGGAGAGGAGAGGAGAGGAGAGGAGAGAGGAGAGGAGAGGAGAGGAGAGGAGAGGAGAGGAGAGGAGAGGAGAGGGGAGGGGAGGGGAGGGGAGGGGAGGGGAGGGGAGGGGAGGGGAGGGGTAGGGGGGAGGGGAGGGAGGAGAGGAGAGGAGAGGAGAGGAGAGGAGAGGAGAGGAGAGGAGAGGAGAGGAGAGGAGAGGAGAGGAGAGGAGAGGAGAGGAGAGGAGAGGAGAGAGGAGAGGAGAGGAGAGGAGAGGAGAGGAGAGGAGAGGAGAGGAGAGGAGGAGAGGAGAGGAGAGGAGAGGAGAGGAGGGAGAGGAGAGGGAAGGGAAGGGAAGGGAAGGGAAGGGAAGGGAAGGAAGGAAGGGAAGGGAAGGGAAGGGAAGGGAAGGAAGGGAAGGGAAGGGAAGGGAAGGGAAGGGAAGGGAAGGGAAGGGAAGGGAAGGGAAGGGAAGGGAAGGGAAGGAGGGAAAGGGAAAGGGAAAGGAGGGAAAGGGAAAAGAAGGAAAGGGAAAGGAGGGAAAGGGAAAAGAAGGAAAGGAAAGGAAAGGAAAGGAAAGAAGAAAGGAAAGGAAAGGAAAGGAAAGGAAAGGAAAGGAAAGGAAAGGAAAGGAAAGGAAAGGAAAGGAAAGGAAAGGAAAGGAAAGGGAAAGGAAAGGAAAGGAAGGAAAGGGAAGGGAAGGGAAGGGAAGGGTCAGGGAAGGGAAGGGAAGGGAAGGGAAGGGAAGGGAAGGAAGGGAAGGGAAAGGGAAGGAAGGGACAGGGAAGGGAAAGGAAAGGGAAAGGAGGGAAAGGAGAGAAAAGAAGAGAAGAAAAGAGCCAGTTGCTGTAGCCTCTCTTCCCCCCAGCCGGGCCAGGGAGGGCTGCTGGCTCCTTGCACGTGTGCAGCAGCCACTCCAGGAGGGTGTTGAACCGTGGAGGTTAGAAATAGCAGCCTGGGATGGGGAATAACCCTGCCGGTTAATGGAAGCGATACAAGTCAAACCCAGCTTTTACTAGCTTGGAGGGGGTTCAGCTGTACCCAGAAGGATTCCTGAAAGTGGTTCAGAGATAGAAAGAAAAATAATTTGCCAAGAGAGCGTGCATCCTCCTCCCCACAATCCCCTTAATGCCGTTGCACAGAAACCTTCATGGAAACGTGGGGAGAAGGCTCCTCTTTGCTTTGAATCATTCCTAGCCCAGTTGTTTGAGATCTCAGAGACCTTCATTTTGGGTCCATGTATAAGGGAACGGGACAGGCTCAATTGTCCTGCCCAGAATGACTATCATTAAGATTTAGCTTGTTGCAGTTCCTCCTGAGAGCAGAATATCGGTTGAGAATTTAAAAAAAAAAAAAAAAAAATTAATTACAGAGAATATATTCTCTTTTTATCAGTTAATAATTTTGTGTGTAATCTGAATCACTTTCATGTGAATCAAATATAATCATCCTCATAACACCAAGTAATTAAATGAATCATAAAGCGATGGCGGTTACCTTCCTTCTCCTTGGGAAACCCTTATCCAGGCTCTGGCAGGGCTGGTGGGCTCTCCTGCGGGAAGCGGTCGGTTCTGGCAGTGGGCGCTGGCATGCAGCGCTGCTCGGCAGATCGGGGTGGTGGTACACGGCGGAGGGGATGGGGTCTGGAAATAGGGATGAGCTTTCGGATGGAAAATTAAAACATGGGCGTAGTAGATGAAATTTGTGATTCTTTTGTCAGGTCTTCTGGTCCCTGTGTACCATATGGCCAGTGTGGAGGGGGCTGCCAGGGAGGGATGTGCTTAAACGACGGTGACCACCTAAAGAACACATTAACATTAACCACTAACCAAAATGGGCTGAATTAGGGACTAAAGGCCAGGTTAAATATGTAATGGAGGAGATAGTTGGTATTAGAGAAACCTCTGGTGGTCTTGAGTCCTGAGTTCTCAGGGTGTCCCAGCATCTGGTGGTGGCCGGTGACCAGAAGGCTTCCTAAGGCTGTGGGTCAGCTGCCCACCTCGGGCTCTTGTGCTTTGAAGTAGGCAACAACCCCATGCCCTGAGAGGGTATAAATACTGCTGAGGGTCACTGCTCATCGTCCCAAACACCGACCTGGGCCCGTGCAGGGGAACAAGCCTCCGGTAGCTGATGCTGCATCCCTGCTCCCCAGCGGAAACCCTCCTGCAGGAGCAGGGACTGAACAGGCTACATACTGGAAGAGAAAAAGGAGAACAATACCTATTACTTCATTTTATAGATATTAAAGCAGGTACTTTTATGGCTCATCAACACACAAGACTGTTTTGTTCAACATACTTTAATACGTACCATGTGTGTACCCAGCAACTCCAGCTCTGACATTTTTCAGCAATCCAATAACCCAGAGTAGATTTTTTTTTTTTTAATTGACTCCAATATAGCTTGAGGTACACATTTGATATCCTGACATTACTTCTGATTTGATGTCATGTGCAATTTTCTCAAAGCTATTTGACTTCCAAATCAGCACTTCTGGCTATGCTTTGTTTTTCTGTCATTGGTGGTTTTGGGGGGGCATCATTAT